>NW_012108875.1:148959-182424 GCF_000951045.1 Mandrillus leucophaeus
TATATCTATCTATACATAAATTTATATATATACATAAACATACATATATAAACTTTAATCTCACCAGAAATAATACACTAGTGGGTATGTTTAGTTGTCTTTGCCAAATAATAGATCAAAAATATTACAAAGATGCATCTAGGTTACACACTCAGCCACAGCAGGGTAGAGCACTGTTCAGTCATGAGATGCCTGTTCCAGGCCCCAGCGCCCAGGTGACATTTCTAGACATACCCTGGGCCAGAAGAGAACTCGCTGCCTTGAAGAAAAGGAGCCAGTCCTGGCACCATTTATCACCTGCTAACTGAAGAGCCTTTGGGCCCTGAATAAGGAATAGTGATACCCAGGTACTACATCAAGGGCCTTGGTGAGCCTCTCAAAATTCCTGGCTTTGGGAGAGACTCAGCATATTAGCAGCAAAACTCCTTCTGTTTAAGAAAAGCAGAGGCAATAGTTAAGGCGACTTTTTCTTGCACCGTAGATACCAGCACAGCCAGAGGGAGTTAAAGCACCTAGTGGGCTCTTGACTCTTGGATGGCATTCGTGGACCTGCCCTGGCCCAGAGGGGAGCCCACTGCCCTGAAGGATGAGTAACAGGCCAGGCAGCGTTCACCACAAGCTGACTTAAAAAACCATGGGCCTTAAGTAACATCTGCTGTAGTCTGGCAGTACTCCTTGTGGACTCGGGTGGCGGTGGCTTTGGTGTGAGGCTCCTCAGCCTTTGGAAAGGGGAAAAAAGAGTGGGAGGATGGTATCTTCCCACTCTTTAAGTGCCAGCTCAGCCGCAATGCAGTAGGACATCAGGTAGATTTCCAAGGAGTTAAATCTAGTACCTGACTCCCAGACAGAACTTCTGGACCCACCCAGGGCCTGGGTGCCCTTGCTACCCTGAAGGGAAGGACAGAAGCTCACCTGGCTTTTCGACCTGCTAATTGTAGAGCCCCAGGGCCTTGAGGAAACATAGGCAGAAGCTGCGGATTGGTTCCAGCAGGCCTTGAGTAAGACCCAGTGCTGTGCTGGCATCAGGTCTGAGTCAGTGCAGTCATAGTGGTGGTGGCAACAGGGGTGCTTATGTCACTCCACCCCAAGCTTTAGCAGGTGCAGAACAGAGAGAGAGACTGTGTATGCTTGGGAGAAAATAAGTGAGGAGAACAAGAGTCTTTGCCTTATAATCCAGAGAATTCTTCTGGATCTTGTCCAGGACATTAAGGCAGTACCTCTAAAAGTCTGCAAAAATCACAGCATTAATGAGCCTGGTATGTCCCCTAAAGCATATACAGCTTAGGTCACAACACCTACGTCCTTTCAAATATCAGGAAAGCCTTCCCGAGAAGGATGCTACAAATAAGCCCAGCCAGTGAAGACTACAATAAATAACCTAATTATTCAATGCCAAGACACTGAAGAACATCTGCTAGCATCAACACCATCCAGAAAAACATGCCCTCACCAAATGAACTAAATAAGGCACCAGGGAACAATCCTGGAGAAACAGACATATGTGACCTTTAAGACTGAAAATTTAATACAGCTATGTTGAGGAAACCCAAAGAAATTCAAGGTAACACACAGAATTTAGAATTCTATCAGAACAATTTAACAAAGAGATTGAAAAAATTATACTGAATCAAGCAGAAATTCTGGAGCTGAAAAAATGCAACTGACATACTGAAGTATGCGTAAGAGTCTTTTACCAGCAGAAGCTATCAAGCAGAAGAACGAATTAGTGAGCTTGAAGACAGGCTATCTGAAAATACACAGTCAGAGGAAACAAAAGAAAAAAAAAATTTAAAAAATGAAGCATGCATATAGCATCTAGAAAATAGCCTCAAAAAAGCAAATCTAAGAGTTATTGGCCTTAAAGAGGAGGCAGGGAAAGACATATGGGTAGAAACTTTATTTAAAGTAAATAAAAACTTCCCAAACTTAAAGATAGGTATCAATATCCTAGTTCAAAAAACGATTATACATCACCAAGCAGACTCAACCCAAAGACTACCTCAAGTCATTTAATAATCAAACTCCCAAAGGTCAGAGATAAAGAAAGGATCCTAAAAGCAGCAAGAAAAAAGAAACTAATAACATAAAATAGAGCACCAATAGGTGTGGCAGCAGACTTTTCAGTTGAAACCTGACAGGCTAGGAGAGAGGGGACAAAAAGCTTTTATCCTAGAATAGCATACCTGACAAAAATATCCTTCAAACATGAAGGAGAAATAAGCACTTTCTCAGACACACAAAAGCTGAGAAATTTAATCAATACCAGACCTGTCCTACAAGAAATACTAAAGGAAGTACTTGAATCAGAAAGAAAAGGATATTAATCACCAATTAATAATAACTTGAAGGTACAAAACTCACTGGTAATAGTAAGCACACAGAATAAAGCAGAATATTATAACAATGTAATTGTGATGTGTAACTACTCTTATTCTAAGTAGAAAGATTAAATGATGAGCCAATCAAAATAATAATTACAACAACTTTTTAACACATAATATAAAAGTATATAAATAGAAACAACAAAAAGTTAAAATGCAGCGTGATGAAGTTAATAAAATCAGAAATGAAAAGGGAGACATTAAAACTGATACTGCAGAAATTCAAAGGATCATTAGTGACTACTGTGAGCAACTAGATACCATTAAATTGGAAAATCAAGAACAAATGGACAAACTTCTACATACATGCAACCTACCGAGATTGAACCAGGAAGAAATTCAAAACCCAAACAGACCAAGTAACAGGATAGAAGTCATAATAAAAATTATTCCGGTAAAAAATAGCCCATTACCTGATGACTTCACTACCGAATTCTGCCAATCACTTAAAGAAGAAACAATACCAAATCCTACTCAAACTATTAAAGAAAACAGAGGAGGAGGGAATGCTTCCCAGCTCATTCTACAAGGCCAGTATTACCCTAATACCAAAACTGCGCAAAGGCACATCAATAACAGAAAACTACAGGCCAATATCTCTGGAGAATATTGATGCAAAAATCCTCAACAAAATACTGGCATACCAAATTTAACAATATATTAGAAAGATTATTCACCGTGATAAGGTGGGATTTATCCCTGAGATGCAAGGATGCTTCAACATATGCAAATTGATCAATGTGATCCATCATATCAACAGAATAAAGGATAAAATCCATATGATCATTTCAATTGATGTTGAAAAAGCATTTGATAAAATTCAACATCCCATTATGATAAAAACCTTTGAAAAAGTGGAGCTAGAAGGAACACACCTCAACATCATAAAAGCCATATACGATAGACCCACAGCTAGTATCCACTGAATAGGAAAAAACTGAAAGTCTTTCCTCTAAGACCTGGAACACCACAAGGATGCCCACTGTCACTTTTATTTAATGTATTACTAGACATCCTAGCTAGAGCAATCAGACAATAGAAAGATATAAAGGGTATCCAAGTTGGAAAGGAAGAAGTCAAATTATCCCTGTGTATAAATGATATGATCTTTTATTTGGAAAATCTAAAGACTCTACAAGAAAACAATTAGCACTAATAAAAAATTCAATGAAGTTGCAGGATACAAAATCAATATACGAAAATCAGTAGCATTTCTATATGCCAAGAATAAGCAATCTGAAAAAGAAATTTAAAAAGTAATCCCATTTACAATAGCCACAAATAAAATTAAATATCTAAGAATTAACCAACAAAGTGAAAAAGCTCTATAGTGAAAACTATAAAACATAATTTCATAGTTTCTTCAATAAAACATCGGTGAAAGGAATTGAAGAGGACAGCAAAAAAAAAAAAATGGAAATGTAAAATATTCTCAAACTACTCATTTGACATGGGATTAATAACCAGAATATGTAAGGAGCTTAAACAACTCTATAGGAAAAAAATCTAATAATCCTATCAAATAATGGACCAAAGATTTGAAGAGACATTTCTCAAAAGAAGACATACACATGGCAAATGGGCAAATGAAAATAGCATAAATATCACTGATCATCAGAGAAAGGCAAATCAAAAGTACAATGAAATATCACCTGACCCCAATTAAAATAGCTTATATCCAAAAGACAGCAATAAAAAATGCTAGTGAGGATGTGGAGAAAACGAAATCCTTATACGATATTGGTGCTAATGTAAATTAGTATAACCAATATGAAGAACAGTTTGTAGGTTCCTCAAAATACTGAAAATTGAGCTACTGTGTGATCCAGCAATCCCACTGCTGGGTATATACCCAAAAGAAATGAAATCCGTATATCAAAAAGGTATCTGCACTCCTATGTTTGTTGCCTAGCTTATTTCACTTAATTCAATGATCTACGGTTCCATCCACATTGTTGCAAATGACTGGATCTCATTCTTTTTTATGGCTGAATAGTACTCCACTGTGTCTATGTATCACATTTTCTTTATGCATTCACCTGTTGATGGACACTTAGGTTGCTTCCAAATCTTAGCTATTGTAAATAGTGCTGCAACAAACATGGGAGTGCAGATATCTCTTCAATATACTGATCACCTTTCTTTTGTGTATATACCTAGCAGTGAGATTGCTGAATCACATTGCAGCTCAGTTTTGAGGTTTTTGGAAAAATAAAAGGTCCGGAAGCAACCTAAGTGTCCATCAGCAGATAAGTGGATAAAGAAAATGTGATACATATACACAATGGAATATTATTGAGCCATACAAAAAGAATGAGATCCAGTGATTTCCAACAGTGTGATGGAACTAGAGATCATTATGTTAAGTGAAATAAGCCAGACACAGAAAGACAAACATCGCATATTCTCACTTATTTGTGAGATCTAGAAATAAAAACAATTGAACTCATGGACATAGAGAGAAGAAGGATGGTTATCAGAGGCTGAGAAGGGTAGTGGGGGCCTGGTAGGGAGGTCGGGATAGTTAATGGTTTAAAAAAAAACATAGAAAGAATGATTGTGACCTACAATTTGATAGCAACCAAGATGACTATAGTCAATAATAACTTAATTATACATTTTAAAGTAATCAAAGAGTATAACTGTATTTTTTTGTAACTCAAATGATAAATGTTGAGGGGAAGGATACCCCATTCTTCATGATTGACTTGTTCCACATGGCATGCCCATATCAAAACATCTCATGTACCCCATAAATATATACACCTACTATGTCCCCCCCAAAAAATTTAAAAATAAAAATAAGATTATGAAGAGACTATACCAAGAGGGAAACAAGCCCTATATTCCAAGGCATAGTTATTATTTCACAAGATTTGTTTCATTTATTTATTTATTTATTTTTTATCTCTCCATCTCTCTGCTACACACACACATATACACACACATTCACACACACACACACACAAGATGATAATTTGAGGCAAATAAAACCAAACATAAATTTGGAGATATTGAATTACAGTTTACCATCCAGATTGTCGTGTCTGAAAGAGATTAGAAAATGAAGTATCAATCATCCAACATTGGAAAAAAATTGTAAGCACATATCGTGGAATTTATTGATAATATGTCCTTTAGCTACTACAGATTTTAATGCTGTTTTTAATGTAGGTTAACTGGGAATTTTTATAATCTTGCTATTTTATAAAAACAGTTAAATCAGAGATAAAATATAATGTATTGCTGCACTAATTTAGAAGGTGTCATGAATACCATGCATAAATTCTTTTCATACAAACTTCACTGAATTATAGCATTTATTTTTGATGTTCTTTTACTCCAAGTGGGAAAATTCTCTTACTTTAAATCACTAATTATGGCAAGTAAATACACTGTAGCTCAGATGTAGGCTCAGCACATTGCTAATGTCTGGGCAAATTATTCCCTGAAGTTAATAATTAGTAGAAGTAGCTTTAGACTTTTACTCAAATACATGCAACTTCGATTTTAAGATGAGATTTATATTTAATGTTGAAGATTTGTTTGATTAAAAAGACTGGGGAGTCTATTAGGAAAAATAACCAAGACCCTCAGGGAAAGGTACAAGCTTGAACATCTAGATCAGGATAATTAGGGAATTCAAATGAGCCTCAAGCCCTAAGTTAGATTGTATTGCTCCAAAACTTTTATCACTGCCTTCATATTCATCTCTTGACTAGCCATTTTCAATGCATGGAAAAAATTTAGGCACATGTATATATATAAATTATTGAGGACAGTATCCAACTTAAGTACAATACTGTAGGCATGCATTTGAGTGTCATATAAGGATTAATATTTTGATTTACTATAAAACAATAAGTTACTGAACTCCTAGAGACCCATCCTAAATAATATGAAGAAGATGCAGTCACTATTTATTGTTCACGTAATAAGTACCTGACACTATGCTAGGAACTATGAGGTGGGTGGTGGGACTTAATGAGTCTGTCAATTGTTTTTATATATTTTTATATATATATGTGTGTGTGTGTGTGTGTGTGTGTGTGTGTGTGTGATTACTATTATAATTGTTGAGCATCTGCTATGTGTCAAGCACTATAATGGACACAACAGACTCAGTAGTATGCAAAACTAACATAAGCTTTGACCCCATGGAGTTTGCAATGTAACAAGGAAAGTAAATGTGAAACTGAATGTTACAAAGTAGAATGCCAGAAGAGCAGGAAAGCTTTCAGGAAGAAAGAATTATTTGAGATGTTTATTAACTTCACCTACATTTTCAGTCTTGTAAACATAAACATGCTATTCTTTATACAAAATCTCACTGTGGACTCACAAGCACAGATAGGGTACATACAGGGATTGGTTTCCCACAGCTGAGATAAACTGCCATTCAATATCAGCCACCCTCAGCTAATCTCTTAAATAGACACACATACTTACAGAATGCTTGGACTAAATTAGGCTATGACACAGTGTGAAGACAATTACTTTAACCCCAAATTAATTCGGCAACTTGTTCCCCCTTGGTTCACTTTAATTGTGCTCATTACCAAAAAGCTAAGTATGTGGTCAAGCTGGGCACAGAAGGTGTTAGAGAACTTCCATGTATTATTGTTTACTTTTCACGTCTCTAAACCCGAAAATCAAAAAAGGCAGGTGCTATTAATACCATTTTATGGATGAGGACACCGAGACTCACAGTTAATAGCCCACCCAAGATCAAAAATACATAATAAGAGCTATTTCCAAAGCTCAAAGCACAAATCTCTTGGCTATGAACTCTTGTCTCTCTGCTGAGTCAGATTACTTACTATTCATATATACTTTGCATCATTACATAAAAGAAAACTGCTCAGTCTGTGCACTTTAAGCCTTTTAGGTATATTCTATCAAAGACACAAGATCAATTCAAAAATAAAAATTGCATTAAAATTTATAAAGTTGAGATATTTACTTGGTAGTATTCATGACTCAGCAAGTAGTAATGTAATGCATGCTTGTCACAGATACTATTCACTATAAAATCATAAAATAGTGCATTCCTGGGTAAAATTCTACTCCCAGGTCTACAGAGAAAACACCAGTTTAAACTAAGTTCTGCTTGCTCCCATAGAATAAAATAGCCGTGTGTATTTAAATTACAAAACCAGTAGCCTTTCTGTTATGTAAATTTATGTCCTAAATGAGTGTAGCAGATAGTGCATATACCACCACTGATATTTGTGGCTGGGCAACTGGAAACATGTAATCTGCAAATATCTATAATATTTATATTTATAATATCAAATATCAATAATACAGAAAACCAAACAAGAAGTACAGGTTTAAAAAAAAAAAGAAAAAGAAAAAACAGGCCATATGCACAGCTGCAGCTCAATAAAGCATGCTGCTGTCATTTTGTGGTAGATTATACTCTTGCTGTAGCTAAGAACAAGCAACTCTAGAAGATGATTATAGGTGTGCATTCATGCATGAGTGCACATACACATAATTTTGTTTTCTCATTTTTACTGATAATAACAGTAATAATCATTGCAGAAAATTCAGAAACTGAGATTTTAAAAATCTAAAAATTGCACAACCTTTCAGAAGTAAATGCTACTAACTTTTCACCTCATTTCCTTGCAGATCACCAATTATATATCTGATATTTTTCATGTATTTACAGTGATTATTTCCTCACTGCCATCTATTCTTTAGAACGTACTTTAATCACTCTACTATACCTCATTTAACTACTCCCCTTTTAAAGGAGGTTATGAATTTGCCCAGCTACTTTTCTTTTAAATGTCTGCAATTCGATAGTTTGAAACAGTATCTCAGTGATTTACATTTTACTTGTTTGATTACTAGTGAGAGTGAACAAGCTTCTCAATGTTAATTGACTATTTTCATCTCTTTATTAGTTGGTTATTTGAGCATGTTCTTTATTTTATTGAGAACAGTATCTTCTTTCTCTAAAAACAATAACAACAACATAAATTTGAAAGCACATTACTAAGGAAACATATTCATAGCATATTTGGCAAATAAAATAACATGATAGTTTCATGACAACACTTCCAACGTGATAACTTAGAAATGGGAGTTTTTGAAGTTGTCTTAAGCAACAAATGTTGTCTTTCCAAACCTAGCTTCCGGGGTAAAATGATAATAAGAATGCATTTGAATCCAAAAGATGCAAGAATCATTGTGTCCAACTCCTGTAGACAGACAATATCAGCTACTGAAACCTGACTGATGCATAAAAATTGATTCTTTTTCCTCCTTAATGATTCAGTCTGCTGGGTTTTCACACTCATATTAACATTTAAATATTTCTAAGTCATCCAGAAAGGACTTATGAATCAGAATGTGATCTTTGTACCAGTGATTCACTTAATAAAATTATTTATAACACTACAGAATTAATGTTTTGTAAAAGTATGAAAAAAACCCTTCCTCAGCATATATAAAAATATTTAAATGATATGAAATATTCTATTTTACCATTATTACTTCTATAATAACACCAAATTTTGCATTTACCTTATTTGACCCTCACAGCAATCCACAGACCTAGAAAGAAGGGGCATTTTCATACTATTTTTGTAAAGAAAGAAAGTGAGGTGCAAAAGACATTGAGTAAAAACCCAAGGTCATATGGTTAATTAGTAACAAGGAAGAGGCTGAACATTTACCCTTCTGTTACTAAATCCTTTACTCCCTTTTCCTTAACACTACTGTCCCACCTTCCACGTAACTATAGCATCATTGTCAGAGTTCTAGATTTCTGTTAATACCCTATTTGGTTTACAGGTGATGTTCAACTACACCTCTCTGTTTACCACCAATCTATGAAAACCATTACTCTTTATTAATACGTGGAAGACAGGAGCTTTCAGTTGAAAGCTTCTTAAGGAAACTAAGAGGGTGGAATGCCCTTTCAAAGAATGTCTGCAAAGGATAAGTCTCTGGGCTAGCCTGATCTATTTTGTACTCTCATTCATCTGTAGCATTATTCATGCAGTTCCCTGTGCCTGGAAGCCTGGAATGAACGCTTTCATTCATTCTTTCTATCTCCTTTCTTGCTTTCCTCTCTCTCTCTCTCTCTCTCTCTCTCTCTCTCTCTGTCTCTCTCTTGTGTGTCTCCATCCACCCCATTCTCCAAGGCCCACCTCCTATGCCATCAATGTTTCTCATTATCTTCCACAAATGGAATGTGATAATTCTTGCCTCTGAACAAATACTACTAAGTAAACTTATCTTTTATTTCAATCCTATACAAGTTGTTTTACTTCCTTATCTGACTTAAAATGCTTTATGGTTGTGCCTCACATATAAAAGTGTTCAATATCATTAAGAAAAATAATGTACAGATACACATCTGAGGAGGTACTGGCATAGACAATTGATATAGGCCTACGACCCTCTAAAATGGGTTAGTGTTACAGAACCAGAACTACCCATGAGTATTAAAGTACACCCTACATTCCTAATGGTAGTATGTAGCTGAGAACAACCTCCAAAGACATGAATAATTCGCACTGGGGCCCTTCAGAATCTGATTATGCTTCCAAAATGCATCCAGCTTTGACTTTAATGATGACTTCAATTATTATTTCTCTAAATTCAGTGATAGCAATGTGTGTTATTGTCTCCTTCTAATTGTAGCTTTCTGCCTGTTTGAATATGTCCCACAGCATAAGTTATGCATATTTCAGCAATAGAAGCAAAAAACACTTGTGCCCAAATGACATTCGGGAGTGACTTCCCAATCTGCTCCAGGATTTGCTCTACGTGATGTTTCCCTAACATAGATCTTCCAAACTGAACAGCTTCAATCTCTGTTAGTACATAGTGCTGGAGTTGTAAATAACTGCTCAAAAGTCAATTGTGCTGTGATCAAGACCCCAAGCAAGAAATTATGTATAAAGAAAAGATTTCTTCTCCTTTCTAGGCCTGTTAATTCATCCGCAAAAGGAAGACATTATAAGATAGGAGGGGTTTCCAAGTCTTACTGTGCAGAATCACTTGGGAAGTTTTTATTTTTATAAAAAATACAGTTTTTTATCCTCATCCCAGTACCATAGAATGAAAATTTCCAGGGATCATTCTAATATATCTAGTCCATAGATCCCTGTTGAGATACAATAGATTAAATGGTCCTACGGTCTCAGGCATCACTAGGGTTTTATAATCCATGAATATTTATGAAGTCCAAATGATAATAGGAAAATGCTTTTTTAGTCCATCTAGACCCATCAAACAAGGCAAAGAATGCTCATTTGAGTATCAGGAGACTTGGAATAAATTGTGACTTTTTCATGACTTTGTAAACTCAGACAAGTCCTTTCTTCTTGTGGCTTCAGTTTTCTCATCTATAAAATAAAATAATTGGATCAAAGCATAATCTAATCTGTAATGCCTTGCAAGTTGTGCCTGTAGAAGTTCAAATAAGACAAATGGGGATAAGACTAACACAAAGACTTTGCCACCAGGGAAAGGACACGGATACATTCATTATCATGATGCCAAGGCCTGAGATCTACTCTGCAGTCTTTTTGACTCAGTGATCTAAGTTATCAGCACTCAGAGAGTGGGTAGATTCACATTGTGCTGGCTCACAAGACTGATCAGAAATACAAATAATTAATTGCAGTGAAAAACAGGACTGTGATAATAACTAGGCACTGTAGATGAGGCATCTTTTTTTCTATAGACTTTCCCTGTGTAAAAGATAGAGCATAGAAAGCTACCTATAGTGAAAATGCCAGGAACTTAATTATAATGAAAAAAACATATAACTGAAAGAGAAATAGGCCATCAATTACTTTGGTGAGAGCAGTCTCTTTTTGAAAGTAAGATCTACCTGGGAAGACCCATAACAGGCAGTACTCTTCTGGTGAGCCATAACAAAAAAAGAGCCATAACAAAGGGAGTTAGATGAATTAACAAAAAAAAATGCGAGTACATCTCTTACTGTTTTGATTTCAACTCTCTTTAGCCTTTCCAAAATTAGCTCAGAAACTTCCACAAACCTAGACTTGCAGGAAGTATTCAACATGGATCTGCCTTTCAGAAGCTGAAAAAGACAAATAGGGCAGCAATGAGGTAGGGTGAAGTAGGAATGAGAAATAAGTTTAAGGATAAATCATGGAGAACTCCAAATTCCATAACAATGAGTATAGACAGAATTTGTAGGTCTGAAGAGCTATAGGACATCAAATTTCAGTTAAGTGGCATGTGTGACGTAGAGCTGAATCAGAGTCAACTGATGATATCTTGAAAAGTTAGAACGAATATTGAACACTATCCAGTATATGGCTAGTGATTAGAGCATTCAAAGGTGTTCATGTGATATTCTGTCAAAGTTTTGTAGCAACATATAGTATTTTAAAAAGGATAGATGTCAGGAGTGAGTATAATTCAAAGAGCGATCTCAATTTCAAGTTAAGTAAAATATTAATGTACATGTTAACTTAGTGAACTCCCACCGGACAGAAAATGGAATCATTTCAGCAATAATAACTTCAATGGTCAAAAACACATCACGTGTATAAAAATAAATAAATTCAGAATGATAAAAACTTACTAGATACCATTGGAAGTTGTTCAGGCATCAACCCATTTTTCTGAAATCTGATGAAGAAGGGGAAAACTTAAGTATTCATCTTGCCTTTCCAGATGAAGTGTATTTTAAGATAAGTTAATAATTAAGGAGAGAAAGTTATTCTTTATTGAATTGATAGATTCAAAAGGAATGATAGAATGAGAAAATCTCCATTTTGTATCCCCTAAAGGCATAATGTACCTTCACAACAATAATCAATTAATTCTAAAAACCTTAGTTGAAGTGTTGGTGAGAAATTTGATGATGGAATGGTTAGGTTGGCATCATCTGAACCCACAATGACAGTTTGCATTACTGGAAGTAGGACAATCAGACATTATGTGCCTCCAATGTAATGTAATGGAAAGTACACACCACCACTCACTAAATATTCTTGCCTAAAATTGGACCAAAATACAATTAAGGCTCTAGAGCTACACACAATTTTATGGGAAATACCAGAAAAAGAGGAATACATTAAATGAGGTCATGAGGAAACGATCTGAAATTAAGAATGTGGGATGGTCTATAGGACAAATGATCTGGTTTCTCTCTCAATCAATTGCATGATCTGAGAGATATTTGAGTATAGATGATATCAGATGGTATTAAAGAATTTAATTAATTTTCTTAGGATAATGAGTTAATGTTAGTAAGTATGATAATGACATGGTGATATGTAAAATATATTTAAAGTATTATATCAGTTAGAGATGTATATTTAAGTATTTTCTGGTAAAACAACATAACGCTGTAATCTTTTATGAACCTCTCTCAAATAAAATTAAAAAGAGTAGTTGGGCAATAGAAGGCTCTAGATTCCAAAGTAATGATGGTTGTTGAATGTATGTGATGGATAGATCGTAACTAATTACTGTTCTCTTTACTTTTGTGTGCATTCAAACATTTGCATAATAAAATGGTTTTTAAAGTCACTGAATATGAGTACAGATGCAGATATTGATCTGACTAGAGCAGAACAGGTAGACAATACCTGTCCAAGAGATACTACAGATTAGCAAATCAGAGATGCCCCTTCTAAAAGTTTTAATGCCATGCAAAACTTCCTCTAACATATCACTTATCACTCTATACAAAACTTACCTACTTAAATGCCAGTTTCCGTATATTATGTGCTACTTATTCTTTAGTTTTTGCTATAGATTGATTATCTATCTCCATGTTGTACTATTTTCCAGGAATCTGGCTTGCTTGGGCTTCTTTTCCCTCTGGCTCCCAACTAGATTTGGCCAAAGGAAAATACTGAAAAGATATTTCAGGATGGGAGGAGAGAATGAAGTACTAATTTCTTTGTTTCCTTCCTTTATAGGCTGCAAGTTGTCTGGGCTGATTTGTCTATCTATTAATAGCTCCCGTGGTCAAAACTTTCATACAGATAGAACTTTCACTGCAGGTTCCAGAAAGTATTTTCTCCCCTTGACCCTTTAGGCCTAGGAATAGTAGTAACTTTTGAGTATGCCATCTGTTTTTTGCTGAGACTCTGACTGATATAGACTATAAGCTTCATTAAAGCTTACAAATTGTCTCACTCTCTTTGGTTCATTGCGATACCTACAATATATGGCTGCCTGGCATCTAGGAGACAAAAAATAAATAATAGTTAAAAGAAAAGAAAAATAGAAGGATATGAATAAAATCCAACATCAATTTCTGATTTAAAAAACATAACTGAGAAATAGAAAAATACATGCTTTTTGTGTTCTTTTAAAAAGATTCCATTCATTAGTCAGTTTCATGTTAAAATTGAAAAATTAGCCACAATTTTATTTAAAATGTCATGAAGAAGATAAAAAGATATGACATAAAAGTCAAAAAGAGTGTTTATAAATTATCATTGTTTTCAAGTCATGTATTTATACCCTGATAAAATCCTAGTAAAACAATATCAACTCTTCCAAATAAATAAATAAGTGCAATGCAAGTCTATTTTACAAATTGACAAAATTATTCTAAAGTTCTAGTGGAAGAATAAATGCATGAAATTATATAATAAATTTCAAAGCAGTAAGTGTTGGGGAATTAGCTTCACTAAAAATATATATATGGTTAAAACAGGAGAGTTATTAAAAGAATTCCCCTCCTGATAATAGTGAACTAATGATTTGTAACTAATCAGTCTAAGAACAAGTAGAAAACTTGTACTATGCTAAATAAACACTATAAATATATATATATGACATTTTCAGAAGACTGTAAAACTAGAATAGGCCACCAGTAGATGAAAACAGACCAAACCAGAGCAAGAACAGGGATGCTTTCTGTCCACCTACAGTGAATCCTGGTGCACTGGTCCCTCCTCGTGCTTTTCCCCCTAGAGAAATCAGACTCAGGAAACAGGGAGAGAGATGATATTCCTGAGCCTGCCTAAAGGTGGTATGATGGGTGAGGTAAAAGAGCAGACCACTCTTTCCTCTTTCCTCTGGGTACATGTAACCTCAAACTAAAGATATGAGAAAGAGAGAAGTTGAAATAGTATTTGAATTGAATTAGAGATTGAAATTGCACACTCTATTGAATTGAAAGTGACAGAAAGTGGTGGAATTTACCCCAGATAGCATTTATGGATGTGAGCCAAAAATTAAAAGCAGTGATTTTTCAAAAAACAGAACCATTTTATGTTTTCTCCATTAAGCTGATGCTTCTTAATAAATTTGTTATTTTTATTGTATTCAGTGAAAACTCACTGTATGTAAACACACACAAAGTTGTAGTAAACCTCTGATATGTATAAATAAATATCTATATCTACACCTGTGTCTCTATATGAATTCTTGAGTAAGGCAGTCATGTGCATGCAGTATTTATTTATTTATTTATTTATTTATTTATTTATTTATTATTTTTTTTGAGAGCGAGTCTCACTCCATTGCCCAGGCTGGAATGCAGTGGTACAATCTCGGCTCACTGCAACCTCTGCCTCCTGGGTTCGAGCAATTCTCCTATCTCAGCCTCCCGAGGAGCTGGGACTACAGGCGCCTCCCACCATGACTGGTTAATTTTTGTATTTTTAGTAGAGATGGGGTTTCACCTCGTTGGTCAGGCTGGTCTCTAACTCCTGACCTCAGGTGGTCCACCTGCCTCAGCCTCTCAAAGTGCTGGGATCACAGGCATGAGCCACCTCGCCTGGCCATACATGCGGTCTTTCTATCTTCTCTTGGACACATACAAATGGGCCTTGGTCCAGGAGCACTTCCTTACCAAGAGATAAAGAATCCTCACAGCCTGTTCTAAACTTGTCGCCTTGTGTGAGGGTATTTTTCTGTTTTAGACTCAATGTTCACTCCTTTGGACTGGCCAACCCCAGTGAGGAGAAGGTAAAGCCCTTCTGCTGTGACACAAGAGGGGTATGCGCAGGCCAACTGCCCTGTGTCAATTGCCAAGGGGGACCCACTGGCCATGGGGGACTGGCACCCACCACTGAAGCTGATCTTTCTGTTTCCTCCCTATGCGCTAGTGCTTGACTACCTTGTGTTTTCCTCAGTGACTCCAATACCAAGAGGAAGTGCGCAGGAGTGCTCAGACTTCCACTCTTGATAATAAGCAGCAGATGCAACTTGCTCAACATGAAAATAATAATCAGTAGACAAACCATATGCATAAATACAAACTAAGAACAAGGTGACACTACTGTTTGGGAAACACTCTGTGGTGCCAGGCACTGTGTTTAATGCTTCTTTAATTATCACTACAACCTTGTGTTGTAGGTACTACTCTTTAGCAATGAAAGCAGAGGTTCCGGTTGGTAAAGTGATTTATTTGAAGACTTACACCTTGAATGTAGTAAAAGCCGGATATGAATCCAATTTTTTCTCACCCCAAAGCACATGCAATAAATCTTCTGAAAATGGAAGATGTCTTTTCAGTTTTGAGTAACCTGGCTGGAAACCGCATGGCCACATCCGAGTTTACCTCACCCTCACTCCACTTTCCCTTAACAAGGAAGAGGTAATACAGTTGTCTTTTCCAATATGGAATGCATATTTCTGGAAAAAGAGTCAGGGTCTACACAGCGCGGTTCCTGTTTCCTCTAGACCAAGGGTTGGCCCCCGTGTGACCTATGTGTTAAATTCTGCTTACTCTCTCTTCGTGTATGCTTTGTGAGACAGGAATAATTTTTTACATATTTAAATGGTTAAAACAAGTCAAAAATGAATAGTATTGTGATGTGAAAAGTACAGAATATTCAAATGTAATTGTTTATAAATCAAGTTTTGTTGGAACAGAGTCACACTAATTCTTTTACATATTGTCTATGGCTGCTTTTGTGTTGCATCAATGGAGTTGAGTAGTTGAGAAAAAGACCATAAGGCCTGTCAGGTGTATCTGGCCCTTTACAGAATGAGATTGCCAACCTCACCCTTAACAGTACTGGATAATAGTTGCTTTAAAAGAGGATGGTAGGGGGTCCTTCAGTTAAATGCTTTATTTTTCATTTATAGTTTTTCCATATATATGGACATTGTAAAGTCTCAGAAAGGTCCTACAATGTTATGAGCTTATTTTGCCACGAAAGACCTTCCTTTTCTTTTTTTCTTGTATTTCTTTTTTTTTTCTTTTTAACATTAACACTTATTAGCTCCCCATAAAATAAAATCTGAAGAAAACTGTTTTGAAAAGGCTGAAGTAGCTAATCACTGGCATATTCTTTTCCTTTGACCCTTTTATTTTCCCCTTCATAAGTCACTGTAGATCTTTCTTCTACTGTTATGGTATTATATAAAATGTGACAATTAGCTGACAACTTATTTGCAATGGTTTAGTGTGTAGCCTTTATAATTTTTTTAAACCAAGAAAATAAATAACCAAATAACACACTAATTACTGAGGCTTAATTGGCTACTGAATTTGGATAAATTTTATTAGAAGATAGACAGCTATATATTTCTCACGTGCCACAATGAGGAAACTACAATGAAAGGTCAGAATTACAAATGTTAATATTTTACTGAACTGTTATTTGTCAGATTCAGAAGTGGATATAACCTGATTTTATTGTGTAAGTGGTGTTTATTTTTATGAACTATATATAGATTGGTTCTATACAAGCTTTAATGGAGAGAGTGAAAAATAATGTTAATTTTTTGTGTGTGTATGACCTTAAGGAATCTAAATTTATGAAGTAACTAATCAAAACTAAATCAAAATATGAACATTTTATTTTAATATAGCCAAATAACTAGTTAATAGAAACCTTTTGCAGAAATTAATTTAGCTACCTCCTCACTTCATCTACTTTTGAAGGAAAGAACTCTGAGGCCTTCTGAGACCAGTAGGGGCATCTCACAAGGGGGTCATCTTGGACTGTCACATTAGAAGCTTTCCAAATTAGATGGTAAGCTCGTTGAAGACAAGTTTCATGCTTTATATACCCTCATAGCTCCTTCACTGCTTAGCACAGCACTAAACACAAGGCACGTATTCAGTCATTTGAGTATTTAAAAAATTTCAGATTTCCTTTATATGCCAGTTTCAAATTAAAATTATCATAACACATTAGTTTTAAGAAAAACAACTTGCTACAAACTTTTAGAATTCTGGTCCACATAAATATTTAACTAGTTAGTGCTATCTAGTAATACATTCTATACGCATGCTCCTTAATATTGTTCTATTATTTTGTGAAATAAAGGCTGGTGATTTCTCAACAAGTTTCTTTTCCATTAAATATCTTCTATCTTGCACATATGTGTATATATCTCTCTTCTTTTGTAAATAAAAATAAAATAATACATAAATAAAAATAGCTATTATATTTGGTTTAGTTGGAAGGCCTTTATTTCTTCTTACCCGATTTTTAGAAATTTGTATAGGAGATACGTCTTGTGACATATCTCATGAGGTATATGCCTTAATCTATAAATGGTACACTGTCTTATAGAAATTACAATATTGTAGAGATTATTGGATCAGTTTCCAAATTTTTCCATACATGTTGTTCTAAATGAATAAAGACAAGAATGAGTAAGCGAATAACTGAATATTATGTCAATTGAGAATTTGATTTTCAGTAAGTCTCTAGTCAATGTTATTTTAGAGGTCTTAGGAGGAAGATTAACGAAGATATTGTAACTGTACTCCTCCTTTTAAGAGAATTTTGACAATCATTTGTATGAAGAAAGTCAGACATTTATTATGTTATATCTGGAACATTCTCTTTTTAATTTCTCTACATAAAGATAATTCTTGGCTCAAAATTATAGCACATGAGGGAATGGTGGACATTGGCTTAATGACAGTGCACTATTCATCTAAGAAAACCACTTTTCAAAATGTTGTTTGAAAGTTCCTGGATTAAGCTATCTAGAAAAAGGCAATCCAAGCAACACGGTTAATTCATACTTTATAGAGACCAGTGCAAGTATGGATTGGGTATATTAAAATAGGCTTAATAACGTCTTACTTAACATAACTTTCAGTTATCTATTGGCTACAGGCCATGGAAGTTCGATGAGAAGCAACAGAATCATTAGCACAAATTCCTTTAAGGAGAAGAGTGAAAGCAGTTGCCATTCCTGAACCCAATTTATTGTAGAAAACTTGGGTTAACACTAGATCCCTCTGACACCCATACTCAGCTGTGTCCCACTGAGATTCTCTGTCAAGCTTGTGGTTGTATTTTCATTTGATTTTTGAGAAAATGCATTACATGAATGGTCTGTGTTGGAGTGGTGTGGCATGGAATTTCTCAGCATTTAAAAGAGGATTGAAGTTTTTTAAAAAGTTGAGGAAGAGTTTGATTTGTCGATGAGGAGTGTCAGTGCATCCAGGGGTTAAGAAAAAGACAAGCAAATACGTGGACATTTGATGCTAAGATATTTAGGTCATGACATGTAGGCCAGTGTAGCCTGGCTATAAATAATATGGGAGTTAATGCACCATCTCTGGACTCAAAGTGGCTATTTTGCCTTGGGCAAGTTACCTATCCTTTTTGAGCCTCAAATTGCACATCTCAAAAATGAAAGCTAGTAAGAAGGTTGTTGTGAAGATTCAATTAGACAATGTATATAATGTGCTTAAAACAGTTAACGGCACCTTGTCAGAAATCATCAGCAAAATGTACTATTAATATTATCACTATTATTATCATTTAGAGGGATAATATGAGAAAAATGGTTTGGAGCCAAATTGTATCTGACTCTGAAATCAATGATAAATAAGTTGCCTTCTATTCTATACAATAAGGAGCTTCTGTCTGTTTTGAGGAGTAAAGTAAGAAAAATAAAAAAGGTGAAAGAAAATTATATACTCTCACTGAAGAAATGCTCAGCAATGAAGTAAAACAAAAAGTCTATTCTTTAAGAGTCAATGAACGCTGACATGTCTCCAATGTGAAACTCAATTTAAATATTAATAGAACGTATCTTGGTTGTATCTGAAGCCCCATTTCTTTGTTTCTCAGTTACAATCTGTGTTAATACCAACTTTTGCAACATGCCAGTGAAATTTCACTCGTTGTACATCCATAGTAGTTTCTCTGCGGTATGCAAATAGAAATATGATAAAAGAAAAACTGATGATTGGCAGTCAAATTCAAACTCAAGAATCTATAACAACTTCAAGAGACCTCAAGAAATGTGTTCTTTTTCACTGTGGCCATCATAAATACCATATTTGATCACAAGTATATTTGCATAATGAGGATTACTTGATTTAATAAAGTATTCATTCTAGCAAAGAAAAAGTTCTTAAATGGCATAAATACTCAGAGCTTGGTTCTCTCTCGAACATTTCTTTGCTTCCTGACTTATGACAAATACACTAAGATCATTTGCTGATCTCTTCAATTGTGTGTGTGGATTCTTTCTATTAAAAGGGGAAATTAGAAAGAAGGCTAACAGATTTCATTGACTAATAACTAAACTACCTCGAACGTTATTAAAAAACTAAAATTAAATGTCAAAATATAAATAAAGTGAACCACATTTGTAGCTCATAAGAACCGATGAGGAAAAGAGCAAGTTTCAAAAAGACAAATGGGGAAGAGAATATTAAAACCTAATTTACTAAAATAAAATATAAAACATAAGCAACGATATAGGGAAATGTTCAGCTTCACTAGTAGTAATCACACTTAAGTAATAATCTTAGCTCATGCCCACTGTTTCTTAGTATTTTATATTAGCTCAATTCTAGCTCCGTACTTCTAACCTTGATTAGTTTCCCACATAAGGTGGATGACTGAGCATATACGAAAACTTCCTCTTTCACTGAAAACATGGGAGCATGTGTGCTTTTTAAAAAAAAAAAAAAAATTTAAATGCCTCACTGCACTGACATAGAATGGCAGACTATCTGTAGGCCAGGGAAAGGGGAAACTAACAGTGCAGAACACTAACCAAACGTGAAAGACACCGCAATCAGAAACAAGCAGCAGGGGTCTAGTTTTAATGTCTTGCAGTAACAGAGAATGACCTCATCCCTTAAGTGGTTGGATAGCAAAACCAGCCTTCCTTTATGAAGAAGGGGCCTAGAATTGCACTCTCTGACTGTTTAGGAGATGTAACTGTCCATCCAAAGCTGCCTGTGGAACAGGAAGGAAGCTGAGATGCCACTACAAAATTAGGACCCAGCCTGAATTGCACACAAACATAGTGACTAGGATTGTGTTGTACAAATAAAGAGTTCCAAGCTGCTCACTGACTCTTTTTTGAATCCCCAAATCCAAAACGTGTAGCAGAAGCAACCATGAAATTGCCAAATGTGGAGGAACATGTATGATTTGAAACAAAGTAAAACAGCCACCTCCCAGTCAGGACAGCCCTCCATCAAAAAGCACAAATGGAAATTCAGATTCATGAAAGAGATAGCACTGCAATAGGAAAATCTAAATTAAGAAAATCGGGATATTACAGCAAGCTGTCTTAGAAAGACAGACATACTTATTTTAGATTTTTAATAAAAGCTTTGAGATAAAATATAAAACACACCCTTTTAAACTTTACAATTCAGTGTTTTTAAGTGTATTCACACAATTAGGCAACTATTACAACTTTCTACTTTTAGAATACTTTCAGCTCTTACATTTAGGTCTACGATGCATTTTGAGTTAATTTTTATATACGGTTTAAGATAGAGGTCACACTTCATTATTTTCCAGTTGTCCCAATAATTTCAGAGTTTTGTTTAAATGGTAAAAATGTAAGAAAAATTAGAGAAAGACTAGAAAATGAAAGTTTAATCGAATAGAGAAGTACATGGAATAAGCTCCACAATCCAAAATGAAACAGGAAAGGAAAACAGATGTGATGCTGAAGATGGTATATACAAACACACATGAAAACAGACCAGTGCTCTCAGGAAAAGGAAATAAATTAAGCACACCTATTGAAAGGCAAGTATTCAAATCAGAACCAAAATAATTCCTGCTATATACTTTTTTCTACAGTCATATATAAACAAAATAACATGTTTAAAATAAAATATCAAGTAAATTATTAACAAATAAATCAAAGAAAGATTAATATTTAGCAAAATGAAACTGAAAAAGCATTAATATGAACACAGACAGAGATTCCACACTAGTAAAAAACAATCTTCCAAGAATATGATAATCATGAACTGGTATGGACCAAATATCTAGAGTTGAACAATATAAAACAAATCCAGAAAGAATTACACAGACAAAATAGTATCACCTGTCTTTTCTCACCTGCTTGTAATCTACACCATTTTGCCATATTACATGTGATTTGGAAGACACCATACTGTATTGTGGCACTGTGGTATAAAGATGTGTATAAATAAATACATAGGAGACAAATAATGATATACAGAGATTATTTCCACCTTTCAAATTTGTAAATGTCTTCAGAAATGATAATATTCAAATGATGCTGGCAGCAGTGCTGTGCACAGCCGTGTTGGAACCTCAGGCAAAATGAAGAAATTGGAGCCTCTTTTATTTGAAATGTGATTTTGTTCATCATGGGTTTTTGCTATAATTTTGTTTTAAAATATTGCATTTAAACATTATTAAAATCTTTTGTCCAAGGTAAATGCCTCCCTTGTACTTAGTACCCATGTACTTAGTATCGACCTGCCTGGCAACATTCATAGCCTTTGATCCAGTTATTCCACGTCTGAAAAGTGAACCAAACTAGAACACATGAAATAAGAAGAAAAAAGGAAAAAGAATTATTAAACAATAAGTCTATTTGCAGTATTATATATAAAGGAATCGAAAAGAATAATCAAATAAGCTACATGAAAAGGCATGCCATAAAAGGTCTATTTTTTTTTGTTTTATTTATTTATTCATTTTTGAGACAGAGTCTTGCTCTGTTGCCTAGGCTAGAGTGCAGTGGTGCGATCTTGACTCACTGCAGACTCCGCCTCCCGGGTTCAAGCAATTCTCCGGCCTCAGCCTCCTGAGTAGCTGGGATTACAGGCACCCGCCACTGCGCCTGGCTAATTTTTGTATTTTTAGTAGAGACAAGGTTTCACCATCTTGGCCAGGCTGATCTCGAACTCCTGACCTCAGGTGATCCACCCGCCTCGACCTCCCAAAGTGCTGGGATTACAGGCGTGAGCCACCGTGCCCGGACAAAAGGTCTATTTTTTCATTTGACCAATATATGTCTGTGGTCAATTAAACAGCTCTCAGAAGTGCTTAAAACAGGGGTTCCAAAATTTGGATCTTTGGGAAAGAAGGTCCATGAGATTCACATAGAGAACATATTTAACAAAACTACAGACCTCCAGAATATCTAAAGGTGGGGTCATAGCATCTAAAATATTAAACACCTCTTCAGATGGCATAGTAGTAGCAAGCCTGCCATTGGGAACAATTATTTATAATAAAATTTGATCAGGCTTTAACTACTTCATTGACGCCTGTTAGAGAATTTTTTGTGTCTTATATTACAAGTAAGAAAATTGAGTCTGAGAGTAATATAGTCTGATCTTACAAGGCAAAACCAAGACAGAAAGGCAAAACTTTGTTCTATGATCTCTATTAGATCTTGCTGTATTTTCCTGAACAGAAATATTGTCTCTAGACAGAAAATTTAACAAACCAACTGAGTTTTTAAATTCACGTTTGCATAAATTGGGACTTCATAAATGGGGCACACATGTATTGATTTAAATCTACATTTCCCTTTGAGAAACAATGCACAATTTTGCCAAGTTTTCTATGAGAAGGGCAAGGAAAACCATTCAAAAATACATTTTTTTCAAAATGTATATATTCAATAGCTGTTAATAACACACAGCTTCTTTTCAAACTTTTTATAATGAAAAGCTTTTAAAATGATTAGAATGGTCTCTTGATTCAGACTCTAAAAATGAAATGACAGGATGTTTTCCAGAACATCTGCAAATCAGTGAACACACCAATGGAATAGTTAAAATGGCTCTTCCGATATTGGTAATTGTATCCACCATGTGTTAACATTCTGTCTGCTATCTCCTTTCATCCCAGCTGACCCTATACAACTGCCTACCAATTCCTTGCCACATCTGCTGCTGCACAAGACAGATCTATTTTATTAAATAAAGGACAAAAGATTATTCACAATGAAAAAATGCTATCAGACATGCTAGGCCATACTCAAGACTTTGCGAGTCGCTGTTAAATAGAAAAAAAAATTAAATCTACTCTGAGAGAAACATGATAACTGGCTTGCCCTTATGACACTGGGAAAACTTGTAAAGCATGGTTGTAATTCTGAATCATCAAGGGAAGTTTCTCAAACTACAACTCCTGACCCAGATATATTCTTGGAGCACTTAGCCCACCTGTTGAAAACTGCTGCTGTAGAGCCAGGCACGTTGGGTCCTTTGTTCACTGATAACACACAATTAATATGCACCAAATAGTGAATGCTGAGAAATAATTATTCACTTGTGTATTCATTCAAGAAATGTTTACTGAGTGCAGACTCTGGGCCATGTACTGTCCAAGAAACTACAATTGTAGTAGTGAATAAACAGGCAAAAATCCCTGTTTTCATGCTCCTTATATTTTGGCGTTCTGGCTATAAGCGTCTTCCACCTTAGGTTGAGTGGGAGATATTTTAATTTTACAAAATGCATATCTTATTTTCAAATATGTTTAAATTGTTATTAATGAAAGCCTGAAATCATACTGAGAGGCCTGTGATACAAAGTGGTAGCCAATAGAAAAAATCAATAAGATGGTGCCAATTTTAGTAAATTTAAATTTCAAAATCTGTACTTTTTCTCTAAACCAATCAATTTTCCATCTTCAGTTTAGATTGAAGTAGTCAGTATTTTAAGCACTTTTATTTCTATCTCCATATCTACAATTAAATTATATTATGGGTATTCTTGTTGTCATGCTAGAGGAATGTTTCTGAATAGTGGTGTAAAAGATCTTCATGTTCACTTAATTCTATTTCAATTGAAAGTAGAAAGTAAAGATTTCTTTTTTGTAAAGTGCGTATCTTTATAATGAGTAACTGTTTTGTGATTGAGAAAATACTTTTGTTGGAGAGGCCTGAAGGTTACAGCAGACATGTCTGTATACTAGAAATCTTAAGAATTAGACAATGTGAATTGTAGTCACTCAATGGTGTTGTCTTGGTAAGAAAAGATATTTGAAAGCAAATTGTCCAATTGTCCAAAATAACCTGCAGAGATAAAAGTCTGGCAAAAAGAAAAACACCTGGATAGTCAAGACTCAAGAAAATCGGTCAAAAATGAATGTTTCTACTTCACACATTTTGTCACTAATTAATATTTGTGTGTGTGTGCGCGCATGTGTGTGTTTGTGTGTGTCTTAGAATAGCTTTACATCAGTTTTTATTCCTTAAATAGAACTTGGAAATTGTGTGTGTGTGTGTGTGTGTGTGTTTGTATGTGTGTGTGTGTTCAATTTCCACATTTTTGCTGTATGTCTCAGAATGTAAACTGTCTGGGTCCAAAGTGCATTTTGACCACTTAATAGCTCTTTGAACTTAACCAAGTTATTTATTTTTAGAGTTTCAGTTTCCTGAGTTATTTTTGTACTACTCCATATAGATGATGTTAAACTATAAACTATTTTGTACTGCTCCATATAGATGATGTTAAACTGATGTCAGAATTTGACTATTATTATGAGCTATTAGGTTTACTTTTAAGTAATTTTCAGCCAACCAAGACTATTGCTGCTAATAGTGAAGTTTGGAAACCATCTGAATGTCCAACAAAAGTGAGTTTTACAAATGCTGACTTATCAAAATAATTAATGGAACACTACATGATTAAAATGATGTAAGAGAAAAAAACATTTATTAAAATATATTTGGATTTATTTTCTGTTAACAGGGAAGACTATATCTTCACAGAAAATCAAAACAGAACTGAAAATACTGAATAATACAAGTATATAATTTGGGATGTTGTGATTGGAGTTCAAGCATTCTAATATTTTCATACAACTTAAGGAAAGAGAAATATGTTATTAATTGTAGAATTTTTGAGGTTTAACTCTATATTAAATTTCCTCAATTAACTACTAAATAAATAAAATAGAATGTACAACTTCCAGAACAGTACAAACAAAAATGAAACCAAGGGAAAGAAACAGGGTTAAACCAAAAGTAATCAAGTATGCAAGAAGAAAAAACTATAAAAGTGGGACAAATGGAAAATACTAAATAAGATGATAGAAATAAATCAAATGCCAATTATCCCAAATTAATAATTATGCTATATACACATGTATCAAGCATCATACTGTATCCAGTAAATATGTATATTTATTATATGTCAATTAAAAAGAAAATGAAACAAAGTATATATATACGTATATATATGTCTATATCTACATGTACATATATACATACAAATCACAAGCTATGCTGTTCACCCTCAGATCATATTTTTAAAATATATTTATGCATCGTTTACAAAAGTCATATTTAAACATAAGGACACAAGAACTATATAAGTAAAATGATACAAAAGATATACAAAATAAATGTGAAACAAGATATTTGGCACAGTTACATTAGCATCAGACAAAATAAATTTTAGGCAACACTTATTTCTATAGATAAAGAGGGCCAATACATATTTATAGAAGTATTCATTCATTATGGAGATTAAGCAATTCTAAACCTGATGGGACCTAGTAAAAATAGTTTTGAAAATAGTTTAAAAGTAAAATTTGACCAAACTACAAAGGAAAAGAAACTAACAAATCCAGCCATCATATTTGAATTTTTTTTTTCTTTTTTGAGATGGAGTCTCACTCTGTTGCCCAGGCTGGAGTGCAGTACAGGCTGGAGTGCAGTGGCACAATCAATCTCAGCTCACTGCAACCTCTGCCTCCTGGGTTCAAGAGATTCTCCTGCCTCAGCCTCCCTAATAGCTGGGACTACAGGCGCGTGCCACCATGTCCAGCTAATTTATATTGTATTTTTAGTAGAGACAGGGTTTTACCATGTTGGCCAGGCTGGTCTCGAACTCCTGACCTCAAGTGATCCATCCACCTCAGCCTCCCAGAGTGCTAAGATTACAGGCGTGAGCCACTGCACCCAGCCGCATATTTGAAAATTTTAACGTACCTCTCTAAATAGTTGATAGGTTAAGCAGAAAAATATCAGTAAATATCTGGAAGATTTGAATAGCATAGACAACATGCTTAATCAAATGGACATCTAAATATAACATGATGGCACTGAACAACTGGATAATGTACATTTTAAATGCATATGAAATATTAACACAAACTGACCATCTGTCAGACCTTAAGTAAATTCTCAAAAAAATTAGGAGACATGCCCTACAAGTTATTCCAGTATTTTTTAATAGAGCTATAATAGTTACATTATGTTTTTGGGGCTCAGGGATAGATGATGGGAACAATGGAACTAAATAGAGATCCCGGAAGCCAGTCTATACACATGCGATGAACAAAAACTAATGTTAATATCAAAAGATAAGCCACAAAATGGGAGCCTATATGTGCAACATATAAACCAACAATAGTTAGTATTCAGAACATATAAAGAAATCCTCCAACCCCTGAAACTGACAACACAATAAAAAAAGGAGGCACAATACATAAGTGGGAATCTCACAGGAGCAGAAACACAAATGGTCCACAGTCATTTGAAAAGACACTCAATTTCATTAGTAATATGGGAAATTGAAATTCAAACCACAATGATATAAAATTTGACTCTCATCAAATTGGTAAAGTTATAAAGTTGGACAATACTATGCATTAGTGAAGACACAAAGTGATGAGCATTCCAGTAGAAACGCAAATAGATATATAAATCAATATCACCAATTTGGAAATAAATTGAACACACTTATTTCCCAAGACATAATAATTACACACTTAGGTATATATCCTACTTAACTTCCTAAAAATTTGCACCATGTAGAGTGTTGCCAGATTCAGCAAATAATAACACATGACTCTCAGTTAAATTTAAATTTAATATAAATAATAAAAATAGTGTATGTATGTTCTATGCAATATTGGGAATATACTTATACTAAAAGAGTTTGTTTATCTGAAATTCAAATTAAACTAAGCATCTTGTATTTTATCTAGCAGCCATAACCATGTACAGAAATACAGGAGCATTGTTTGTGCCATCAAAACACTAAAATTAACCAAAAAATTCATGGACAACACATCCATGTTTATTAGCCAGGCATGGTGGCCCAAGCCTGTAGTCCCAGCTACTAGGGAGGCTGAGGCAGGAGAATCGCTGGAACAAGGGGAGGTGGAGGTTGCAGTGAGCCCAGTTCATGCCACTGCACTCCAGCTTGGGTGACAGAGTGAGACCCAGTCTCAAGAACAAACAAACAAACAAAACAAAACAAAACAAAAAACGTTTTATGCCTAAAATGGAATACTAAATACTACATACGTTATGAAAAATACATGAAATGTGGCTACTTGTATCAACACAGAGACAAAAATATAATGAGCAGAAGCTGCAGAAAAACACTTATGATTTCAATAATAAAAAATCAAATACAGGAAAAATCAAACTTTATGGCATTTAAAGATACATACATAGGTGGTAAAATATGAAGGAGAGCATGGGAGTAATTACCATAATATGCAGAATAGTAGTTACATGAGAGAGAAGGGAATATTAAGAAGTAATAATCAGACAGCATCATATATATTGGCGAAGCATATACATCAGTCTTTTATGTGTATATTTTATAATGGAGCTTAAAAATTCAAGATGTTTGTGATATATTGCATTAAGTTAAACATGGATGGTAGATGAACATTCTTGGCATAATCTCATTTAAGGGGGTGAGGAGAGTGAGAACAAGACAAAAGGATCTAGAAAAATAGATCTTGAGGTCTCGATAGGTGAAGTCTCTGAGTTTTATGGGATATAGTCATCAGTTGCATTCTTTTTGTTAGAATGTCTTTTCTGACTTTTTTTCTTTTTTCTGTACTAAAAAAGCAAATGAAAGGTAAGCAGTAAAACCATAAAACTTTTTACTTTCATTTTCTAATTTTAAAATTCTATTTTCAAACAATGTTTCTTGTTTGGTAGTGCTCTCATGATTTTAAATATTTTTCAAGTATATTGAAAATGATTGTTGCTAATCACTAAAAAACAATTTTATGACTTACATATAGCACCTCATAAAGGGCATATGTGGGATTTACGGGTATGGATTTTTACGTTGTTTTTAATTTTCATGTGATATATATTTAAGTTTTCACTTCTCATTATTGCCAATAACACAGAGAAGACTTAATTAGGTTAATTATGTTTTTCATTAACAAGAGAGGAAAAAACAAATACATAAAAATCCAATAATTTGGCATAGCTGTTATCTAATAGCTTGCAGTTGTGACTAAATTTGCATCACGTCCAAAGTTGTTTGTATTGTATTTCTTTTTCCCAAAATTCCCTTCACCTAAATTCTTTTCAGTAGTCCTCTGCTACCACATTAACCTCCAGGGCACTACTAATTTGATTTCATATCTTATGCCAACACAATATGTAGATTAAAGTATGTATAATTTTGAGTATACTCACTTTCCAAAAAATGTCACCTAAAATACTGTTCTTAATAGAATATTTTTCACTGAGTGGGTGTGTAAAAAGCTCTCTTACTTCCTGTCGGGCACAGTGATTCACGCCTATAATCCCAGCACTTTGGGAGGCCAAGGCAGGCGGATCACAAGGTCAGGAGTTCGAGGTCTGGCCAGAGATGGTGAAATCCCGTCTCTACTAAAGATACAAAAAATTAGCCCGGTGTGGTGGCGGGCGCCTGAAATCCCAGCTACTTGGGAGGCTGAGGCAGGAAAATCGCTTGAACCCGGGAGGCAGAGGTTGCAGTGAACCGAGATCACCCTAGTGCACTCCAGCCTGGGCAACAGGGCGAGACTCCGTCTTAGAAAAAAAAGCTCTCTTACTTCCTAACTATGCAATTGGCCACAAGGGACCTTTCTCCACATCATGTGTCTGAGGAATGACTACACTAGCAAACGGTACGACACCTTGTTCATCTTGCATTAGTCTACTCCATATGTACCTCTAAAGTCCCTTACCTGAAGAACTAAAATTGCTGGGATTTTCATTGACAAAGTGAGAGTATGTGTACCAGACATGAAGTAATCATGTTAAAGTACTGAGAATTCTTCGAAATATAAAGTTATCATATATTTTCTTTTGAACTCACTCTGGCCAACCTCAAAATTAACTGTGAAAAGTAGGTTAGACCGTTTTTTTGTTTTGTTTTGTTTTGTTTTGTTTGAGACGGAGTCTCGCTCTGTCGCCCAGGCTGGAGTGCAGTGGCCGGATCTCAGCTCACTGCAAGCTCTGCCTCCCGGGTTCACGCCATTCTCCGGCCTCAGTCTCCCGAGTAGCTGGGACTACAGGTGCCTGCCACCTCGCCCGGCTAGTTTTTTGTATTTCTTAATAGAGACTGGGTTTCACCGTGTTAGCCAGGATGGTCTCGATCTCCTGACCTCGTGATCTGCCCGTCTCGGCCTCCCAAAGTGCTGGGATTACAGGCTTGAGCCACCGCGCCCGGCCTAGACCGTTTTCTTAACAAAACACTTCATTAATTCTCATGAACTCGAGGAACTTTGCTACTTGTCTTATTTATACTGCTAAGGATGCCATCTACAGTCATGCAGACAGAACATTAGAGCTGAGTGGCACATGGAGTAAGTGACTAACTTATCAGAGAACAAAACTGGGACACAAGCATACCAGACAAAAATCTATAATAATATAAACTATAATAAACAGTTATACCTATATGTGTTATTACTTTAAGTTAAACTATGAAAAATGAATAGATTTTTGGAATTATACATTATTCTGTATTTACTTCTGTCACATAAATCTTATAATTTATACTTAAAAATCAAACAAGTTAACAGTGGCAATTAGTAGTAATTTATATAAATTAAAATTATGGGTGTGAGAAAAATACAATAATGTTTTATAATGTATCATTGTGTCTTCTGATATAGCCATTCTACTCTTTTTTAAACACTACTGAATACTTAAATATTGTAGGCTATACTGTTGTATACTCTTAGTTTTTTCATGTAGCTTTATTATTGTTAATATTTTAACTAATAAATACTAATTATATACATTTATGGGGCACAATATGATATTCTGATGTATGTATACAATATGAAATGATTAAGTCAAGCTAATTAACATGTCCATCACTTTGCTTACCTTTAACATCTTATATGTTGAGACATTTGAAAGACTCTTAAAAAAGAGAACTCTCCCCAAAAGACACCAATGCTTGGTTGAAAACACTTGAATCAAAAAAAGACTCTTAAAAAAGAGAACATGACATGATTTTAAAAAGAATATGACATGATTTAAAAAGTTACCTGTATTTAATAAAAATAGTGACATGTTTTTTTCTGTTGTAAGATGTTTCTACTATTACTGTTTCCATTTCCAATACTACATAATGTCTGAACTGCCTACAGTCTTTAAGACATCCTTCTTTTCTTTTATACAAAATAAAACTGAATACAGCCAAATACAATGTTTATTTTGACTTGCAAGCTCTTATCAAGACCACATTAAAATGATTACTGATGTCAGTCCAGTATGACGGCATCATGCTAACTATCCTCTAAAAAACTGTTTAAGGGCGGGGTGCGGTGGCTCCCGCCTGTAATCCCAGCACATTGGGAGGCCAAGGCGGGCGGATAATGAGGTCAGGAGCTCGAGACCATCCTGGCTAACACAGTGAAACCCCGTCTCTATTAAAAATACAAAAAAGTAGCCTGGTGTGGTGGCACGCCCCTTTAGTCCCAGCTACTCTGGAGGCTGAGGCAGAAGGATCGCTTGACCTTGGGAGGTGGAGGTTGCAGTGAGCCAAGATTGCGCCACTGCACTCCAGCCTGGCTGAAAGAGGGAGACTGCATCTCAAAACAAAAACAAAAACAAAAACAAAAACAAAAAAATTCATCAAGTGCTGCTGCACATTTTGGGAAACCAAAAACGTTCAGTTACAAAAATTACAAAAGCCTTAGTGGCACAAGTAAGCAAATCATGCGCTTTTTCAGAAATGCTGTGGGCAAAGCCTAAATAACATTTACTAGATAAAATCTTTTAATCTTCTTTGGTAAGAAGTGTATACACTGAAAGAAGTTTGCCAAAATTTAGCTTTGTACTCTCTGCTGAATATGCATATAAATGAGCAAAACCTAATTTATGTCTTTTGTTTTATGTTTCCTATATCATTATTAAAATCTTCATATAAGAGGACTGTTTGAAACTCCATATTTCAAATCAAAGCACCTGAAAGCTAGAGACTTGTTGCCATGATTCAAAGTATCAACTGATATAGTGTAGAAAGCATGATAGTTGGTAAAAAATGGACAGAATCAGCTTTACAGTGTAAGAAACAAACACATCCATTATCAAATCCCTGTTTTCATTCACACAGATGTTTTAGTTGAAACCTCTGAATCAGGAAATGTAAGTTTATTCAGATTTATAGAGCAATCAAAGGAATGATATGATAATGAATGTACTTTCATGTGGTATGTCCAGGTTAATTCAGTGGCGAGTGTTTTCAACTGAGCATTGTTGTCTTTTGGGGAGACAAAAACTTTTCTCACTTGTCTCACCCAAGACTTATGAAATTCACTCTACATATGTGCTTTCACATCCCCTTCTCCATTATGTTTACTCCCAAATTATTTTCTGCATATTGTACAGTATTCTCTGTTTGGGTTGCTTACTTCCTTTATCTCATATCTGAATCCTTCTGTCAGTATTAAAATCACACAGTCATTTAACCTTCTTTTCAATGATAGCCAGGTAAGTTCTGTGTTGATATTGCAATTGTCTCTTTGTCCTTATCTGAACTGTTACAAAACATGGTAACATGACTCACAATGTTAAAAAGTTACACTAACAATATCTCGATACAAAGCACAACAGCTAGCCTACAGGCAAATTGAAAACTGAACCGTTAACACAATTACAGTATGCGTAAGTTGCACACACTCTGGTCTGTGTATCTCAGATCAGGGTTGCAACATTAGCAATAAGCTGGGAAGGTGGCGGGGTGGCAGAGAGCGGGGGCAGAGGGAACAACAGAAAACACAGAAGGCAAATAATCTGAGACTTATCCATTTAACACTGAAAATAGTATTACTTTGAGCCCCTATTGTGGAGGCCGCCGGTTTCCTCCCCATCCCTCTCCAATAATAAAGAGAAACTGGGTCTTTTCACATCCCAGGGTAGAGGTTTTCTGGTAGGTGGGAAGTTTAGGGCTAAAACCAAGACAGTCTCAGGAAAACCCAGTCATATGGTTATTCAAGTGATTCATTAAAATAATCATAATTCAGTTCATACTTTTTTTTCTAGTGAGTAAAGGCTAAGAAAGAGCAAGTGAAGGTTGCATAGCAAATTAGTGCCAAGTTTGACACTCCCCACTCTATATCACTGACTACCAGTTTAAATCTCTTGCTACCACAGCACCTATTTTTGATAGATACAAATCTGGCTGACTGACTAAAACATTTGAGTAGAGGAAAAACTAATGGCACAGCATAGACAAATTACTGACATCTGGAGAATACATTTTTTGTTCATCTTTACAGGAGAATATAAAGTTAGAATAAAACATAACAAGTAATTTGATCATTTGAAAATATTTGAAACTTTTTCATCAGCATTTAGCGTAAATTTCACCATATATATATATAGTTCCCGTATTTTATGGACTGAATGTTCGTGTCGCCCCAAAATGCGTATGTTGAAGCCCTAACCCCCAATGTGATAGCATTTGGAGATAGAGCACTTGGGAAGTCATTAGGGTTAGATGACATAAGGATAGGGCCCTCACGATGAACCTTATAAGAAGAGACACTAGCCGGGTGCAGTGGCTCACGCCTGTAATCCCAGCACTTTGGGAGGCTGAGGCCAGTGGATCACAAGGTCAGTAGATCAAGACCATCCTGGCCAACACGGTGAAACCCCATCTCTACTAAAAATACTAAAAAAAAAAAAAAAAAAA
>NW_012108875.1:189209-190022 GCF_000951045.1 Mandrillus leucophaeus
AAAAAAAAAAAAAAAAGTGTCTGTTCATGTCTTTTGTCCACTTTTAATGAGGTTGTTTGTTTTTTCTTGTAAATGTGTTTAACTTTCTTGTAGTCTCTGGATATGAGATCTTTGTCAGATGGGTAAGTTGCAAAAATTTTCTCTCATTCTGTAGGCTGTAAGTTCACTCTGATGAAAGTTTCTTTTGCTATGCAGAAGCTCTCTAGTTTAATTAGATCCCATTTGTCCATTTTTGCTTTTGTTGCAATTGCTTTTGGCATTTTTGTCATGAAATCTTTGCCCGTGCCTATGTCCTGAATGGTATTACCTAGATGTTCTTGTAGGGTTGTTACAGTTTTGAGTTTTACATTTAAGCCTTTAATCCATCTTAATTTTTGCATAAGGTATAAGGAAGAAGTCCAGTTTTAATTTTCTGCATATGGCTGCCCACTTCTCCCAGCAACATTTATTAAATCCTTTCCCCATTGCTTGTTTTTGTCAGGTTTGTCAAAGATCAGATGGTTGTAGGTGTGCAGTCTTATTTCTGAGTTCTCTATTCTCTTCCATTGATCTAATGTGTCTGTTTTTTGACTAGTACCATGCTGTTTTGGTTACTACAGCCTTGTAGTATACTTTGAAGTCCCATAGAGTGATGCCTTCAGCTTTGTTCTTTTTGAGTAGCAGAAAAATATTGAGGCCCTGCCTATCTCCTTGGGATAAGAGGATCAAATGGGCAAAAATGTGGAAGTGCTTTATAAATTAGAAAGCACTTACCAAATATAGTATTACTTTAAATTTGATGTATTTGTTTTGACAAAGCATATCATTTCAGTA
>NW_012108875.1:192732-213501 GCF_000951045.1 Mandrillus leucophaeus
AATTTTTTGTATTTTTAGTAGAGATGGGGTTTCACCATGTTGGCCAGGGTGGTCTTGAACTCCTGACCTCAGGTGATCCACCTGCATCGGCCTCCCAAAGTGCTGGGATTACAAATGTGAGCCACTGCACCCGGCCATTTGCTGGTAATTTGACCTTGGACATAGCAGCTTCCGTAATTATGAGAAATAAAATTCTGTTGTTTATACCACCCATTCTACAGTATTTTATTATGGCAGCTCAAACAGATTATGATACCATATGTTTGGAACAAAACATTATACTCGTCAAACTATATATTAGCTATCTACAAGTGTTACCAAAAAAAACTAAATTTCATGGAAGAATTCACACATAATATTAGATAATTTCAACTTGCAATATGATATAATAAAATTTTTAAAATACTCCTAAGGAAAAACTAGATTTGAGATTGTAGATTAATGTGTGTGTGTGCGCACGTGTGTGGATTTGAAGTATTAACCACACATTCAGATCGACACACACCTGTTTGTTTACCACTATGTTTCAGTAGGCTTCTCATTCCAGCCAACTCTCACTGAATGAACTCCTCCTTGCTTCCTCACGTCTTCTGAGTCCTACTGATCTGGCTTTAGAAGTGTAATTAATGTAGAAGAATGAGCTGAAAAGGCCTCACTCCTTTACTTTTGCACCAGCATAGCTCTGCACCATGACTACACACTGATACACAACCTCAGTTCCCTTCCTTGGCCCACTGGGTTACAGCTGCACACTTTCCCTAACCTGTCAGACTATGACTTTGTCTATTGTAGAACATACCAGAACATTCTGGATTGTTCTTTCCTAGAGCTATCAACCTCTCTACACACCTCAGGCTTGTGACAGATGCAGGAGTACAATCTTCACATAGCCCTCAGCTTTAATACTCTCATGCAAGACTGCTTTGCAAAATCCCATGCTTATTCTGCTGTCCATTTACATTCCCCTTGTTCTTCCAAACATTCTACTTCCTCTTTTCTATATTGTCCTAACAGTCAAGCTTTGATCCTCCTGCTTTGCACTCTGGATTTCTCTGCACTTCTATGGAGCCATTCTTACCTACATACCCTCCGTAGAAGCTAGGGATTATGGGGATTAAGAGTATGAACTCCAGACTAGAGTCAGTGTGCTTGGGTTAAAATTCCTTCTTCCCCTACTTCCTACTTCAATGACCTTGAGAAAAGTTACTTAACCTCTCACTGTGCTTTATTTGTCCAGATCATAAAATGATAATGAGAATAGCCTTATTAAGATGTTGAAAGGATTAATTTAGATGACCCATGTAAACCACTTATGTTTCTGGGCCAAAATAAGTGATAAATAAATTGCAGTTGTGAACAATTTATTCTTTCTACTATCTTCATGCTGCAGGGCTAAGTGACATAGTTGAAATTTGTGATGTGACTGTATTTCATGTTTAAGTTATAGTAATTTTGAATACTTTAATTTATTTGTTTTGATCAAATCACATTGATCAATACAATATCATAAAACTGAACTAATAGGGACATTTAAATCTTCATGTTTAGCAATAATTCAGCTGAATCATTAAGACTTGACTTCTAATAATACAACTGTTATTAAAATCTGTATGACTTTGAGAAAGTTACTTAAATTGAATTGCAATATCCTCACATGATAAAATGGAAAAATTCATTTCAGCAAATATTTATTGAGCATCTAATATGTGTCAGTGTCTACAGTAGATGATTTGCATACATTATCTCAGTCATCCTTATAGCAGTACTATGTAATAAGAGTGATTATCCTGATTTAATAGCAGAAAAAAGATAAATACTTTTCTTCAACATTTATTTTAAGTTCTGGGGTACACGTGCAGGACGTGCAGGTCTACCACATAGGTAGGTAAACATGTGCCATGGTGGTTTGCTGCACACATCAACCCATTACCTAGGTATTAAGCCCAGCATCCATTAACTATTCTTCCTGATGTTCTACCTCCCCCCACCACCCCTAGACCCCAGAGTGTTGTCTTCCCCATGTGTCCATGTGTTCTCATTATTCAGCTCCCACTTATAAGTGAGAACATGTGGTGTTTGGATTTCTGTTCCTGAATTAGTTTGATGAAGATAACAGCTTCCAGCTCCATCCATGTCCCTGCCAAGGACATGATCTTTTTCCTTTTTATGGCTTCATAGTATCCCATGGCGTATATGTACCACATTTTCTTTATCCAGTCTATCACTGCTGGGCATTTGGGTTGATTCCATGTCTTTGTTACTGTGCATAGTGCTGCAGTGAATATATGCATGCATGTATCTTTACAATAGAATGATTTATATTCCTTTGGGTAGATACCCAATAATGTGATTGCTGGGTCAAATGGTGTTCCTGGTTCTAGATCTTTGAGGAATCACCACACTGTCTTCCACAATGGTTGAACTAATTTAGATTCCCATCAACAGTGTGAAAGCATTCCTTTATCTCCATAATCTCTCCAGCATCTGTTGTTTCTTGACTTTTTAATAATTTTCATTCTAACTGGTGTGAGATGGCATCTCATTGTGGTTTTGATTTGCATTTCCCTAATCATCAGTGATGTTGGGGGGGTTTTTGTATGTTTCTTGGCCACACGAACGTCTTCTTTTAAGAAGTGTCTGTTCGGCTGGGCGCGGCGGCTCATGCCTGTAATCCCAACACTTTGGGAGGCTGAGGCGGGCAGATCACGAGGTCAGGAGATCAAGACCATCCTGGGTAACACGGTGAAACCCTGTCTCTACTAAAAATAATACAAAAAATTAGCCGGGCATGGTGGCGGACGCCTGTAGTCCCAGCTACTCCAGAGGCTGAGGCAGGAGAATGGCATGAACCCAGGAGGCGGAGCTTGCAGTGAGCTGAGATCAGGCCACTGCACTCCAGCCTGGGCCTGGGCAACAGGGCGAGACTCTATCTCAAAAAAAAAAAAAAAAAAAAGTGTCTGTTCATGTCTTTTGTCCACTTTTAATGAGGTTGTTTGTTTTTTCTTGTAAATGTGTTTAACTTTCTTGTAGTCTCTGGATATGAGATCTTTGTCAGATGGGTAAGTTGCAAAAATTTTCTCTCATTCTGTAGGCTGTAAGTTCACTCTGATGAAAGTTTCTTTTGCTATGCAGAAGCTCTCTAGTTTAATTAGATCCCATTTGTCCATTTTTGCTTTTGTTGCAATTGCTTTTGGCATTTTTGTCATGAAATCTTTGCCCGTGCCTATGTCCTGAATGGTATTACCTAGATGTTCTTGTAGGGTTGTTACAGTTTTGAGTTTTACATTTAAGCCTTTAATCCATCTTAATTTTTGCATAAGGTATAAGGAAGAAGTCCAGTTTTAATTTTCTGCATATGGCTGCCCACTTCTCCCAGCAACATTTATTAAATCCTTTCCCCATTGCTTGTTTTTGTCAGGTTTGTCAAAGATCAGATGGTTGTAGGTGTGCAGTCTTATTTCTGAGTTCTCTATTCTCTTCCATTGATCTAATGTGTCTGTTTTTTGACTAGTACCATGCTGTTTTGGTTACTACAGCCTTGTAGTATACTTTGAAGTCCCATAGAGTGATGCCTTCAGCTTTGTTCTTTTTGAGTAGCAGAAAAATATTGAGGCCCTGCCTATCTCCTTGGGATAAGAGGATCAAATGGGCAAAAATGTGGAAGTGCTTTATAAATTAGAAAGCACTTACCAAATATAGTATTACTTTAAATTTGATGTATTTGTTTTGACAAAGCATATCATTTCAGTAATTGAATTGTTGTCTATTCTTCCCCCTGTGTTTTGTTGAAAAATCTGAATAATCATAACCACTGGTAATTGTTTGTAGAGTTAGATATCATGATCAAATTAAAATCATACTCTTATAATTAAGGCTATTAATTGAATATTAAAAGGAAGCTTTAAAAAAGAAGTTTTAGATAAATGTCACTGTTCTAGAAACTTATACTATATACCATTAAATCTTTGCGCCACAAATTAAAATGGTTAAGATTTATATATTTTTAAAATGTTAAGAACTTTTTATGTTAGCACAAATGTTGAAAAAAAAAAGGATTTTTGAAATCTACAAATTAAACTATTTTTTTAAAACAGATGATGTTAAGAAAGATTTGTGTGAAATTGTTTTACCTATGATAGAGCTGCCCTTTCATTATTTACAACCTGAGGATTTCTTCTTAGAAGAAGTTGATGATATATATGACAATCCAAAAGTGCCACGTCTTTGCCAAGGATATCCAACTATTTTTATTGGACAAGTGTCGCTTTTAAACTTGATGAATAGCAAACGTGAAGTACTAATATCTAACACTGAAAAATGAAGCTACCCAAGGAGCAAGAAATGATGGATAACTTGGTGCTTTTTTAATATCATAAAAAGTTCATAAATGAGAAATATTTTTGATGATGCCTCAGTTTTGATTTGTAGCCTGTAACTCCAGCACACCATTTCAGACTGACCCTTCTTTATAGTATAATAAAAATAAAATATCTCATTTCCTCCTGAAAATACCCAATATGGCTACTTAAGTATATTTTTGTGGGTAATTGAAACACATTCCCTACAAATACTCCATAACATTCTGCAGGGGTCTGCTGGGATCTGGGATTTTGCCTACAGAAATCTGTAATAGCAATTTTAAGCACTTGTAGGATAATGAGAAAATTTAGGCATTTTCAATAATATCATTCAATGCAGTGTATCTTCATTTCTTTAATAATAAAGGAAAGTCCTGCTGATCCAGTATTACACAGCTTAAGGCTCATTCGGGGGCAAGTAATGGCAAAGCCTAATTTATGCCTTTAGGGTTCATCTCAATATTAACCTTTTATGATTCCAGTGGGGTTAGAGGCTTAATAGAAGGAGGTGAAGTTATTAAAACATATAACTCTATAATATACACTTTTTTCACTGTTCCCTCCAGAGTCTAAATGTTTCTTTCAATCTGAATGAGGCAGGCAACGATTTATCTATACAGTCTTCCCAGTTCACATTTATCCTTAATGAGAACATTGCCAGTTAATTTATTTTTGTAATTAATAATACTGTGCTCCAGAAAGAAGTGGATGTCAATCATTCATAACTAAAAGAGAGCCTATATAGGCTTAATTTATACACACACACACACACACACACACACACATATTTATATAAAGCCCTTTTATATTTTATATATAAAATATACAAAGACTCTGGATTGCTGACACACACACACACACACACACATATATATATACACAACCTTATTAAAATCTATATGACCTTGAGAAAGTTACTTAAATTGAATTGCAGTATCCTCACATGTTTAAATGGAAAAATTCATTTCAGCAAATTTGTTGAGCATCTACTATGTGTCAGTGTTTACAATAGATAATTTGCATATATCAGTCATCCTTATAGCAGTACTATAAGAGTCACTATAGCTCATATCTAAGATGAGGTGTGTGTGTGTGTGTGTATATACATATGTGTGTGTGTGTGTATATATATATATATATATCAGATACATATATATACACATATATCAGCAATCCAGAGTCCTTGGATATGTGTGTGTGAACTCTGTATGTAGTTTCAGAATCACAAATTATAACCTCCTTTTCCAATATTCCTTACTAAAGGAAGTTTTGCCAAAATGCTGCCTAATGCTTTCTGAAGGACAATTGGAAGTGAGTCTGTGGCATGGTCAGATAAGGGAACACTACCTGGAGCCATGTTATCCATATCATTAATCAGAAAGTGAAGAATTTAGAATGAGCCTGGAAATATGAGTTATGTGGGCTAGAGAAGAATGTATAATCCGTTCAATAGAGTGTGAAAGTTTCCATATATCTACTACTCCTAAATCCGTAATAGCTAAGGATGAAGCTTTATGAGCTTTTTAAATAAAATGCAATTCTTGATAATATATGCCAAATCTCTGAAGCAGTATGCAAGGACATAGTAAGTCACCACTCCAAACCATTTTAGTAAGGGCATTATTTTGAATTTTGAGAGAACTGTATGTGTTGTCATGTACTTTTTAAAGTTGGATAATTCATGAAAGAAGTGCAATACCACCAAATATTTTATGTTCCTCTGACTTCTCAGATGTTAACTACTTAGGGTGTTGGGATGGTTTGGCAGGGACCAGAGACTAAGTAAAAATATACTGAAGTCCTAGTATATTCCACGTTGCTTGGTATATTATTTGATTTGCTCAGTACACGCACAGATGCACACACATATGAACTACTGAGGTAGGAGTTTTCATCATTTCCACTTTACAGTTGGAAAAATTGGGACTTGAAGTTTAATAAATTGTGCCAGGTCAAAAAATATTTAGGTCACACACTTGGGTCCATATTACTGTGAAATTAATGTTCTTTTCCCTACACCATGAGGCATCCCTTAGAGTACACTAAGAAAATGCATGCTGTGCTACATTTTACTTTTGTAATATACATGTATTTATCTTAGTGAAACCTTTATCTCCTGTAGGGCATAAACTTCATCTAGTTAATCTTTGCTGCCTCACAACACTTGACTCAATGCTGTGCAACTATCTGATGCTCAATGGAGGGGGATTAGTGAAATGAACTAGTGCATAATGACCTCAAGAATTGGCAATAAAAATCTAAATGTAACTTGAGCAATCAATGTATTTTGGAAAATTGATCTTAAGGTACAAATATGAAGATACTGATCCTGCCCTCAGTATTCTACACACTGAACTATGTTTCTCTTGTAGTTGGAAGGAACCTGCAGTTAGTGTCTCATTCCAGCACCACTGGAAATATAAATAACCAGAAACAGAGATATGACCCTTACTCAGGAAACTGAACTAAGCTGACTGGCAGATGTGAGCATCACATAAAGTAGACATTGTTGGGAAAAAATAAAATGATTATTTTCACACTCTACCGTGTGCTTTTGATGACAGGAACATAATTATCTGTATATTCCTAGTACCTGGCACAGTTTAGGGTTCTATTTTTTCCTAAGGGTAAAGTGAAAGAGTTATATAATCTCTAAGATCACCTTTGGCTTTCACCAGACATCATGACTTTGAACAGGTTTTTCCCTACACTGTGCCTTTCTTACTCTCCCCTTCTCTATCTGCCTTGGTTATTTTCATACGTCGAGTGTTACTTCCTCTGAGTAACTTTCCCTGACTCCTCTGGTGACACTGAAGTTCCCCTTTCCCTGTACTCCCGGTGTGCTTTAATTATACCCCCAAATGATGTCGGAAAATGTTTCTACATGTGTAGGGAACAACTGAACTGGCTTTGAATTCTGGTTCCACGATTACCATTCAGAAAGTCTTATGACTTTCTATTAATATATTTCCATATTCTCAATTGTAAAGGAGGAGTTGGGTAAGATACAATGTTGCTCAGCTAAGAACTGGGGTAATAGCTCACATCTAAGGTGGGAACCGTTGAAAGCTCTGGTCAGAGGATGACTTGCATTGGGTTCTGCTGATGCACTTTCTGCCTTAGTTCTAGTGCATTCTCATTCTACTGAGGAGTGATGCTTTTAGTGATAGAAGATTCTCATAACTAATTTCCAAGTTAGTAACTCTAACGCTTTATTATCATCAATGCAGAGAACACGTCCAGTTCACAGGAGAGAGAAAAACAGTGGACAAAGCAAACCATACAGCTACAGCTATGAAAAGGGTTGTCCTTCCCCATCTCTGGGCAGAGCACTATAGCTTTAAATTAGTGCTTAAGTAAAAGAAGCCATAAGATAAATTTGGAAGGCCTATAGTACCAGCAACCTTTGCTCTACTTTGTCAGGCTGCCCTACTTGCTCCAGAGGTTGTAGTGTCTATACTGGTTTTACATAGCTAACTCTTGAGAACAGATATCTAAAAGTTCCTTCCCCCTCCCCTGCATTGAGTTTTGCCTTCTAAATTGTAATCAGGTTTGGCATGGCCTCTGAGTTTCAACATTCCATGAAGAAAGCTACATAAGATATAGGCAATGTTTAAGAAAAAAATTTTAATTTTTTTAATAAAAGTTTTTGTAAGAGGAAAGATACAAGCTTATGGCAAAAGAGATTTCTTAACAATTTTACAGGCCAATCACAGAAAACATCATTTTTATTGTTTCTTATATATTTTGCACAGTATGAGAAAAAGAAATAGGCAATATATGAATCCTAGACTGGGAGAAAGAGGATCCACCTTTCTGGCCTTGGTTTTCCACATGTTCCACCATGCCAGAAAAAAATATTTACATGTCAGTGTGTGTGCTAACCCAAGTAGCCTAAATACAAAAAGGGAAAAGTGCACATTAATAGGTATAACAGGTTTTTTTTTCATTCCCAGCTATATATTAAAGTCATTTGTGGGGCTATATAAAACATGCCAATGTATGGACCCTACTCCTTACCAGTCGATGTATCTGAATTTACAGACACCAGGCTCCGATCATTAGTTTTTTGGTGGATCTTTTCAATCTGAAGTCCTGAGTCCCTAATTTCTGTACTACTCTCTCTTCGATAATTCCTGTCTCCCTATATTCTCTGTCTGCTCTTTCAATGTTTTTCCTACACTGTCTCGGGATTTCTGAAATGTCTGATCATCTTGGGGTTCCTTATTCTCATTTAAGATTAAATCAGGCCGGGCGCAGAGGCTCACGCCTGTAATCCCAGTGCTTTGGGAGGCCCAGGTGAGTGGATCATGAGGTCAATAGTTCAAGACCAGCCTGGCCAATATAGTGAAACCCTGTCTCTACTAAAAATATGAAAATTAGCTGGTCCTGGTGGCACAAGCCTGTAGTCCCAGCTGCTTGGGAGGCTGAAGCAGGAGAATCGCTTGAACCCCAGAGGTGGAGGTTGCAGTGAGCCGAGAATGAGCCACTGCACTCTAGCCAGGGTGATAGAGCGAGACTCTGTCTCAAAAAAAAAAAAATTTTAATCAAATACATACTCATTGAGAGCTCTGTTTGCATCTTCTTACTGAGGGACCACTGAATATCAGTATCTGGAAACAATTTTTTTTTGTTTTGTTTTGTTTTGAGACAGAGTCTCCCTCTGTTGCCCAGGCTGGAGTGCAGTGGCGTGATCTCGGCTCACTGCAACCTCCGCCTCCTGGGTTTACGCTATTCTCCTGCCTCAGCCTCCCAAGTAGCTGGGACTACAGGCGCCTGGCACCATGCCCGGCAAATTTTTTGTATTTTTAGTAGAGACGGGGTTTCACCGTGTTAGCCAGGATGGTCTTGATCTCCTGACCTCGTGATCTGCCTGCCTCGGCTTCCCAAAGTGCTGGGTTTACAGGCGTGAGCCACCGCGCCCAGCCTGGAAATAATTTTTATGAGGTCAGTCAGTTTCTCAATAGAAAAATCCACCAGTATCATCTCAGGGTGCCATAATCTGGTGTTCTGGGAAGAAGAAATTGATAGACACGTGGGAATCTCAGTATGCACATCTTCGCTTCATCCATTTTTTATCCACTCTGGATCTTGCCACTGCCAACCACTGTTAGGTGTCTCAAAGTCTAGAACTTCACAAGTTCAACTTTTGGAAAGAAAACATTTAGTCTCTTATCTGAGAGGAAAAGAAAGTGGAGAGTAGCAGGGGGAGACCTGGAACTCTGTCACCTATAAACACAGACTTTCAACAACTCTCTCTGTTTTAACTTCAGTTTTCCATATCTGTCTTCTGCAGTATCTGATGCCTCAAGACCTGATCTATCCTGGCTTCTGTGTGGCAAATTGGCTCACCTCCTTTTATGTCTGCCCCAGGTTAACATTTTTAACTTCCTATACTTTGCTAAATCAATCGCGATCCTTCCATCACTTTTAGGCTTCTTTTGAAAATGTGCTCTGGCCGCTAGAACACTGGATACATGACGGCAGGAATTTTTGTCTGTTCAGCTTACTGATTTGTTGTCAGTGTTGAGAAGAGTACCTGGTGCATAGCAAGGCATTCCAGACATAGTTGCAAAAATGAACGAATGCTGAAATCTCTTTTGGGCCAGTGACTTCTCTTATTTTCTTTATCCTTGGGTTTTACACAATTTTTATTCCTTTACAACCATTTAAACAGTGTTTTTGAAGAGAGATGGTAAACATGAGAAGTTAATCCACCATATGAATAAGAAATAGAACTTTTTTTTCACAGTGACTAAATCAGACCTGAGTATCCTCTTGGAAGACATCAAAGGAGTTCATTTTCCTGACTCCTTAGGAGTTACATCCTTAGCACAATCCGGCCTTTGCTGCTTTCCAGCCATCCCAGCTTCTATTCTTAATACTGTATTCATTCATTCACTTATTCACTTATCCATTCATTTACTCATTTCTTTACAGTTACTTACTCATCTATTTTAGAAACACTTACTGAGCACCTACCTTGTCAAGTATCTTTGCCAGGTGCCAGGTATATAATGATAGGTCCAGTATAAGCCACACCATTGAAGTGTTCAAACTTCCAGAAAGGAAACCAGCAAAGGGTTGAGAGGCCCTCCAACTCTGTATTGTTAGTAAGCTTGTGCTCTAATGATAAAATTGAGACTGTGTCCAGGTCCTTATTCACAAGAGGACTCTCAGTGGTTAAATGAAAAGGATCTCTAGAAGAGAAATAGAAAATAAATGCATACACACACACACCCCAAAAACAACCTTCTTCCACCAGTATTGTTGACATACACTGTTTTTAGACCAAGAAGATACCATTCCTCGAGTTACCATACTTCCATCTCTACATTTTGATGGAAGAAAACAGAGACCGTGCCAAAAAAAAAAAAAAAAAAAGCAATTTGATACAAAATAATGGATTGAAATTCTGGCAATTTACTTTAGGGAAAGAAAATAATACTACACCCAAATAATCTCCTGCCTGTTCCCATCAGGAGCCCATGAAGTTGGAATTTCCAGCAAAGTGAAACACTAACAGACTGTTTGAAAAATATCCTGGCTGCTGGAAGAATTAGAGAATAATGTGTAGAGAAACGGAAAAGAAAGTGAGAGCAGTGCCTCTACATCAGTAGCTTTGTTTAAGGTATCTATTTGCAAGGCTGCTCGAAAAGAGTCACAACCACAACAAACCACAGATTTTCTAGACCCTGTGCTGAGTGTAGAATAGGTTCAGTGGAGAGAAGATGTTTAATATGAGAATGAAACCTGCTTAGGTAGCTCCACCCTAAATCTTGCACCATACAAATAAGAAGAATCCAACAAAGTCACTAACACTGAAGCCAAAAACTATGAGTACTTATATTATCAATTATTTATTAATTTATTGATTAACAAACCATTATGTTTCATTTTAGTGAGACAGTGTGGAAAAATGAAAAAACAAGGAATTTGGAGTCAAACAGAATCAAATCGTCTTCCACTACTTGACAGTGTGTGATTTGTAGCTAATTATTTGAACTCTTTGAAGCTTGATTCTTCCCTATGTTGAAATGGAGATTATAGTAGCTTTGCTGTTTCCCTGGTTTTTTATGAAGTTTAAATGTGACAATGCATGTAAAAGTGGGCCAGTAGTACATATATTTGTAACTGACATTTTATATACATAGCTAGTACAATTAATCTGTAATAATAGTTCCCAAATGATTAAAATCCTAATAACTTAGGCCCTGCATTAGTCAGAGTTCTCCAGAAAAACAAAACAAATAAAATACATATATAAAATAATGTAGGATTCTTACATATGTAATATATATGTATTCTTATATATGTAATATAAGATATATATATATATATATATATATATATATATATATCAGCCTCCAAAGTCACATGAGTCAATTCCACATTTTATTGTGAGAAGTCTCACAATCTGCTCTCTGCAAGCTAGAAAACAAGGAGAATCAATGGTGTAAATTCTAGTCCATGTTTAAGATCTGAGAACCAGGAGTGCTGACTATGTAAGTCCCAGCACAAGGGCAGGAGAAGACTGATGCCCCAGCCCAGTCAGTAAGGTACAGAAAAAATTCTCTTATTCTGTCTTTTTGTTTTATTCAGGCCCTCAATTGATTGGATGATGCCCACCCACATCAGGGAGGGAAATCTGCTTTACTCAGTCTACCCACTCAAATCCATCCAAAACACCTTCACAGACACACCAGTATAATGTTTAACTAAATATACGGACACCCAGTGGCCCAGTCAAGTTGGCAATTAAAATGGACTATCATAAACCCCATCTAAGCTTCAGGCTTCAACCTCAAGAATGGAATTGCTGTCTTTATAGTGTAGGTGCTTTGCAGGATGTATTAATTTGGAAAAGATGGTCATTACTTTCTTATTGCATCATTTATCATATCAGTGTTACAGGTCTGTTAGCATTCACCTTGGCTCTGAACTCTGCTCATTGCTACTCATAGGAACTCCTCAGACTTCCTGTCATTGATGTCTTATATCCTGCAGGCTCCCAAGCTTTATCTCTTTATTAGGGCTTTATTCCACGCTTTTTTTTTCCCAACTGGTAGAATTCATGCAGTAAATTGAGCTTAGCACTCAGTGAAAGTAGAAAGCTAAGGAAAGTAGCACTGACTAAGGAATGAGGTCAAAGATACGAAGGTAAAAAGAGATGTCTGTTACTTTGTAATAAAGTGAATCAGAATAAGAACAGAGAGTCAATAAAATAAGATAAATGATCAGTAGTAGGATGTGCAAGGAATTGCCCTTCATTTATGGAATATGTGTTAGGTGTAAGGAATGTGAGAGGCATTTACAGCCACTATCTAACTTAAAACTCACAATTGATCTATGAGGGATGTGCTTGCATTACATAGCTGCAGTCTTCCTACTTAGGAAATAACCTTCCATAACACAGTATCAGTCTCTAGATAACTCAAAGGCAGGGCATAGATAGAGGCAGTGCAATAAAATGAGCAATGAACTTTGCTGGAGACCTGAGTTTTATTCCCAGGTGCATCATATTTGCTGCTAAGGGGTTATTTTGGACAATTTTCTAACCTCTCTGAATTTTAGGTTCCTCATGTGGAGAATCTGGATGCTATGTCATTCTTACCTTACATTGCTGCTGTCAATCTCACATGAGGTGATACACTGCTATCATGGTTAAAGCTGTGAGCTCTATGGCATAGGGCTTGGCTTCCTAATTGTCCAAGGCTTGGAGCTTGGAGAACTCCAAGGGTTCTCCAATTAGTTCGTCCTAGGGCTTGGAGAACTAATTGTGTGACTTTGAGCAAATGTTGGTCATCGAAGTCTTTGAATCCCCTTTTCTCTAATATTAGGATAATAATGGAAACTTAAACTGGACTGTAGAAGAATTAGATTAGATAATTCATGTAAAAGTGCTTCTGACAGGGCCTAATTAACACTGTTTTATGCTCCTTCCTTCCTTCCTTCTTTCTTTTCTTTTCTTTTTTTCTTTTCTTTTCTTTCCTTCAACAGAAAAAAAAATATCCTTTCTATATTTCTCTGTCACCCAGGTTGGAGTGCAATGGTGTGATCTCAGCTCACTGTATCTTCCACCTCCCGGATTCAAGTGGTTCTCATGCCTCAGCCTCCCAAGCAGCTGGGATTACAGGTGCCTGCCATGACACCTGGCTAATTTTTTTTTTTTTTTTTTTTTTTTTTACTAGAGATGGGAGTTACTAGAGAAGAGGCCAGGCTGGTCTTGAACTCCTGATTTCAGGTGATCCACCCACCTCAGCCTCCCAAAGTGCTGGGATTACAGGTGTGAGCCACCACGCCTGGCCCACTCTTCCTGTAATAACTCATTTAGCTAGTAAAGAAAGAACATTTTAAACAGGACACTATCCACTATACACGTTTAAGAAATTATTCTTACTAAAACAATCTAACTTTTATGTATTTTGTTAATGGGTTATATTCTTTACAGTAGTATCTTATAAATACGGTTTATATACACAATGTTAATTAATTGGTTTACCAAGTGACTTAGCTTCCAAATTTCTATTGGTGAGAAACCCCTCACACAAATATGAATTTATTTAAATGTGTCATTACATAGATGTAGTTGACACGATCCCAAAGTCATTTCTGCCAAGCTGAATCCTGCCCATTATTTGGGACTGAATGGTGTATTGGTTAGTGGGGCAATTGAAAAAGACTAATCAAGGCCTCAAAATCTTCTCCAGAACTTTTGAGAAAGGAAAGCGGCATAAGTGCACATCGACAATGCTTCCTCTCTAACAGCCACCAAAACAAACAAAATGAATATACCTGCACAAAGACCAGGAAAAGTCACAAGGACATACTAGAATCTCCAGATAATACTACTGGTCAAGAACAATACAGTTAGACCAAAAGGAGAGTGGATACAACAATTCAGACTCTGCAGGTTTTGAACGCCATATATAACTTATTTTCATCAGTAAGTAAGTGGAATAAGTTACTAAGATTTCCAGTGATAGGTCTCAGCTTAGAAGGCTGGGGAAAGGAAGCAAAAGCAAATCATAAGAAATAGCACACCCCACTTGCTTTGTATTCCTTGACCTCAGCTCTCTATAAGGAAGGGAAGGCTAGAGGAACAGCCACATGACTAAATGCATCACCATGTTTTTCCTGGCCCAGCTTCCTAAACAGTCTTGAGGCAACTCTTTTAGAGCTACGAGTCAGGGGTTACTGTGTAGAAAACAATGTACTGACCCATAAAGCAATTGATGGTATAGAATATATGTACACACGCATACACACACACACATATCCTTGAAAAATGAGCAAAACAGTTTATAAATAATTACAATGTAATATGTTATAAATAATTACAACGTAATGAGACCAATATCCCCAAAATTTCAAATAGAAAATGAGGAGATTGGGTATGAACACAGAGGAACAACCATGAATATCTATGTACGGGCAGCTATTCTTTCATCTTTTCTTCAGGTTATAATAGAAAAAACTGCCTTTCTTAAGTATGCACTGAATTCCTTTCATCTTTCATCTTCTAAGGGGAATTAACTTTTTAAATATTCACCCTTTTATCTCCAGTTATGTCATTGATCTGTCACATCCACATATAAATATGCTAACATATTTTTCATCTTAACCTTTGCTTCTCTCCAAATCCCACCAGCTACTGCCCTATATCTTTCCTCTGTCTTAGCTGAAAATTGCTTCACAGCCAACTTCCCACTGTAATTGGAATTCTGTTCCTTCCAGTCCTCTGAAACTATTCTCATAAGTTCATTAATAATATTTCTATATTTCTCAGCCTTTTGATCTATGGCCACTTCTCATTGTGCTATGAGCAAACTCACCCACTCCAATGGATTCAGTTACCATTGATGAAATGTTTCAACAAAAGCCCCTAGAGGAATTATCAAAGTATCTAGAAGTGCATGATAGGGGAGAATATGTAGTTTGAAAACACATATTACAAGTAGCAATCATTTTTAGTATAGAATATTGAATATACACAGTAAAAATACGAGATAGTAGAGAAATAAAGTAGATTAAGGAAGATTGCAAGAGTTACTTATTTAGAAAGGGTGAAAAACACTAATACTAAAGAAGAGAAGTTCCAAATCCAAATTACCATTTGGATCAATCTCTTAATCTCCAACTCTTATACTGAACTGCCTCACAGATATCCACTTGAAAATCTCACTAGCACTTCCAACTCAACTGTTAAACATGAATTTATCTTCTCCCGTGGATCTGGTTTCTCCTCCCGTGTTCCTCAGTATAGTGAATTTCCAGACTGTAATCCCTGTTACTCAATCCATAACCTTGGGTATTATGGGTATTATGGTAAAGGGTTTTCATTCCCCATTCTCTCACATGAAATCACCAAATCTATCATTTCTTAACATTATTTGCATGAACAGTTTTCTATACTTTCTTGACTTTAACAGCTTTATTGAAGTATAATTAACATAAAGGTTATGAATTATAAATTACACAATTTAATGATATTTAGTTAATTTAAGCAGTTGTGCAATCATCGTAAGAATCCAGTTATAGAACATTTTCATTGCCCAAAAAGAGCCCTAAATCAGTTGGGCTTCAGAGCCCTTAGGTCATGGCTGGGGAGACCTCACAATCATGGCAGAAGGCAAAAGGCACGTCTTACATGGTGTCAGACAAGAGAGAATATGAGAACCAAGAGAAAGGGGTTTCCCCTTGTAAAACTATCAGATCTCATGAGACTTATTTATTACCACAAGAACAGTATGGGGGAAACAGCCCCTATGTTTCAATTATCTCCCAGCAGGTGCCTCCTACAACACATGGAAATTATGGGGGCTATAATTCAAGATGAGATTTGGGTGGGGACACAGCCAAATCCTATCAATTATTATAACTATTTTATAAATGTAAAAACAAAGAGTATGTAGAAGAGTAGGAAAATCCAGATTTTGAATCTTTGCTTCTCTCTTTCTCTCTCCCTTTCTCTGGCTAGAGAGGTCATTCCTTTAACCAGTACAATTGCTACATATTTTAAACTGTTTCAGAGTGTGAAAGATAACAAAACTTTTCTAATTGTTTCATTAAGGAAGCATAATACTAATACCCAAATGGACCTAATGGCACTAATGAATGCAGAGAAATCTACTGAAAAATATGTCTTAACACAAAAGTCTGAAATAAAGTATTTGAAAATATTTGTAAACATAATCCAACAGTATATCAATAAAATAATATATAATGATGAAGTGGGAGACATTCTAGGAATGTAAAGCATGCAAAATCAGGAATCCTGTAAAGAATTACATAAATATAATTTACCATATTAGTAAGCCAAAGGAGGAGAGAAATATGGTCATTCTGGTAGATGTCAATGAGGAAATTTATAAAGTTAAACCTTCATTTAAATGTAAGTGCTTTCTTAAAATGTGTAATATATGATTCAAATTAAAAGCCTTATGCTTAATTGTAAAAATAATTGAAAAATTTAGAATTTGTATATGAACAAAATTATAATGTGGCTTTTGACAGTTATATAAAATTGTTTTAAAATTGATAGATTTTATGCTCTATATGTGTATCTTATAACACCATGTTTTATACCTTGAATATATACAAAAACTATTTTTTCACAATTGCTACATAATACATTCAGAAAAGAAAAGAAAAAGCCCAGGCATGGTGCCTCTTGCCTGTAATCCCAGCACTTTGGGAGGCCTGGGTGGGTGGATCACCTGAGGTCAGGGGTTTGAGACCTGCCTGGCCAACATGGTGAAAACCCATCTCTACTAAAAATACATAAATGAGTTGGGCATGGATGTGTGTGCCTGCCATCCCAGCTACTTGGGAGGCTGAGGCACAAGGATTGCTTGAACCTGGGAGGTAGAGGTTTCTGTGAGCTGAGATCACGCCACTGCACTCCAGCCTGGGCAACAGAGTGAGAGTGCGTCTCAAAAAAGAAAAGAAAAGGGTAGAAAAATTTTACATGTTTGATATGAAAGTGACTGTAAAATTAATAGATAATGTCTAGTATCTTCCTTTCATACCAACAAAAAGCTAAAATGAAACGAAAAAGCCCATTCACACAAGCAGTCAAAAGTAAAATGAAAAGAAAATAACAAGGAATAAATTAAATAAGCAATGCATGAGTACTAAATGAAGAAAACTACCATATAAAACTTTGCTGGGAGAGATTAAAAGAAAAAGGCCTGAATCAAAGTAGAGAAACATAGAAAAGGCAGTGATTTAAAGATATCAGTTCTTCCTGTGTCTGTAAAGAGATTAAAATGAGATATTTTGACCTTTCAAATTGATAACAAAGAAAAACATTAGCAAAAAGGAAAGAACATAAGGAAATCTGCTGTCAGGGACGTCATGGAATGTGGGCATATTTATGCATACTGTTGCAAATGCAAATTTTTCTAGCTTTTTGGATGGGCAATTAGCATTGTGCTTTCTTAACAACTTAAATATATGACTCAAACTAAAAACAGCATATTTAATCATAAAAAATAAAGTTCAAAATTAATTCCAGAAACAAGCGAAGGATGCTTACTGTTATTAAAAATTATTTTGGCTGGGCGGTGGCTCACGCCTGTAATCTCAGCACTTTGGGAGGCCGAGGGGGATGGATCACGAGGTCAGGAGATCGAGACCATCCTGACAAACACGGTGAAACCCCGTCTCTACTAAAAATACAAATATTAGCTGTAGTCCCAGCTACTCAGGAGGCTGAGGCAGGAGAATCTCTTGAACCGGGAAGGCAGAGGTTGCAGTGAGCCAAGATTGCACCACAGCACTCCAGCCTGGGCGACAGAGCAAGACTCCATCTCAAAAAAAAAAAATTCTTTTTTTTTTTTTTTTTTTTTTTGAGACGGAGTCTCGCCTAGTCGCCCAGGCTGGAGTGCAGTGGCGCGATCTCGGCTCACTGCAAGCTCCGCCTCCCGGGTTCACGCCATTCTCCTGCCTCAGCCTCCCGAGTAGCTGGGACTACAGGCGCCCGCCGCCTCGCCCGGCTAATTTTTTGCATTTTTAGTAGAGACGGGGTTTCACCGTGTGAGCCAGGATGGTCTCGATCTCCTGACCTCGTGATCCGCCCGCCTCGGCCTCCCAAAGTGCTGGGATTACAGGCGTGAGCCACCGCGCCCGGCCAAAAAAAAAAAAATTCTTTTGAGAATACTCTAATGTTTTTGGAAAAGACAACATCATTTTTTTTTTACACATCAGAAATGAATGCAACTGAGAGCAAAATTAATATACAATTATAATATCGTTCTTTCATTTAAAAAATAAGTTAAAAATATTACTGAATGGGATTCTGTGTGTGTGTGAATCTCAACCCAAAAATTCCAAAGTTTATCTGGAAGGAAATAATATGGAAGAATATCTATACAAAGATCAAGTAAGTAGAGTAATGGCAGGGACTTTGCCCACTAGACATTAAAAACTATCCTAAATGCTATTGTAATTGAAATGGTGTTACCCAGATGCACAGGCAGAACAATATAACAGATTAGAGAGGGTTTAGACATTTAGACATATGTCTGTCTAATTGTATATTGTAATTAACTATATACTGAAGATAACATTTTCAGTCTTTGGGTAAAAGGTAGAGTAATCAATAAATCATTTAGGGAAAACTGTTTACCTACTTGGAATAGTAATAACAAGACGAAGTCCAGCTAACATTAATAATATGCTTAATATGTTCCAACATTTGCTCTAAATTCTTTGAACTGTTATTTTCATCACAAACCTGTGAGTTAGGGAGTATGGTTGTCCCTTTTCACAGATTAAAAAAATCAGGCTCCAAAAGGTTAGGTGATTTTTTTCAAGGTCACTTGGCAATTAAGTGGTGGAGCGCAGACCTTAATACAAGTCTTTCTTATTATATAGCCTAAGCATTAGCTACTAAGCTTGACTGCAGTACGTCACTCCAAAGCTCTCAAATCAATTCAAGAGAAATCAAATATTTAAATGTTAAAAATTAAATTATAGTTGAAGGAGTTTTGTACGAATACTTTTTATAATCTTGATGAAGGTCATGCCTTTCTAAACTTCACTAGCATCCCAAGAACTTCTAAAAAATGATAAACAGGATAACATAAAAATGTCAAGCTTCTTTTTAGCTAAAAAGTACCCTAATGAGAGTTAAAAGAAAATCTGGGAAAAAATATTTGTAATACATTTGACAGATTCATTTTCTTAATATTCAAAGAGCTTCTATAAATCAAAACTAAAAAGATGAGTAACATTTTTTAAAACTGAGCAGCCAATATGAAAAGCCAATTAAGAATTGAAAATGCCAAAATAAGAATTGAAAATGGTTAGTAAAAATGAAAAGATGTTCACCTTAACTATTTATCAAAAATTTAGATGAAAATGAAGGTTTTTTTTTTACCCTTCGTAGTGATAATTAGGAAAATATTAACAAAGATGGAGGAGTCTGAGGTCTCCCACTGTCAGGAAAGGTATACGATGTGGGCATATCTGCGCACTGGTGGGAATGGAACTCGTCTCAACCTTTCCAGAAGGGGAATTAGCACTGTGCTTCAAAATTGTTTAAATTAAATATTATTTGACTCAACAGATCTTCTAGAAATATTTCTGAAGATGATAGCGCCGGGCGCGGTGGCTCACGCCTGTAATCCCAGCACTTTGGGACGCCGAGGCGGGCGGATCACAAGGTCAGGAGATCGAGACCACAGTGAAACCCCGTCTCTACTAAAAAATACAAAAAAATTAGCCGGGCGCGGTGGCGGGCGCCTGTAGTCCCAGCTACTCAGGAGGCTGAGGCAGGAGAATGGCGTGAACCCAGGAGGCGGAGCTTGCAGTGAGCCGAGATCGCGCCACTGCACTCCAACCTGGGCGACAGCGTGAGACTCCGTCTCAAAAAAAAAAAAAAAAAAAAAAGATGATAGCAAAAAATGCATAGAGTATACATAAGCATGATCACTCCAGCATTGTTTTATCAGGGAACCTCTGGTAACAAACCACCTAAATTCCAATCAAGAAAAGCATAGCTTAGTGAAGAAAATGTACCATTCAGCAGTTATGAAAATAGTGATGTAAAGCCCTGAACGATTTAGCAGTTATGAAAATAGTGATGTAAGTGGAAATAAAAAGGCATTTACAGGACATTCATGAGTAAAAGTAGCCAAGTAGCAGATAACATATACATTATGGATTTATATGTGCAAAGGTGTGTGTGCACACGTGTGCACATATATGACTGTATGACTAAAATAATCTTGACCTTCATGTTCTCTCATTAAAGTCTATTTCCAGTGTTTCTCATTCAAAGAAACAACAGTCAGCCAGGCACAGAAGCTCACGCCTGTAATCCCAGCACTTTGGGAGGCCGAGGCAGGCAGATCACCTGAGGTCAGGAGTTCGAGACCAGCCTGACCAACATGGTGAAACCCCG
>NW_012108875.1:213806-260080 GCF_000951045.1 Mandrillus leucophaeus
GAAAGAAAGAAAGAAAGAAAGAAAGAAAGAAGCAGTCTATTATTGCCAATATGCATAAAGAAACTTTATTTTTTATTTCCTACTTTTGAAAAAGTGCCAGAGTGGAAAATACATTCACAATGCACAGAAGAGCTTATTATACAACTTCTTCCTCTTTTTGTTTATCTCTGTCTCCCTCTAGATCTTCAGTGCTTCTTCAATTAATGTAATCAAAAGTACAGTCTTAGAAATATCTGGTACATTGCGTATTATAGGTTTAGCAGCCATAGGGAAAGAAAGAGAGAGTGGATTCTCACTCCCAATGTCTTTCCCCAAATTTCCAGGGTCAAAGCTTATATTGAATTAACATAGCAGCTCCTCTATTACTCAAGTACGGGTAGCAAAGAAATGGAATAGAATGATGGACAGCAATTAATAGAAAAAAATGTTCTATGCAGATATAACTATAAAGATAACAACAAATATAAATATATATTCTTAATCAAATCCTCCTGGTCATTTCTCAAGGAAAAAATATATTAATTTGGGTGCATTGTAAGACTCTCTACTTTGCAATGTTCTTAATATAAGAGTAGATTGCATACCATCAGAAAAAAACTTCTAGCACTTTCCTGTAAAACTTTCCCATATGTACTGTAAGGACTTATGGCATGTTAAAGATCTGTGCTATGATATAGAATTGCCTGAATTATCTGTGTACATTTTTACATGCTTTTAAATCAGACCTGAATTTTTTAGACCTGGGCACTATTGGTTAACTTGAGCTGGATATTTTTTTTTTCCATGTTGGGTATGAGGGTCTGGACTGTGCATAGCAGACCATTGGCAAAATTCCTGACATGTACCCATTAGATGCAACTAGATTCTCTCCCTGTCTCCTCTCACCCCAGGCTGTGACAGCCAAAAATGTCTCCAAACATTTCCAAATGTGTGTGACATGGGACAAAATTGCATCTCACTGGGAACCAGTGGAATTGACAGATTCTTTATGCGGCACCAGATTGCATATGGATGTGTGTGTGTGTGTGTGTGTGTGTGTGTGTATGTGTATAATATGCATAGTATTTTTGTATCCTATGTTAAATTTTGTGTTTGCAATTTGTAAAATAACAAAATGGATCATGTCAAAAGTAAGCACAATAATGTTGAAGCTCATACAATAAATACATATTTACTTATAAAATTCATGAACGGTTGATCAGATAAAAAATCATGAGAAAAATATCATTATCAGAATAAAAAGAAACGCTGATAAAAATGTTATCCAGAACTGGAAAATGCAGCTATTAGGGGTAAGGAACTGACAGAATTCAGCTAAAATCTAATTAGAAATATTCTACAGGGCAAATAAAAGACTGCTTAAATTTACGTTTTAATCATTTTTGGTGTATTTTTTTTTTCATTCTTCAAGGCAGAATATGCTTAAGCTCATACTGGGCTCATTTCTGTATAATTCTAGAATGATGAAATGAATCAGAGAATTTCATAAACTCCCTGGTGAATTCACCATCTGCCCATGCCCTCTGAATATTTTCTACGACTGAAGTCAGTGAACAAGTGAAGTTGAAGGCATAGAGGAACAGAAAGAAACAGTGAGAATAGAAAATAAAGAGAACGTTCAAATATCAAAACACTTGCTGATTTAGGAGCCCATACTGCAGTCTTCCTTTGGGGAAATTTGTCAACGTGCCCAAAGCTTCCTCCAGCTTCAGAAGTACTTCTTGCTGTGATGAAAACCTTTCGTGATATACATTGCCATCAGATTCATCTTTAGCACAAAGAGCTAGCTGAATTAAACAACAGCAAAAGAAAAAGAAAGTCCTAAAGTAATGCTACCATTGTTGAACAGGCCAAGCCATACATAAAGAAAAACTTGGAGTACACAGACCTAAAGTTATATTATTGTTCAAATGCTGGCTTTGACAGTGATTTCCAAGTCACTTTCCTGTGACAGTTGCTTAACCTAATCAAATACCTTTAACAAGCCATTTGTCCATCTACCATCTGCAGAAATACATGAAAATTCTTAATTCCCCTCTGTGCCCCACCCTTTGTGAAACATTCTCTTATAGCCAAGAAGCCTCATTAAGGATCTCTGTGCATATTAAAAAAGCAGTATGTTTGATAACTTAAAATGCAATCCAATATATATTTTGATTGATGTCAATATATTGGCTAGGTTGCTGTGATAATATGATCACACATAAAAATTGGAACAAATAGGTGAGAGTAGGATCTTAAATCTATCCAAATTCATAACTATCATATAACTTTTATTCATTAATGGTTTCTTCATTTCTGTCATGTTCATATGTAGAACATGATAGTATTCATGTATGCTTAAGATAGCCAATGCTGTTCTTAATAAGCTACAGCCAAAAACCTGTCTAGTTACTTCTCAAAATTCTCAGCTTAATCCTGACTTAAACAAAAAAGATTGAAGCACATAAATAAACTCCACTTCAACAGAGAGACATCTTTAGGCTAGGCATGAACAAAATTAGTTCTGACTATATTGATCCAAACAGAAAAAGGAAGAGTGGAATTGGTCACACACAAAATTCTTCATTGCTCCGTAGACCAGGGCTCATCAAACTAAGTTCTCTGGGCTAAATTCAGGCCACAATCTGTTTTGTAAGTAGAGTTTTACTCTAATGCAGTCATGCCAATTAATTTACATATTATCTACAGCTGTCTTTGTTCTGTACAGATAGAGTTGAGTAGTTTTGACAGAGACATTTTGGTCTGCAAAGCTTAAAATATTTACTATCTGCCCTTTGTAGAAGATAGTTGCCAATTCCTGGCATAGAATATCAAAGGTAAGGGTTTGTAGAAATAATCCAATCCTCTCATTTTAAGAAGGGGGCAGAAAGGGAGCCCAGATGGGAGCACATAGCTTGTCTAAAGTCACACATCTTATCAACAGCAAAGTAGTTAGTAGATACCAGGTCTCCCAATGTAACCTTTGGGAGAAATGGATATTGCCTCCCAGAATTATAGCTAAGGTCCACAGTTATTCAGAGTTCATATTTCAGCCTCTTCTACCATTATAATTCACAAAAGTTTTCTGTTTTTTAGATAGAAGAGTGAAAAGACAAGTCTGTGCACTAACGGTTCTTTGCTTTTTTCTGGAGATTAGATGAGACAATGTACATATGTGTGTAGCCCAGCTCCCAACCCAAGATAATTTCCTTTCTACCTTCATTTTTCCAGATGAGGAAACAGGTTTGACAGGTGCAGTGACTTGTACTGAGGACATATATGCAATAAGAGTTAAAGGTAGAATTCACCTTCGATGTTTAAGATTCCAAGTTCAGTCTTCATTCTATAATGCCAAATAAACAATTTGAATACATATTACTAGGATTTAGGAATCAGCTGGATTAATGGTTTTTCTTTTTGCTGCTTATGAATGGTTTCTTAACCAGGAATGTGAAAAGTCATCTCTCTCTTTCACTGCAATGTCCCATGATGAGAATAGGAAGTAGAGAAGCACCCACATAACTATAAGTTGTGGTGAGCATCTACATTCCTGAGCTTTGCACATGTTGTAGTTTCTAAACAAAATAAAGTATCCTGTCTGTAAGCAATAGCAAGAGTAAGTTAATGCATAATGAATTATCTAAAGAAACCAATCTCACATGGAAATAGGGGGAAAAAATCCAACTTCCTTCATGCTGGTGGCTCTCACTAAAGTCCCTCTCTTCTACATACTCCCCTGTGTCATTGCACGCATTTTAGAATGATGGATCACTTTGCACAAATATGCACCAAGGCTTAAGTGTAAAAGGCAAGAAAACTAGCAAAGATAATACCACAGATATTCAGTGGAGAGAGAATGAGGTACTGAATTAAACAAAAATAAAGCTAGAAAAGAAAATGAACTTTTTTGAAGATATTAACCCAGTAAGAACGTTAAATCCTTTCTAAAACAACATGGTGGTGAGGGAGTTTGCAAAAATTAAAGATAAAACCCACACAAATTTTCATTATGACTTTGATAGAAATGGTGGAGAGGTACAAAGAAGAGTTAATGATGACTATCAGTTTCCTAGTGTTGCTGTAACAAATTACCACAAACTTAGTGGCCTAAAATAACAAAAACATATTATCATACAATTCTGGGAGTCAGAAGTATTAATGGATCCCATTGGACAAAAATCAAAGTACACACAGCTATATTCCTTTTGAAGACTGTAGGGGGAAATCTGGATTATTTGCCTTTTCCAACTTCCAGAGGCCACCCACATTCCGTGGCTCATGGCCCCACTTTCCATCTTCAAGCCAGCAATGTCAGACCATGGCCTCTCATAATACCATCTCTTTAATTATCTTTTATTCTGCATGCTTATTTCACATTTAAGAACCCTTCTGATTACTTTGGCCATACCCAGATAATTTTCCTATCTGTTGATTAGCAACATTAATTCCATCTGTAACCCTAATTCCTCTTTGCTATGTAATGTAACAGATTTATAGATTACAGGGATTAGGACACAGATATCTGCAGGCAAGGTCCACTTTTCTGCCTGTCAGAGTGACTTCTCAAATTCTTACTTGGGCAATTGAGATATCATTGTAGTGTAAAACATACATTTATTGCTGAGTAAAATCTAGAGTTCTGATAATGTCCTATATGGCTCTCTATGTAGTTAAGGACTATGACCCTGAATATAGACTGAATTTGAGTAATATACTGCCACTTAATAGTTTGGTAAATGTATATATATGTATGTATATGTGTGTGTGTGTCTGTATATCTCACAGCTTCTATTTCCTCATCTGTAAAATGTGAAAACCAGCTATCTCTAACAAATAGAGTTATAGTGAAGATCAAATAAGATAATGATACAGTGCTGAGCCTAGTGTCCCACTCAAAGAATTTTAGATACTAATTAGCACTGAATAGTAATGCAGGTGAAGGAAAGTTGGGATTTAATTTTTACTATATAGATTTCAGTTATGTGAAAGACATCCAATCACATTTATCTGCTGTATTATTCCATTCGGACACTGCTATGAATAAGTACCTGAGACATGGTAATTTATAAAGAAAAGAGATATAATTGACTCACAGTTCCGCATGGCTGGGGAGGCCTCAGGAAACTTATAATCATAGTGGAAGGCACCTCTTCACAGGGCGGCAGGACAGAGAATGAGTACAAATAGGGGAAATGCAGACACTGATAAAACCATCAGATCTTGTGAGACTCACTCACTATTATGAGAATGGTATGAGGGAAAGCTCCCCCATGATCCTATTACCTCCACCTGGTCCTGCCCTTGACACATGTGGATAATGGAGATTACAATTCAAGATGAGATTTTGGGTGAGGACACAGCCAAACCACATCATCTCCCTAGAACACACTTTTTCACTCACCTAGAGGGCCATATTGTACTTTCTTTTCTCTTTTCCATCTTTTAAAAGCTCTTTGCCCATGCTCACCCTCTGAAAAAGATAGAAACAGACAGAATTTTTCAAAGCTCTTACTTCTTCATCTAGACACCCACCCGTGACTATGGCCATGTATTCTACCTTCTTTCTTGTTGCTATGTGTAATCGTCCATGATCCTGACTAACTACAGAACTCACTCCCATTTACACACTAGATTCTGTCTCTTATTGCCTATTCAAGCAATATCCTCTTTCTCGTCTGCATCATCAGATTCTCCCCTGCTATTATTTCAATGTGTTCCCCAAAGTTCATACGTGGAAAACTTGGTTCCCAGTGCAATAGTGTTGGGCGGTGGGGTATAACAAGAGGCGACTGAGTCAGGAGGGCTCTGCTTTTATGAATAAATCAATGTCATTATTACTGGAGTCAGTTAGTTATCATGAGAATGGCTTAACCTCACCTTATCTTGCCTTTCTGCCTTTCACCAGGAGATGACACAGCATGAAGCTCCCTGCCTAGATGCCAGGGCCATAGTCTTGGTCTTCCTAGCTTGCAGAACTGTAACAGAAATAAATTTTCATTATACATTTTCCAATCTATGGAATTTTATTATGGCAACATAAAACAGACAAAAACAACCCCTCTCTGCTAGATCATTGCCTTTAGTATACAAACATTTCAATATTGCTCTCATTGTGTTTACAAAAAAGCTCCAACTGTACCTCATTTTAACCTCCAACAAATGCCCCATGTTCTCAGCATGCAAGCTATAGTGATCCTCTTATATCCTGTTAAATCGTAAGTTAAATTATGTTATTTCCTCTCCTAAAAACCCTCTCCATGCCTTCCTATCTCACCATAATTAAAATCCAGAAGGTCACATAGGTTCTATGTCAACAGTGCACCGGCAATTGCTTAACAACCAGTTTTATATTAAAACAAAAATATTGTATATGGGTGTGAGTGACACCCACCAGTATATGCACACATATTTATATTTAAGGTTTATTGTTTTAAATAAGTACTAGCATATAATTTACAAATATTACTCAAATATACAACACTTTTTTGAAAATATCCAAGAAACTATTGATTCTTACAAAATGCTTTTATTGAATTTTGCCAGACTCTTGTATCCATAACCAAACTATGGCTGCAGTTGATTAATGTGTTTAGTTTCTTTTCTTTTCTTTCTTTTTTTTTATTTTTCATTTTTGGAGATGGAATCTCCTCACTCTGTCACCCAGGCTGGAGTGCAGTGGTGAGATCTTGGCTCACTGCAACCTGTGCCTCTCGGGTTCAAGCGATTCTCCTGCCTCAGCCTCCTGATAAGCTGGGATTGGATTACAGGTATGCACCACCAAACCCGGCTAATTCTTGTATTTTCAGTAGATATGAGGTTTCACCATGTTGACCAGGCTGGTCTCGAACTCCCAGCCTCAAATGATCCGCCCGCTTTGACCTCCCAAAGTGCTGGGATTACAGGCATGAGCCACCGGCCATGTGTTTAGTTTCCACATAAATGTTGGTTGATATTTGCATGTGTTTTAATGAGTATGATGAAAGTGAAACAACAAAGATATATGTTGGAACATCACTGGTTCATCAATGACAGGAATGGCTTCTTCACTGAATCAGATAATAGTTTTCAAATAGTGGAAAGATATTTTCTTAGTTTTTTACTATTCACAATGCAATGCCTACAGCCATGACACCCTTTTAGGTTTAATCTGCATTGTTAACATTTTCTCTATAATATTTTTAAGTATAGATGATCAGCAAAACAATAAGCCCTCATTTGAAGCATTTTTAAATTTCCCTAGTGTAAATATTCCCACCATGGCTGATTGCAGTGTGATGTCACTAAATGCAGAAATATTACTAGATTTTTTTTTAATGCTGCACTGCCATCATGCAGATAGAATAAATCTATACAAGCTGGAGTCATGGTTACATGTTATAGGACACATGTTCAAGGTCATTCTCCTGTAGAGGAGGTGAACTGCTCCCTGAAAAATGGTAGCTGGGTAATAGTAACAGATTACGGATATAATTGCAAGGTGTCAGAATCAACCTAAGAACTTCCTGTGACTTTGATTGAAAGGTTTGAGACTTAGAGGTATTAGAATATCTATAACTACAACACGATTTTATATATCTGGAATTTGAACCTTTTATGTTTTCTCCAAGCCTTTGTTAAACTCTGGTTAAATTGTTTCAACACAGCCTTATCTTGCCCTGTAGAGAACTGAATAAAAGGCATTTTTCTATACTGGTGGAGAAACAGTAAAAGGAAGAATGACAGCTGAGCAATGGAAGCACGTTGGGAGCTGGCAGTAAGTAGATAACAAGCTGGAATCAGACAACTGGTTGAGATAGAAAATGAGAACAAGCTGGATGCATGAAACATGAACAGATTCCTTAGGGATTTCTAGAGAAACATGAGGAAAGGAACTTGGTAGAAGATAGAGCTAGTAAAATATTGATAAATATTAACTGTACCATCTTGTGATGATAATGGTGCGGAGAGATTGGTACCTTTGAATACTGCTGGTAAGAGTATAAGGATTCACGGGATTTTTTAAGAGAGGAAAATGATAATATTTATCAAAAGCTTAAGTTATTTATACCTCTGGACTCAGTAATTTCACTTATAAGAATTTATTTTAAGGAAATGTTCAGAGAGACACAAAGACTTATGTATAATATTGTTGATAATAGCATTTTTATAAGCAACAGAACATGAAAACAGCCAGGTGCGGTGGCTCACGCCTATAATCCCAGCACTTTGGGAAGCTGAGGGGGGCGGATCACTTGAGGTCAGGAGTTCGAGACCAGCCTGGCCAACATGGTGACACCCTGTCTCTACGAAAAATACAAAAAATAGTCAGGCATGGTGGTGCACATTTGTAATCCCAGCTACTTGAGAGGTTGAGGTGGGAGAATCGCTTGAACCCAGGAGGTGGAGGCTGCAGTGAGCCGAGATGGTGCCACTGCACTTCAGTCTGGGTGACAGAGCCAGACTCTGTCTCAAAAAAAAAAAAAAAAAAAAACACAAAACCAAGGAAACAACTTAAATGCTATGCAGATGAGACTAGTAAAATAAGATATGGCATATCCATATAATGCAATACTACATCGGTATTAAAAATCAAATTTTCAAAACATATTTCATGACATTCAGAATTTATGAAAAATAATATAAATTATCAAAAGTAGGATACAAATTTCACATGTACCATGACTCTGGTTTTGTTTGAAAAGAGTAATAATAGCAGAATAATAAAATAAAATGCCAGCACTGGCTATAATTTGGAGGTAGAATTTTGGGTAATTTTTAGTTCTCTTTCTTTTTTCAACTATTCCAAAAAATACATAATTATAAATATAATGTTTTTGCCATGATCATGTGTTTAAAAGTTTGTATTTAATATAGTACATATACAGATAATCTAACACATTAAGAGGATTTATCTTGTTGAATTTTCACAAATTGAATGAACCCCATGTAACTTGCGCCATGATTAAGAATAAGATATCACCATCACCGGTTCTCTTCATGCACCCCAGAGGTTTTCACTCACCAACCCTCCCAATACATACACAAATGTGCACACACACACACACACAGCCTTTTCCACCTAGGGTCACAATTATTCTGACTCTAACAGATTATATTAGCTTTACCTGTTTATACAGTTTACACAAATAAAATTATATAGCATGCAGTCTTGTGTCTTCTTTTTCCCAACAATTTAAGTTGCATTTCTCTATTTATGTTTCAATACTTGCTATGATTTGAGTATGTCCCTTCCAAAATTTTGGTGTTGCCAGTGTGATGGTTTTAAGAGGTGGAGCCTTTAAGATATAATTAGATCATGAGGGCTCCTCTCTCATGAATGGGATTTGGTGCCCTTTTAAAGGGACTTGACAGAGGAAGTTCTTCCTCTCTTGCCCTTCTGCCTTCCACTATTGAGGACACAGCAGGAAGGTCCCCATCAGATGTTGGTAGCTTCATCTTGAATTTCCCAGCCTCCAGAACTGTGAGAAATAAATTTCTGTTCTTTATAAATTACCCCGTCTCAGGTATTCTGTTACAGTAGCCCAGACAAAAACAATGAACTAAAAGGAAAACATGAGGTTGGAAATAACAGTGAACACTTCTTGTCTCAGGCAACGTCCTTTGTGAATGAGTAGCTCACAACACAGCTACTCTTTCTAAAATGTCAGGATTGTTTAGTTTCTGGACAATTCTTCAAATCATCAAAAATTGATCAATTCAAATACTACTACTACTAACAAAATAACAGTGATAGTAAAAATAATAAAACAGAAATTCTCAAGAGGAAAAGACAATCTGTGGGAATTTATTTTAAATTTATAAATTAGATTCTACATGAAGATAAATTAGTTGAGAATAAGGCAAATCAATAAATTTTATATAGTAGTTAATATTTGCATGCACCTGTTATATGCTAGGCATTTTACATACATTGTCTCATTGTTTAACCTTCACAATAAACTTATGAATTAGAAGATAATATTCCTATACTACAAATAGAAAAGTAAGTCTCTGAGAGGTTTTCTGCACAAGATTGCTAAACTGCAGAGAATAGTACTATAATCCAGGTTTGTCTGATTTCAGAGCCTAGACTGTTTCTACTGTGATGCTTACTGGTAGTTATTTCTGGAAATTGTATTTTTATTTCACTTCCTTTTGAGTTCACATAGTAGCATCTGATTTTGATTCAGAGTGTGGTTAACCCAGGGAACTCTGAGCAGTAACAAAGGGCTGATTGTCAGGAAGACCTGCTTATACCTTGCCTGTTTTACTTTAATCAGCAATACCCTTATTAATTATGTATCCATTTATACTGATAATAAAATTTGAATTTTTTAAACATCCTGGATTCCATAGACGCTGAATACATTGTTGCTTTTCAGTTAGATGTGACAAAAAAAATGCTCAGAATTATTGAAATGACTATTTCATCAGAAACCACCTGTAGTGCTCATCACTTTTAATGTTCAATGAATAACACACCATTTCAGCTTTGTCATGCTCCCTGCATGCTGTGCAGGTCTGCATGTTTCCTGAGGGCATGGGGTTGCCATGTAGGTTTGGATGTCAGGGTCTCAGTCATTCAGTCTGGCCTAGGCTCTGGGCAGCTGGGATCCTGGATGCTGCAGGCAACCATATGCACCTGGTGGCATGATGGCGGGACCTCAGAGATGAAGAGAGTCCGTTGCTACTGGTCCTCAGAGCAGGATGCACTGTATTAGTGCGTCCATTTCAAGATGGTGCTGAGTCATAGCAGTTTAGGTCGCTGGTGTGGAGGGTGCTCATGTTGAGTTCCTACTCTGAGGCAATGCAGCTGCACAAACTCCAAGCTACTCTCCAAACTGGATTCAGAGACTATGAGGACTGGGGGACTCTCTTGTAGCAAGGATTGTTAATGTTTGTGGCAGAAATGAGGACTACTGTGGATCTCTAGCTTACCTTTTAACTGTAAGATTAATTTCCCCCTGACTCTGAGCTGATCCCAATGGGGGAGACAGTGTTGCAAAGGCAAGCTTCCTCATTCCCCTCTCTATGGTGCTGTCCTGGATTTCATTGCTCTGTGGCGTTTTCACCACTCCCCTGGTGCTCTCCAGAGTGCTTCCTCAGTCACTGTACTCAAAATATAGTTGTTTATTTGTTTTTTGTCTCTTTTTGTGAAGGAGAAGACAAGCACCAGGTAACTCTTGTTAGCCATCTTGGTGACATCACTCTGTACCTTGGTCTTTTAAGTGGCCATAGTTTGCCCATTTCTGTTATGGAGGGATAGAAATAATCCCAACTGTGTAACATTATTTATTCACATAATTATTTTGCTTTTTTCCTAAATTAGCCAACTGTCTTTATGGCCACTCCTTGTTCTGCCACCCGGGTCAGGCTGGCAGAACAAGCAGGAACATTTCTCAGCAGTCTGCCTGCCTTCTGACTTCCTCATTCATCAGAAGCCAGGAGCCTCGCTTGTCCTACAATTTCACTTTGCTTCCCTAATAACCATCTCATTGAATCCTTTAGACACCTAACTCATAGGACCACTAGTTATCTTTCCTTGTCACCAGCAGTCTTAAATCAATACTGTTAACTACCTTTAGTGACAAATAGCAAATTTAATGTGCTTTCCAGAGGTGAGCTGATAAAACCACTCATGTAGGTATATAAACAACTGGCAGAGTTTAATTTATAAGCTTTCATAAGGGTTTACTCCCCCAAAATGTGTATGTGGTATGTGTGTGTGTTTCAGTATTATTTTGGAGAATCATTTCATAGATGACTAACCCTGTCTCTGTTAGGTAATCATCCATTTTTAATACATTTTTTATATCGTGGAAAACTCGGAACTCTTCACCAATAGATATTCATTGTGTGAAATTAAGCTTTTAACATTATTTTTCTCATGAGGCCAAATGAGTGTGGTTTTAGAGTTAGGTTTACTGCGCCTCCCGGGACAGATCAGGCGCCTATGCACGGACTTCCCAGTAGACGGCATTTTAGCTTCCTGGTTAATCAGAAGTCGCAACTTATTTTGTCCTGACGCTTCACTTTCTACCACCACAAGAACATGACTGATTCCTTGATCTCAACAGAGGTAAGACTGTATAAATAAGACACTTTCATATTCACTTAACATTGGAAGTATAACATAGATAGCACCAACTTGATTTTAGTAGAGAACTAAGGGAAAAGAGACAAGTTGAAAAAAAATCCTGTTTCTCAGAGAGAAAGAAGTAAAAGAGAAAGAAACTTTAAGGCAGGCGCCATTAATTGCCTCTTTCCGGGAAGAAAGAGTTTAGAGAGCTTGAAGCTAACAGGAGAGAAGATAGCTAGATAATGGCTATACATCTGTGGCTTCTTATTTAAAAATATAATTGTTATGATATGTTGCAATCGTTTTCTCACCAGCAACATTTTCTCATTGGCTGCTATTGCACCAGGGGACTGTTCCTTCAGGTTTTGGCACCCTCTCTTTCCCTAGCAATAATGGGAAAGACAAGGGAAATGGATTCTGCTGAGTTCTTCAGCCAATCACCTTCTGACTGTCCTGCCCTTTAACCTCTTACCAATGGCCCCAACTATTCAGATTTCTGTGTGTCCTATAAGCTCTGAGGTAATCTGTCCCACCCCAATAGCCCAACCTAAACTAAGACAAGGAAGGCTTCATCCTACACCAGAGTTTTCATCGTCAGCACTATTAACGTTTTAAGCCTGATCATTCTTTGAACAGAGGCACTCCTGTGCATTGTAGGATATTCAGAAGCATCTCTGGCCTTCACCCACTGTCAGTAGCACTCACCTCCCACCAGTTATAGCAACCAAAAATGTCTCCAGACATTGATGAATGTTCCCACAAAGGGGGAGGTGGAAATCACTCCCAGTTTGATAATTACGCTGATGGGAAAACAGCAGGGATTTTGTAGGAGAACTTGGTGTGAGACAGTGGGTCTTTTGTCCTCCCCATACAGGGCACCAGGACATGCTCTGTGTCCAGGTGTGAGTGTATACTATGGATACAGCATGCCCAGAGCACTTAGCAATGGCTGGAGCTCATATGAGCTTCTGAGAAGAGGCTAAGCCAAGGTCTGAGCTTTCTTGAGTGGTTGGCCCCCACAGAACACAGATATGACATAAAGGAGCAGCTGCTGATAAACACAGACAGGTTGACTGACCTTCTCTGGTCACTCCATGTTTCTCAATTAATATCTGCTCACTCATCAAAACTGTGAAATAATTTCCCAATGTGGCAATCCAACAAACAACAAAATTTTCACATTAATTTCATTTTGGTTGACAAATTGTGTTATACCCTTTTAGGCAAAATAAGCAAATGCCTAAGTATGGATGAAATGGAAAGCCATTTTTTAAAAAATATGGCTAATTAAGAAATTGTCTATTGACTATCTCTCTGTAGAACACTACTGGAGTTTGGGGGGCTTCTAACATCCTGCACAGGGAAGAGTCAATGTTTGGGGTAGCAGGTATCTCCCTGGGCCTCTTAGCGCCACTCCTGCTCATGGCTGCTGAGCTCACAAAATCACTGGCCTTCTTTATTCTCATGGATCCCAGACCCTGTCCCTAACATTCTTTCAAAGCATCCATCCATCATGCGGCACTTAAAATCATGAATTCTGTAGCTACACTGTCTCGGTTTGAATCTTGGATCCACTATTTACTAGCTGCATAGCATGGGTAAGCTAGTTATCCTCTCTGTGCCTCAATTAGTAAATACTGAGTACTCACATGTGCCAGGAATTATTTATTCATTGTTTCTGAAAACTAAATTAGTTAATACTTATTTAAAAATTTAATAGTGTTGAATATGTATTAAGTGCAACTGCATTAGCTATTATTATTATTATGCCCAACTCCTCTCCTTTTTTCCCCCAAATCTAATTCATCAGCAAATCCTGTATGCTCTTTTAAAATACTTTTCAAACTGGCCCACTTCTCACTATCTCTAACATTACAACTGTCAACCAAATCATCATTATCCCCCATCTGGATTACTGGAATAGACTCCTACCTGGTATTTCTGCTACAACCCTTATCAATCTATAGTTTATTCTGCACACAGCTTCTAGAATGATCTTTTAAAAATTCATCACAACACTCGTACACTCAAAACTGGCAATGGCTTTCCAGCTCGCTCAAAGCAAAAAAACACACTTCATGTCATTTGGAACCTGCTACCTCTGTGACTTTAGCCTCGATTATTGTGCCTGTTTCTTATTCTTCTTTGGTCAGTATGACCTCCCCATGATTCTTTGCATATGCCAAGCACATTTCTGCTTCAATAATTCAGCCTTTGTTCCGAATGAAAAGCAGTTCATTATCGTTTTGAACTGCTTTTCCTCAAATATCTACATTACTTGCTCCCTTATTTTCTCCAGGTGTTTTCTCAAATATCACCTTTTCAGTGAGGTTTTACTTGAACCCCCTATTTAGAACAACACCCCCTCAGCATTCCCTGAACACCCACGTTCTACATTATTTCCTCCATTTCAATGTATACTATCTCAAAGAGTATATATTTAGCATATTTATTTTTTTGCTTATTGCCTGCCTCCTCTCCCTAGAATATAAGCCATATGAGGGAAAAAAAATTAATCTATTTGTTCACTGCCATATCTCTAATATCTAGAGCAGTGCCTGATTGAAAATATATGCTCAATCAATTAAATTATGCATTGAACAGAGTAAATAATTATAAGCTAATTAATTTTTTCTTTTTTCGAGATGGAGTTTCGCTCTGTCGCCCAGGCTGGAGTGCAGTGGCACAATCTCAGCTCACTGCAACCTCCACCTCCCGGGTTCAAGCGATTCTCCTGCCTCAGCCTCCCAAGTAGCTGGGATTACAAGCGTGTGCCACCATGCCCAGCTAATTTTTGTATTTTTAGTAGAGACGGGGTTTCACCATGTTGGTCAGGCTGGTCTTGAACTCCTGACCTTGTGACCTGCCCGCCTCAGCCTCCCAAAGTGCTGGGATTACAGGTGTGAGCCACCGTGCCCGGCCAGCTAATAGAATCATTGGTAACCGTGATGTTAATGTAGCTGGAGCATGTGATGCAGGGGTAGGTAAATATAAAGATTTTATAATGAGATGTGATCTTTGGAAATGGTAGCTAATGTTTATTGAATGCTTACCTATTTTCTCACTTAATCCTTGAAGCAACCATATAAAATTGATAATCTAATTATTAGTTCACAGATGCAGAAAATAAGGCCAAGGTGGTTAGGGTCACACGGTAAGTGGCTTAGATAGGATTTTAACTTCAGGTGTTTGGCTTCAGAGCCCTTGTGTGTAACGACTAAGTGTTTTATTGTCCCTAAAATGCAGTTTGGGTAATAGTTTGAAAGATGAATATTTAATCAGAGAGCAAGAGAGTAGAGAAACTGGCTTTGAAATTACACTTCATTGAAGAATTATGTACTCGTTCTTTTGAACAGCTAATATTGACCAAGCTCTGTACTAACCACTAATAATGTACAGAAGAAATAGCATATTTGCAGTTCTCCTAACCCACAGTTAAATGAGGAAACAAACACATAAATAATTTGTGAAAAAACATAAGATAAGCACTGTTCTAGACATACATATGAGGATTTACAGAAATTCAGAGAATCAGTCAACCAGTCTCCAGGTAAGTGAAGGTGAGTTTACTGGAGGAGATGATATTTAAGTTATCTTTATAGTATAATTAACAGTTCACATTGACCAAGATGGAAAGAATATTCCAAACAAAGGAACCAATAGCATGTGGAAGTATTAGAAATGACAAAGATCATAGCCCACTAAAAAACTCAGAGAAATTCAAATTTGCAAATAAGGTTTTCTGAGGGGAAGAAGGAGCAGGTGAAGACATGAAGGAGAATGGGGTGCAAATCCTAAACAATTTATATACTTTTAAAGGTTTCAGAATTTTTGTGCAGATCATAAAAACTCTTGGTCCCCCTCTCCTCTATCCTCCCAGGCATTTTTCCCAATAAATCTTTTGCACTTCTAATTATGCCTCAACATCTGCTTCCCAGAGGTCCAGAAATGACACATAATGTAGTATAGGGTGCTCTTTCACAAAGTATTTGTAACTGTAATCCAATCAAGCCTTCAGATTGAACTACCAGTTTATAGAAAATATAATAGATATCAGTAGAAAGTAAATTACACCATGAGTAAACAAGCACACAATTTCAGAATCCTGGGATCAAGGTATCCTCCCATCTTGGTATTGCAAATGTTGAGATTACAGGCATAAGCCACTGTGCCTGGCCTTAGAAGATATCACTTTTGTTTTCTATCTTAATAGTATTGCAGTTTATTTTTTAAAATGTTGCTTTTTAGAGATACATATTATTATGGTTTGGCTGTGTTCCCACCCAAATCTCATCTTGAATTGTAGTTCCCATAATCCCCGTGTGTCATGGAAAAAAATAGATGGAGATAATTGAATTATGGGGACAGATTCCCCTATATTGTTGTCATGATAGTGAGGTAGTTCTCACAAGATCTGGTGGTTTTATAAGGGGCTTCCCCCTTTGCTGGACACTGATATGGTTTGACTGTGTCCCCACCCAAATCACATCTTAAATTCCCACATACTGTGGGAGGTACCCAGTGAGAGGTAATTAAATCATGAGGGCAGGTCTTTCCCATGCTGTTCTCTTAATAGTGAATAGGTCTCATGAGATCTGATGGCTTTATAAGGCAGAGTTTCCCTGCACAAGCTCTCTTTTTCCCTGCCACCATTCATGTAAGATGTGACGAACTCTTCCTTGCTTCTGCCATGACTGTGAGGCCTCCCCAGCCACCTGGAACTGTAAGTCCAATAGACCTCTTTCTTTTGTAAAATTGCCCAGACTCAGATATGTCTTTATCAGTAGCATGAAAACAAATGAATACAGTAAATTGGTGCCAGTAGAGGGGGTCATTGCTGAAAATATACCCAAAAACGTGGAAGTGACTTTGGAACTGAATAACAGGAAGAAATTGGAACAGTTTGGAGGGCTTGGAAGAAGACAGGAAAACATGGGAAAGTTTGGAACTCCATAGAAACTTACTGAATGGCTTTGACTAAAATGCTGATAATGATATGGACAATGAAATCCAGGCTGAGGTGGTCTCAGATGGAGATAAGGAACTTATTGGGAACTGGAGCAAAGGTGACTCTTGTTATGTTTTAGCAAAGAGACTGGTGACATTTTGCCCCTGCCCTAGAGATTTGTGGAACTTTGAACTTGAGAGAGATGATTTTGGGTATCTGGCAGAAGACATTTCTAAGCAGCAACACATTCAGGAGGTGACTTGGGTGCTGATAAAGGCACTCAGTTTTATAAGGGAAGCAGAGCATAAAATTTTGGAAAATTTGCAGCCTGACAATCCAATAGAAGAGAAAATCCCATTTTCTGAAGAGTAATTCAAGCCAGCTGCAGAAATTTGCATGAGTAACAAGGAGCCAAATGTTAATCCCCAAGACAATGAGGAAAATGTCTCCAGAACATGTCAGAGGTCATCACAGCAGCCCCTCCCATCACAGGTCTGGAGGCCTAGAAGTCAAACATGGTTTCATGGGCCAGGCTCAGGGTCCCTGTGCTGTGTGCAGTCTAGGGACTTGGTGCCCTGCATCCCAGCTGCTCCAGCCATGACTAAAAGGGGTCAAGATGCAGCTCAGGCCGTGGCTTCAGAGGGTGCAAGCTCTAAACCTTGGCAGCTTCCACATGGTGTTGAGCCTGTGGGTGCACAGAAGTCAAGAATAGAGTTTTGGGAACCTACGCCTAGATTTCAGAAGTTGTAAGGAAATGCCTGAGTTTCCAGGCAGAAGTTTGCTGCAGGGGTGGGGCTCTCATGGAGAACCTCTACTAGGGCAGTGTGGAAAGGAAATGTGGGGTTGGAGCCCCCATACAGAGTCCCTACTGGGGCACCACTTAGTGGAGCTATGAAAGGAGGGGCACCATCCTCCAGACCCCAGAATGGTAGATCCACCGACAGCTTGTACCATGTGCCTGGAAAAGCCACAGACACCCAACACCAGCCTGTGAAAGCAGCCGGGAGGGAGGCTGTACACTGCAAAGTCACAGGGGTGGAGCTGCCCAAGACCATGGGAACCCATCTCTTGCATCAGCATGACCCAGATGTGAGACATGGAGTCAAAGGAGATCATTTTGGAGCTTTAATATTTGACTCCCCTGCTTGATTTTGGACTTGCATGGGGCCTGTAGCCCCTTGTTTTGGCTAATTTCTGCCATTTGGAATGGCTGTATTTACCTAAGTCCTGTACCCCCATTGTGTCTAGGAAGTAACTAACTTGCTTTTGATTTTACCGGCTCATAGGTGAAAGAGACTTGCCTTGTCTCAGATGAGACTTTGGACTGTGGACTTTTGAGTTAATGTTGAAATGAATTAAGACTCTGGGGGACTGTTGGAAAGGCATGATTGGTTTTGACATGTGAAAACATGAGATTTGGGAAGGGCCAGGGGCATAATGATATGGTTTGGCCGTGTTCCCACCAAAATCTCATCTTGAATTTCCACATATTGTGGGAGGCGCCTGATGGGAGATAACTGAATCATGGGGGCAGGTCTTTCCCATGCTGTTCTCTTGATAGTGAATAAGTCTCATGAGATTTGAAGGCTTTATAAGGCACAGTTTCCCCACACAAGCTCTCTTTTTGTCTGCCATCATTCACATAAGATGTGATTTGCTCCTCCTTGCCCTCTGCCATGATCGTGAGGCCTCCCCAGCCATGTAGAACTGTAAGTCCAATAAACCTCTCATTTTAGTAAAATTGCCCAGTCTCAGGTATGTCTTTATCAGCAGCATGAAAATGGACTAACGCAACACTCATTTTTCTCCCTGCTGCCATGTGAAGAAGGACGTGTTTGCTTCCTCTTCTGTTATGATTTTTAAGTTTCCTGGGGCCTCTGCAGCCATGCTGAACTGGGAGTCAATTAAACCTCTTTCCTTTATAAATTACTCGGTCTTGGGTATGTCTTTATTAGCAGCATGAGAACGGATTAACATGCATAGCAATAAATTAAGTTACAAAATGTCAAGATGTCTATAAGTTTAAATACTTCATAATATAAAAATATAGATGAAATAAACATGTAAAACAAACCTCTAAAAGGTATCTTCCCTAAGATAAAGAGCAAAATAAAGATGTTTACTTACACCACTATTATTTATCTTTTCTTTTGAAGTTGCAGCCAATAAAATAATACTAATAATGGCATCAGTATTATAGTGCTGATTTTTAAAAAAACCCCTTTATAGTGCTTATTACGTGATAGGCACTGTTCTAACTATTTGGTCTAAACGAACTCATGTGATCCTTTGATGGTCAAAATCACCTTGTGTGGTAAGTAACTGTCTCTCAGTTTTACAGAATGCTGAGGTTAAGAGATGTAAAGTATCACAGCTGGTAAGTGGTGAAGCCATATTAAAACATATGAGCTCTAGCTCTTATAAATAAACAAATGAATATACACATACGTGTAATAACAATATGTAATTCCTTATAAGGTATGTAATTGTAGATTACATTCTTATAAACCTAGAAAATCTGAGAAAATTCATTCTATATATTTTTAGAACTAATTACAGGTTCAGTATGGTAAATAGTGGGTACATTTATTATAGTAAACAACAACAAAACGTATTCAGGAATAATCAAAGTAAAAGTGTATATTTTATGTAAGTAAAATTACAATTTTTATTCTGTTCCAATCAAAATATTATTTAAAAATAAACTGGCAAAAGGACTCAAAGATATACCTGGAATAATAGATGATACGAAGATACTTTTGATAAAGACGACTGAAGGAATACTGGTCCCAACATACATCAATGGCATTATAAAGATAGAAAAAACAAAACAGTTGGTATTGGCAAAGAGCAATAGTTAAAAGGAACACAGTACAAAGTCTGAATTTAGACTCAAGAATATGTAATTTAGTACATGATAAGGCAGCATTTAAAATAAGCAGCAAGAATGTCAATTATTTAATTTCGTTGTGATTACTAGTTAACCATTTTTTAAAAACTAAAATGGTTTCTCAACTCAAGTAAATGCAAAGACATATCAAATACTTTAAAATATTAAAGATAAAGTGTTAACATAAATAATTACTAGTGACTAAAACCCTAAATATCTTTAGGTAGAGAGGTTATTTCTAAGCATATAATGAAACTTAAGAAACATAAAAAAGGTTAATAGAATTAAATATAACATATAACCTTTATTTAAAAAACGAGCAAAATGAGTCGAGATATAAATAACTAAACAGGAGATTATTTGCAATACCAGTAACAAAGGGTTAATATCTTGAAGGCAAAAAATCCCTTTCTAATAAAATATGATTACCCTCATAGAAAATTGCAAACATCAGTTAAAATATAGATGGACACTAAATAAGAAAATAAAATTGTAAGGTAATTAAAGATAATTCCTCATTTACCAAAAATTGTCAAGCACTTCATTGTATATACTTGCTGTTTCCTCTATCTGGGATGCTCTCCTCATAAATCTTCACTTGGCCAGCTCTTTCTCAAGATTCAATATCATCTCCTCATTGAAGTAGTTCCTAATCAAAAGCTTAATTTAGATATCTCCCCAAACAGTTTTCATTATAGCAACCATTACCATCTGAGCTTATCTCACTCATTTAGTTGTGTATTATTTGCCCCCTGAAGTTTCCCAAGGGTATGTGTAAATCCTCAGTGCCTAAAATAGAGCCTGATCCGTAACAGACATTCAATAAACCTGTGAAAAATTGCCAAATGAATAATAGCTACCACGATTCCTTCCAGCTTCAAGATTCAATAGTGATCATAAGTAGAAACAGAGAAGCCAGGAAAGGTAAACTTGGGTAAGATTTGCCCAATTGTCTATTACACGCATAATTGCATAGTACCCACAAAACCAAGAGCATTGGAAATCTGTTTGCAAAAGGAATTATTTTCCCAAATGAGTAAAATATTAGAGAAAGGTATATATTTTCAAAGGATTGATGTCACTTTTCTTATGCATTAGCCCCTCTTATATGTCTAATTTAGCCTAATATTTATTATCTAAGCAACAATTCCAAACACTTGGTGGGAACTTTTTAGCAATATCTACAAACTCAGACCTACTCAACAGATTAGGAAACAAAGTTTCCATGGTTGTATAGGTGATCGTGTGGCTGCATTTTGCAATTTAAATTTTAAAAATGTCTTAGTGATAAATAGACACCTAGAGCTTTTGTCTGATCAACTGAAGTAAAATATGAAAACTTTCTATGGAAACCTCAGGGGAATGAAGGTGAGGTTGATGATTTCACTGTGTTAGCAAATGGAAACGCATTGGGAGTGATGACGAATGTTATTACCTGTGTTCCTGGGAGATAACACAATTACATACCAGTGGCTTTCAATGAGTTTTCACTTGAGATACAGTGAGTACATTTGCATGTCAACTAACAGAGACCAAAAATATATTTCATGTCATCACTGCAAGAGGAGAAATCATTTCTGTGCTGTATAAAGTAGAAGGAAAGTAGGTTCATGTACTGCCTTTTGTATTAACGACAAATAACTGAGTTCAGTTAGCTTGTTCTTACACAATCTGAGGAAGAAGAACTGAGTACAGTGGCTTCCATTTTGTAACAGTTTGCTATTTTTTCCTGGGATGACCTAAAGCTAAGAATATGGTGGTAGAGACACGTCTCATAAATTTATGGCAAGAAAAAAATGGCAAACAATGTATTGCCCTATCTAGACGTCTATATTCAAACATTAAAATTTACACATTTTGTTTCAAATGATGGTTTTGAAAGTCACCATATGCCTTTTCTTTTGAACACCTTTTCAGAGTTTTGTTTTTGGTTAACAGAATTTTTGCCCTCAGCTATGAAAGCTTAAAAGGAAGAGGACTGTGGTGTTAGAAGTAAACACTTAAGAAGCTTTAACTGCGAAGTCAATAAGAAAAACTAAATGATTTATATGGCATTCTGTTAGCCTTTTCAATACCTTCAGAAATGCAAGTCTAAAAACTACTTTTAGAATACTAATCTATGTAAACTTTCTAAAGAAAAAGCACAGGTCATCACAATTTTAATATAAACCTGTTATTTGCTAATACTCTCTGTCATGCCATAGAATTCAGAATAAGATGGGCTCTTGGATTTAATCTAAGAGGATTTACTTTTTCAAGCATTACAAGGCCTTTTACTTGTTGTTTTCTTCCACCTGTGTGATGATATTTCAACAGGAATCCCAAGGTTACTGCTAAAGTTAGACTCTGGTATATTATGAGAACATAGCTGTGTCATCTTTGGGTTTCTCTTCAAATATTGAACATGTCCAGCAATGCATTTCAGCTACGTAGTCAGTTGTCATCAGATTTACACATTTGGCCCAAACAAGCAAGTAGCCCTTGGTGGAGACAAATGGAAATACTTCTGGGGAAAACATAATGATGGTTTATTAAAAATAGAATTCCATATTATATTGTACCAGAAGAGATCTCAATTTCAAGGAAATATGTTTTCTTAAAATGAAATATTATTGACTTGTTTGCCGTATTTAATTTTTGTTTGCATAGAATTCCTTCGAATTTTCTAAAACAAGGCCTCTATAGAATGTTACAAACAGCCTTCCATTCCACAACTTGTAATTATGCTTGATAGTTATGTTTAACAATTATGCAATAGCCCTGATTGAATCTCTCCGTTTCCCTCCCCCGATCCCCTGCATTACCTGCACTTATGAGATAATACCAAATCCCTATGATCCTTCCTGACCTTGTGCTTGCACATCTTTATGGCCTTATCTCGTGCCACTTTCTCCCTTGAAGCTACACACACACCAGCCATACCAAGCTACTGCCCGATCCTTAGGTACTTCCCAAGTGGTTTGTTCATGCCTCCCTTCATTTGCATAAACTTCCTCCTCTGCTTAGAGGTCCAGTTCAAATGTTATCTCCTTAGTAAAAACCTTCTTAACCAACTATCCACCTGCACTTTGCACCAGGCAATACTAGTTATTTTTCCTTCTGATGTCTCTAAATACTTTCCACGTGTCTCAGTACTGCACTGCTCAAATTGTACTTTTAAATTGTTAACGTATCTGTCTCTTCAAGCAAAATGCATAGACCTTAAATGTCAGGCAAAAATATATCTTAGCTATATTTTTATTCCCTAATGTGGCTGGCACACAACTGACACCAAATAAGAGCCCGCTAACTGATAGACTGAATGAATGAATGAATGCTGTTACATAACCCACTTGAATCCTGAGAGTAGGTCCTGGGGGTGGACTCAAGTAAGGAATTGTCTCTGAAATTTACAAACATAATGGGATTTCATTTATCAAGAGGCAGAAAAGGGAAGGAGAAAAAGTGTCTTAAAAAAAAAGAAAGCATACACTCATTCATCTGCAAACTATATGCTCCTTGACTCTAGAATAACTTCCTCATCATACACCCAGGCCTACTTTGGAAAATTATAGTGTTACTGTCTTAAACCAACAGTTTTCTCAACTGTTCTCATCAAACTTCTAGCCATCTCAAGTTTTTACCTTTGTTCAGTCTCATTCAGAATTAATATCTTCTGCATTTCCAGAGCACTTCGGGATGGCTCTATCTTATTGCTCACATTCGCCTATATATTTAAAAGAGCTGTCTCCTCTGTTATGACCTTGGGATCCTCTTGAATGCAAGAATCATTATTTCATCTTCTTTTGGTGTTCAAGACAGATAATTACACAATGTAAGGATGTATCACAGAAAGGTTAATTACAATGAATACTGTGATTTTGTTAGTATGTTAAGTAGCAATTTTGTTCAATTCCTTTGTGCTAAATTCCACTTTGCTGTGCTATCAACAGAAAAATGAGAGACTGCATGGATGAAGGTGAACTGTGGGTATGGGAACTACAATGGAAGAACCAAATTACATAGATCAATAACAAGAAACTATCTCCTCGAGAACAAGTATATACAGCTTACTAATGACATACTAGATATCTGCATGTTACTCAGGATGCGTGTCAACATGTGCATTATTTTTCTCTGGCCAAAGTGATTAATACAGAGGTGAGCACCTAACCTAACTTGATACCATCATATGAATCTTGCGACATTAAGATGGGAATGCTTGGATAAACATTTTTGTTTTTTCCCACCAGATAAACATGTTGGAGTATGTAGATGTGGGAACAGATGAAAGCTACCTTGAAACTCCTTGATAATGGAGTCAACAAAAAGGAGCAGGGCATGTGGTGGGAGTGATTCTGAAGATATCATTTAATAGCCTTTATGTATACCAGAAGCAAGATATATTCCTTCATTGGTAAATTACTTGAGCCAATAAGTCCTCATCTTTACTTAAATTTGAGACCAGATTTCAGTCACTGTTAGGAAATGTGAATCCTAAGATGCAACTGAAAATAATTACAATATAAGCTACCATTGATTGTCTGCATATGTGACACATACTATGCTGAATATTTTGCTTTTAATATTTCATTTAATACCAACGACAACCCCATGAGTCAAATTCTAGTCTTCCTGTTTTACAGATTAACAAATAATTTTATAAATGTTGCTGTTGCTCATCATCATAATAATAGGGTTATCACTTATTGAGCACATAGAGTTTTCCAGGTATTATGAGATTGATATACATGTCTATATATTTGTTATCAAATAATATATTGAGGTAGGCACTGTCATTAGCCTCAAGGAAATGGAAACTCGGAGATTATAGGACTTGTCCAAGGTCACATATGTAGTAAGCAACAGATAGAAAATTGAAATAATGACTTATTGACCTTTATTTGAAAGATATATTCATATTAAGGAGAATTGGATTGAATTCCATCCATGTATCCAGCTCTTATTAAATTTGCAAGTCTATTTTATTTGAGCCCTACTTTCTTCACAGTAAAATGAAAATGATAACTCCACACATTCTCTACCTTCCAGAGATATTAAGAGACTCAAATGGGAAAGTGAATATAAAAGTAAGGCATAATGCCCCATATAAATGTAAGTTACTATAATTATTATAATTCAGTAATAAAAATGGGTCCCACATTCTGATTACTAAACATATCAAATCAAGAATTTTATCTTAATATTGACATTTATTATTGTTTGGATGTCCTAACTATTCAGCTACAAATTCAATTTTAAAAACCAGAAATTTATAGCTTATACCTTTTCTCATACTGCCATGTTGGTTATCAATAAGGGACTCCCATTCCATTACTTTCATTTTAGTGATATGTACAAATCTAAATTAGTGTTATTCAATTTATCACAGAAGGGTACAATATTATGTCACTTAGTGTCAATTATTTTCACCTTCAACATTTTTGTTGCACAGTTTTTTAGTTCACTATAGCTACCAGGTTAGAATGCATTGGGACCTAGAAGCAAGACCATTGCTAAGAAAATTTGAAGCCTGAGCTCACTTAGTTGTATCACTTATAAGCTGTGATCTTGATCAAAGTACAGATAAATTATCAGCTTGTGTATATACTTTTTTTTTTAAATTTATTATTATTATACTTTACGTTGTAGGGTACATGTGCATAACGTGCAGGTTTGTTACATATGTATACTTGTGCCATGTTGGTGTGCTGCACCCATCAACTCGTCATTTACATCAGGTATAACTCCCAATGTATATACTTTTAAATTTGACAATTGATAATAATGCATACTGAAGAGAAATCAGAGATTTTGCTAGGAAAAAAAAAAGTCTAATGCTCTGAAGAAACAGAAGCAATGGAAGAAATCCCATAGGAGACAGCTCAGAGTCCTGTCTCTGATTGCAGTTCTAATGGGTATGGATAGAACTTGAACAACCTTTACCTTGCATAGGAACAGAAAATGTAGAATCCTGGCTAGAGAGAAGATGGAGCAAGAATCATCTTGGAACAGTAATAGTCAAATGGGCAGTTGCCTCCCATGAAGGACAGACCTCTGATGTTAGCAGCTTTGGGGAGGAAGATGGGTAAGAAGATGACTCATTGCCTTAATGTTATAAAGCAGAAGTTCTGAGGGAAAGGAAATCATCTCCCAGCTTCTCTGTGCCTTCTAGTCAATCCCTTTCTCTCTAGTCAAGGGCAGAAAAGCCTCAGAGAGGTCAATGGGAACACAAAGAACTGGACATAAAGCAGAGGATGGGTTCAATTGCCTATAGAGTAAGCAGATGATTGTCAGCCATCTATATTCATTATTTGGGTGATTTTTCTGAATCTGGACCAGAATTCCCTCAGCTATTCTCATGGCTCACTTTCTCACCTCCATTCCAAGTATTACATCAAATGTCACCTTCTCAATGAGGCCTGCCCTGACTACCCTATATAAAACTGCAATTTTCCTCCCCTATACCTTCTCCACTTCCTATCCTTTTGCAGTGTTCCATTATCTTTTATCCTTTCCCATAGCATTTTAATACACTATATAATTTACTTACTAAGTTTATTAATTTCTCGTATCCCCTCGTCCCAATGAGAATGGACATATTGCCATCTGCTTTGTTCTCTAATGCTTTCACTGACACACTACAATTGTCCAGCAGTGAGAAGCAGAAGAGCAGCCCTGACATCAGGGAGCTGACCTGAACCCATCAGCTTGGCCTGGGTGTTGCTGGGAGCTGGCCTGTCACTCATGGCAAGGTCTTGGTGTTCTCCTGTTGAACATGAACAATTTCACAGAGTATCAACATCAAATAAGGCCACTCTGTTACCATGATGGATCAAGACAAAAACAAGACCACTCCATAATCACATCTAAATCTGTACATAATGGAAACATTATTCAAGTCAGAAAAAAACGACCAAATATCCACCTATCCTGGCTAATGTGAGTGATCACTTCTTCTTCACCAAATGCCACTTTAACCTTGCTCTATTTTCCCCTCCTTCTGCATAAGACTTATTGAAATACCCAGTCATAAAATATCTCCTGCTTTCCAACACTGCCTTGCTTCCTTAAACCTTCCCCCAAATCTCCTAATATAAACCCAAATCCTATAAAGTATTTTCTCTTACCTTACTAAGACATCTCTTGGTGTGCATTCTCCTTTCTTGCTTCAATGAGCAATAAACCCAAGCGGTTAACCATAGAAGTGTTTCTGGTGGTCTTTGACTGGAGGGAATGGAAAGTGGGTAGACAAATAATTTTCATTGAATCAGTATTCTGGATATCCCGCCTAAACACCAGTGGTTTCAAGTTATGGCTATCCCAGATACATGCAAAGTTCAACTTTATACTTTTGTGCACAAAGCAATGTTAGAGCTCTCCTACCTTGCAGATTGCATTTCCTTATCTAGTGAACAAAGCAAATTAATGACAACGATCCTTTCCATTGTCTTAGGAGGATTTTTCAACTTCCCTATGGTTGATACATGAATCTCTAAGCCAAGGTATGTGCCAGCTGACATACTGATTCTGGATATGAAAAACAAGACCCAAGCACCAAGCTGTCTTGTGAGCCTGGAGCCTTCAATGCCTATGGGAAATGGTGAAGATCATAAACTCAGAAGAGTAAAGAGGAGGAAAACTGATGGAACAGGGAGAGTGTGGTTCAAAGGACAAAGAAGGATAGTCGTAATGACAAAAGTGTTATTTCTGTCTTTTAAAATAATTTTGTCCCCTACCCCCATTTTTTTAAACATGGATTATTTAAGTATACAGTTTGGAGGAAAGGGCTGATATGAAGAGAATATTGTAAAATATTATGCTGAAATACTTTTTATATCATAAAAATTATACCAAATATTTACAACTTGGAGTGAATGGATGAATGAATGAACATTTGTATACAGAGCTTATATTTTTCTAAAACTGTTATGATCTGATTGTTTTTATTCCACCCCCTCACAAATTTATGTTAAAAAACTAATCACTTATGTGGTGGTATCAGGATGTAAAGTCTGTAGGGGGTGATTAGGTGATGGAGGTGGAGCCCTCATAAATGAGATAAGTGCCCTTATAGAAGAAGCCCCAGAGAACTGCCTTTCCCCTTCTACCATCTGAGGACACAGCTAGAAGGCACCATGTATGAACCAGAAAGTGGGCCCTCATCAGACATCTAGTCCACTGTCACCTTGTTCTTGAACTTCCCAGACTCCAGAACTAGGAGAAATACATTTAAGTTTTTTTATAAGCCACCAGTTTATGGTATTTTGTTATGAAGCCTGAATGAACTAAGACAAACATCAACTATTATTCCCGCAAACAATACATTATGGAGTGGCATCTGGAGGCATGCAATGGGTTCCCAAATCTGAAAGTTCTTTAAGGGTATAGTAAATACCAAGAACAAATGCATCAGTGGGTCCACATTATCTGGATACTTACCTCAATTTAAAAATATTAATTAGCTTAGAATTGTAGGCATGTGGAGAAAGAAAAACATCCGTGAAGGATGTGAGAACTTCCTTCCAGTAACAGATTCACTCTTATTTCACAAGAAAGAGGACACCACTACTATAAGGCCTCAAGAGGCAAGGTTAGGACATTAGCAAAGATGTGAAGCCAGATGCTGGCTCATCAAAGAAAAAGTTTTCTCACAGATATATCTGTCTCAAACTGGTCTAGGCAGCTCTCTGGATATTGTGGGCTTCCTCACCGTGAAAGGCATCAACTGAGACTGGATGACCACCTGGCAGGAGTGACCTAGAGGCCATTCAAACACTAGAACTCAAGTAGGAGAATATGGCATTTCCTCTCCTCTCCCAGGCCCAGCAATCTGTGAGACTATTCAAAAGAACAAAATGAAAAGTGGCACCAATTGAACAGAAGTGAAGTGATTACACTTTACACTTGACCTCATGCAATTAAAAAGAATGACTTCAGGCAGAACAGCCAGTTTTTCAGTTTTTCTGGCAGTCCTCAAGTATCTTATGGCCAGAAGGCAAGGGTTATTACAATGTCCACTTCACTGTGGAGTTACAAGAAACTTCTTAAAAATGAGTCACCACTCTAATGTCTTTTTGCCTGAGAACAGAGCTGCTACTTGACGATTTTCCTTTTTACATTTTTTTTTTTTTCATTTTTTGGGACTTAATTCAAAACCAGCACTTTAAAGTTAGTTTTAGAATTGTTGTATAACAATCAATACAGAAAAGGAAAAATATATGAGGAAAAGGACTCTTCAAATGAAGCAAGGAGGCATGAAAAGGGAGGAGTGATTTGGTGCAGAATGGGAGTATTTACCGAATGTCTGTTTTATGCCAGACCCTGTGCTAGGCATTCTGCCTACATGATCTAGGTTTCATGGTAGTCCTGTGACATCAATAAGGTTGACTCTATCTAACAGAAACATACATTGGGGTGATAATAATATAGCTCACATTTATTGCATTCTTATTACCCGCTGAACCCTATTCTGCGCACTTTGCATGCCTTATTTTTTCATTTTTTTCATTCTCATTGCAACTCGGAGTTGGTAGATGCTTTCAATGATCTCATTCTACAGATGAGGAGACTAAGATCCAGAGAGATGTGGCAACCTGCTCATAAGCAATGGAGCCAGGGCTTACATCCAGACATTTTGACTCTCAACCATATTGAGCACTTAAAGACAATGGAATCAGAAGTTTAAATACTGCTATTTTAATGATTGCTATGTACATGGTAAGAGGGGTCAGAAGGTGATAGAGAGGATAAAGTGGTGAATGGGAACTAAAGTAAAAAGGCTGAAGGAAAGATGTTTTCAAATATAGTCAGATTACCCAAAGGCAAAGAGCAGACATGTGCCTGAGTATGATATCTTACATCTGGGTCCAAAGTCAACTTCAGAAAACATTTGTGAAGAGCACTTGAGCAACTGCAGTTTCTTTTTGATGACAGCTTGAGAACCAGAGAAGACTATTGAAAGATAAAGAGCAGAGGGTAGAACTGAGGATGAAAAAGAGTCTGATGAGGCTAGATTCCTTTCTGCCTCAGTGTTCACGGAGGTAGACATAAGACATTAGGAAGGACCCAGTTCCCTGTCTTTGGTAGTGCCCAGATTAGAGTTGGGGGAAAAATCCCATTCTGTACATTGGAAAAGCATGCGATCCTGTTCTTACATTGTTCTTTTAAAAACAGTCATCATGGAAATAATTCCTAATGATAACCTAGATTAAAAAGCTGGCTTTCTGAATTATATGGAAACTTCTGCATAGAGTAATCCTTACAACAACCATGGCTACAGATGGCAGGGCAGGAGAGGGGTTTTTAAGAGGCAGGGATCCAGCATGTGCTTTTAGTTGGCTAGAGAGTTTCTCCCACAGGTCACATCCTGTGGGCGTGTAAGATCTCTTCAGTAAAACCACGTGAACCATGTGGGGTTCTTGCTCCAGGACCTTCTCTATTGAGAAACAAAGGGACTTCGGTATAGTTAAGGCTCCAAGTAGAGCAGTGAAAATTATAAAGGTTTCCATGGCTAAAGTGTCAAGATTCAAGCAGAGCTTTGATGTCCAAGCTCTCAAACAGCATGAACAGCTGGAGAAGGCAAATCAAAATTGCAGGAGCCTTGTTGAACTGCAAATAAACAGGCTCGCAGGGACCAGAAAAGAGAACACAAGATAAGACAAGTCACAAAATTGAGTGAGCTACGTCGTCATTATAATCAGAAATAGAAACAGATTGTACTTGAGGTTTTGACCTCAGGCTACACATTTCCATCTCTGGGTCTGGTTTTATTATCAGTAAAATGATAACAATACCTCCCCTATATAGGATAATTGTCAGGCACAAATGAAAATGTGTGGTAAAACCCTTTAGAAATTTTAAAGTATGTTAACATGCTAATGAAAATGCTCAATCCTTACATTTGGTCTGTTGATTTTTTCTTATAATAGTTAGAAGTCTTTGTTTTCCTTTTTTATGTGGCAATATTTTAAAAAGAGGTAAAATTGTTTGGGTTATTTCTTTAATGTTGGATTCCATAAATTCAGTAGTGGAGTGGTTAAATTTGTATTTGGAGAATTGCTCAGTAAAAGTTCTGTCCTTGAATGCCAAGAGAGGGTAAGAGAAGAGCTGAACCATGGAGCAGACACTGAGATACTCAGGTTGACAACTGTGTTGCTTACTGAGGATATTAGAAAAGTTGGTGAGAGAATTCAGGAAGTTTGATCCCTATGAAGGGATCAAAGCAATGGAGTGGGGGAAAAGGATTCTTACTAACCAAATTTATAGAGGTATAAAATTGTATCTACAATCTGCATACCAACCGGTTCAACCTAAGAAGGAAGAAAGCTAAGATCTGTGAGAAGCTATAAGTCAAAGAATATGTGATATTTTCATTGATCATTGCAAAAGGACCAATAGATCCAGAATTATCAATCTATTCACAACTGAACCCAGTATCAAGATCCCTGGAATAGATCTATACTAGTAATTCAATGTGATAGGGTCAGAAGCAAGTTGCAGTATCTAATTAACTAAAAATCATTTAAATCACTTCCTTAGAAAAGTATTTCCTGAATTCTCGCTCCCAACCAATCAGGTTCCCTTATAATCTTTCATTGCAGAGTTTAGTATTTCTTCCGGAATTATATGGAAACTTCTGTCAATGAGTTGTAATGATGTTTTCATGTGACTGCTTATTTAATATCTGCCCTCTTTCCCCATTAACCTATAAGCTCTTTAGAAAGCAGAAACTATAGAGCATGCTAGATGAATAAATGGAGTAATATAAAAAATGAAATATCAAGCGATGAGCAAGGGCTATCTTTTTTGAACTGACAGTGGATGATTGACTGGTACTCCCCTTAGAAAATAGTTCAGTGCCTAACAATGCTTACAGAAAGGGTATATAATTATCAAGTGCTGATTATTTGAATTGCAGGCATAGCTCCTGGTTAAACTGAGTATCCAGTCCAAAGTTTTCTAAACGTTTCTGAAGATAAAAATCACCCATGGATATTTACCAAAGTACACTTGCCAGGCCTACAACTGACTCAATCACAATCTCCAGGTAAGGAGGCTGGAAAGCTATACATTTGTCAATCATCCAAGAGTACTCTTAGCAGCAAGAAAATTTGAGCAAGCCTGATCTATAGCAAAGTACCTTTGAGTTTGTTCCTTAGTTATTCTGCATAAGAATTACCTGGGGCAATTGTGAAGCGCACAGCATCCTAGGATATAACCCAGGCTGACTAAATTAGAGTCTCTGGAAGGGGTGCACAAAATAAATTTACATTAAAACAATATTTGCCCAATAAAATTCAATGAATAGATATCTGGATCAAAATTTGATAAACTTTTTCTGCAAAGGGACAGATAGTAAATATTTTCACCTTTGCAGGCCACACTAATTCTGTTACACTAATCAACTCTGTCGTATTACTGCAAAGCAGTCATAGATATTACCAATTAATAGATGTGGCTAGATTCCAACAAAATATTATTTATAAAAGCAGGCATCAGGCTGCATTTAGACTTTGGGCTATAGTTTTCTGACCTCTCATCTAAATCATTTCAAACTTATTTTATTGATGGTAATGTCTATACTTTCTTGATTCTAAGGCATCATCAATTTTAAGATATAATATCTAATTTTAAAACAGTGTTTAGATACCTGGCTAGCCATATGCACAAGAATTAAACTGGACCCATACCTTTGACTATATACAAAAATTAACTCAACATGAATTAAATATTTAAGTGTACTATTTCAAATTATAAAAGTCCTAGAAGAAAACCTAGGAAATACCCTTCTGGAACATTACCTTTGGCAAAGAATTTCTGGCTAAGTCCCCCAAGCCAATTGAGACAAAAACAAAAATTGATAAGTGGGACTCAATAAAACTAAAAAGCTTCTGCACAACAAATAGAACTATCAACAGAGTAAACAGAAAACCTACAGAATGGGAGAATATATTCTTAAGCTATGCATTGAACAAAGGACTAATAGGTCTAATATAGAAAATCTACAAGGAAATTAAACAAATAAATAAGCACAAAAAAAATAACCCTATTAAATAATGAGCAAAAGACATGAACAGACACTTCTCAAAATGTATGTACAAGTGGCCAACAAACATGAAAAAATGTTCATCAGCACTAATCATCTGAGAAATGCAAATAAAAACCACAACAAAATATCTCACACCAGTTAGAATGGCTGTTATAAAAAGTCAAAAAACAATAGAAACTGGTTAAGTTATTGAGAAAAGAGAACACTTATACACTGTTGGTGGGAATGTAAATTAGTTCATCCACTATTGAAAGTAGTTTGGAGATTTCTCAAAGTACTTATAACAAAATTATCATTTGATCCAGCAATCGCATTACTGAGTATACAACTAAAAGAAAATAAATCATTCTACAAAAAAGATACATGTACTTGTTTTTTCATCACAGCACTACTCACAATAGCAAAGACATGGAATCAACCTAGGTGCCCATCAATGGTGGACTGGATAAAGAAACTGTGGTACATATATACCATGGAATGCTACACAGCCATAGGAACAATAAAATCATTCCCTTTGCATTGACATAGATGCAGCTGGAGGCCATAATCATAAGCAGATGAATGCAGGAACAGAAAATCAAATACCACATGTTCTCACTTATAATTGGGAGCTAAACATTCAATACACATAGACATAAAGATGGAAATAATAGACACTGCAGACTACTAGATGCAGGAGGGAAGCAGGATGGGTTGAAAAACTACCTATTCGGTACTATCCTCACTACCTGGGTGACAGGATCTATACCCCAAACTTCAGCATCACACAATATACCCATGTAACAAATCTGCACATATACCCACTATATCTAAATAAAAGTTGAATTTTTTAAATAAAGGCCTTTATGAAATGTTATCAAATACATATAAATGCTTACTGATTATAATACATCCTGAAACTTGCACCACAACAGGCCCAGACTCTCAGCTCATCCCCCGTCTCCACAGCGTTCTAAGCCCAAAGACTCTTTCACTGTATACCTTGAAACTCACTGTCTATTATGAACCACATCTACTTTATTCTAAATCTCCTTTCATAATGTTTATCTTACATATATGCTCTAACTTGATTTTAGCTAACCCTTCAGAACTCTGACTCCCCATTACCACTGTAAGTGAAAGTTGTTTTCTTTCTCACACTCCTCATATCAGTAGGCTCAGAGGTTGGAGTGGATGTCTTCCTATTTTTATTGCCATTCGCAAACCATTCATCTCTCACTTCAAAATCCACAGCTCCTGTGTAGTGGAAGCCATCAAATCACACCAATTCCAATTCTTGTTTTAATTATGGAGACTTCTCTATTCTTACCATTTATTGAACAATTTGTACCCTAAATAATTTTTATGCCTGTCACCATTCTTAGTGGCTTCAACACCCATATCTTAGACCGTTCCTCAAAGAATATGATTTCTCTGATCTAATTTCAATCCAAATGTCATCCATCTCACCTTAGTGATATGTGCCTATGGCTATTTCTTAGACGTTGCAATTACTTAAAATTTTACCTTCTCCAAAGTATCAATTTTATATGTCATTATCTGCCACCTCGTATTCTTCTAAGTCACTCCTTTTAGTGCCTTTAAAACAATTCTTTGACCACATTGGGACTACCAACACATTGACTCTATTAATTGCTCATCATTAAAGTCACTCACTCCCATGCATTCAACCTCAACTCTTTTTTTACTCTATTCCTTCATTCAACCTGTTCCTCTTTAGAGAAAAACCCTTCAAAAGTGCTGTCTATGTTTTTGGTTTCAAATTACCTTTTTAGTCTACTCCAGTTAGACTTTGGATCTCTTTATTCCATTTTTAAACAGTTTTTTTTTTTTTTCAAGGAGACCATAACCTCCATCTTGCCATGTCCAATGGTCAAGTTTCATTCCTCATTTTATTCAACTGCCAGTCACATTTGACATCACAGATCACACCCTCTTTCTTAGAACACTTCCATCATTTGTCTTCTTGGCCACTACTCCGTTGATTTTCCTCCTACCTCACTGGCAACTCCTTCTAAGACTCTTATTGGTTTCTTTCATAAACCTCAAAACAATTGGATGTCCCAGGACTCATCCCAGAAGGAATCCTCTTCTCTTTTCTGTTTATATTCACTCTTTAGACAATCTCAACAAGTCACATAATTTTAAATACCATCTGCATACTAGTAGCTCTCAAGTTGCAAATGTACAATTTTAGCCCAGAATTCTCTCCCAAATCTGGACATGTATATCGAGCTGATTTACATCTCTATTTGGATGTCTAATAGGCTTCTAAATTCTAACATAATCCAAGCATGATCCTTTTGCAACTCCCCAGCAATATGCTGCTCTTCCCATAGTCTTCCTCATCTCATTAAATTTCAACTCCATGCTTGCAAATGCCTAGGCTTAAAACTTGGAATCATTTTTTAGCTTTCTCTTACACTACACAATTAGTCCATCAGCGTATGCAGTCTGGCACACTGTCAAAATACATTCATAATTTGATGACTTCCACTGACACCCACGTTCACGTCATCATTGTTTCTTATCTGAATTGCCTACTCTAAGAGCTGCCTAATTTGTCTTTCAGCTTCCACCGTCCCACGCCCCAATATATTCTATACACACTGGAATGAGAGTTTTATTTTTAAACAAGTGCCATTATGATCCCCCCATGCTTAAAACCACCAAATGGTTTCTTATCTTACTAAGAATAAAATTCAAAGTCCTCAATGTGGTCTATAGGGTCTTGCATCATCTGGACTCTGGCTAAATCCCTAGTTCTCATTTCCTACCACTCTCCTACTCACTTACTTTGTTTCTGTAGCAATAGAGTCCTTGCTGTTCATTGAACAAGCCAAGTACATGCGTATATCAGAGCCTATGCACTGGCTATTCCCTCTGCCTGGAACTCCCTTTTCTCCAGATAACTACCTGGCTTCCTCACTTCACTCAGGCCCTCCCATCATTCAGGTGCCTGCTAAAATGTTATATTTTGAGAAAAACTTTCCTGATCCCTCTATATTAAATAGTATCCCCACCACCACCTTGTATCTTCTTAACTGCTTTATTTTTATTTCATAGCATTTATAGTCACTCAATCTATTATTGATTTTTTGCCTGTTTATTGTCTGGCAGCTCTAAAAGAATGTAAACTCCATGAAGGCAGAAATTTCTGCCTACCTTGTTCACTGCTAGGTTCCCAATCCTTAGCAGCCATTCAATAAATGTTAAATAAATGTGTAAGTAATTATTAAAAGGTAAAAGAAGACAACTTATAAGTGAGAAAATAGCTCCAGAAAAGGATTTAAATAAATAATAAAGCAGCGCGAGAGGCTGAGGTGGGCAGATTCCTGAGGTCAGGAGTTCGAGAACAGCCTGGCCAACATGGTGAAACCTCGTCTATACAAAAATTACAAAAATTAGACGGGTGTGGTGGTGGTCACCTGTACTCCCAGCTACTCGGGAGGCTGAGGCAGGAGACTCGCTTGAACTCGGGAGGTGGAGGTTGCAGTGAGCCGAGATCATGCCACTGTACTCCAGCCTGGGCAACAGAGTTAGACTCCATCTCAAATAATAATAATAATAAAATTATAGTATGTTATAGATTTAATCAATAAACTAAATTAAATGCATCAAAATTTTAAAAGAATCTAAGGGTGGCATTGTGGAGCTATTAGTCAAAAAATGTAAATAGTCATTAAAAATGCTGAAAGGATGATAGTTGGCATCTATAAGAAGAGTTTTAGTGGAGATTCTAAAGCTAAAGAATGACAAGTTTTACCTGCATATGGGGCAAGTTACTGGGATGTTGACATCCCACTATATATAGGTTAACTGCTTTATTCAAGAAGACATAATATATTCATAAAAAGGGAATGTGCTTTATGTTCAGCTGATTAACATGATTGAGCTCTTCATAAGTGTGAATAATTAATAATATGAACAAAATATAACAAGCAAATATGTTATTTTCATTTTCAAAGTATCTTTACATAATCTTCAACTGGAGCTACCATGAAGTTGAGAAGCCTGTTTTTGCCATGAATAGAGAATTGCCTTATAAAACAAGAAATAAAGACTAAGGGAAAATTGCTCTGGACAGAAAGTACAAATGGAAAAATCTCCTAGGGTTCAGCCTAATCCGACAGTTTTTATAAGTGATTTGAAGGAAAGAATGCAATTGACACTAAGCTCTTCTGGAGATAGTGAGATGCCAAACTGCCAGGGACAGAATGCAAGAAAATTACATAAGGCTACATCAAAAAGGAACAAAATTATAGATAAGTTTCATTATTGACAAGGGCAAGAAAATAATTCTCACGATTCTATTTCAAACTATGAGCTATTACATTTTTACGCTAAGAAAACTTATATGTCTTTGGGCCCTGTTTTTTAGAAACAAAAACGTTCTAGAAAATATTAAACTTTATTAGAAAATATATTGGAATAAGCCAAAATGCAGCATCCAACTGACATACAGGACTGCAGTGTGTGCACGCCAGGAGCATAGTGTTATCGCATCTCAAATAAGATATACATGAGATGAAAATTCAGGTGAATTCAGTGAAAAGAAAGAAGTGCCTTATAAGAATCAAAAGACTGCGTGTCTTCAACCTGGAAGATAAAAATACTGAATGTACGTTATTGAAGTCTGAAAGATCTTGAAGGGGGGTGGAGAAACAGGATGTAACCATGCCCACCACATTGTATTATATCAAAATCAGTAGGCCTCTCTTGAAGTATGAAAAAAAGTAATTTTAGGAAACAGGGGACTTCCACGATAGATAGCAAACCTATTCATTTATTTGCAGATTTCATGTGTGCCTTCCATGCACCAGATACTCCAAATTATGAAAAAATATTTTTCATTGAATATGCATAGATGGGAATGAAAATTCAGTGATTAATATAACATAGATTATCCCTACATGGGTGCCAGACTGGAAGGGAAGAAAGACAAGTAAACATGTAATTATAATATTACCCTACCAGATGTACCTGCAAATATCTCTTCAATTCCTCCATTTAGATTTCTGCCACCACTACTCTAAGCCACCTCCGCATTTCTTGGTTGAACTACTTAAATATATTTTTATATTTAAAAACATCTTCCTTCTCCAACTCCTTCTCTTGAATTATTCTCCTTACAATGCTCAGAATAATTTTAAGAATCAAATCATGTCATTACACACTTCTGCATAAAAGCTTTCACTATCATTCAACTTCTCTGTCCTGAACTATAACGACCTGCATGAGCTGCGCTATTTCTCCCAAACTTCATCTCATGCCCATACCAATATCCCCTTTTTTTCCTGACATTGATCTTTTTGTCTGTTCCTATAACATACCAATAAGTGATTTGCACTTTTTTTTTTTTTTTTTTTTTTTGAGACGGACTCTCACTCTGTCACCAGGCTGGAGTGCAGTGGCTTGATCTTGGCACACTGAAACCTCCCCCTCCCGGGTTCAGACAATTCTCCTGCCTCAGCCTCCCGAATGGCCGGGACTACAGGTGTGCACCACCACGCCCAGCTACTTTTTGTATTTTTTGTAGAAATGGGGTTTCGCCATGTTGGACAGGACGGTCTCGATCTCTTGACCTCCTGATCCGCCCGCCTCGGCCTCCCAAAGTGCTGGGTTTACAGGGTGAGCCACTGCGCCCGGCCATTGTTTCTTTATATCTGGCATATTCTTGGGTTTGCTTTTTGAGTGACTAGCTCCTTCTCATTCTTCAAATCTCAGCATAAGTTTCACCTCTTCGAAGAACACTTCTCTGTCCATTAATCTAAACTACCTGTCCTGCCCCATGGGCTCTATTACCAAATACTGTTTCCTTCCTTCATTGTTCTCAAAACAATCTATATGTTTATCTATTTGTAATTGGTCTATAAGTTTCACTGGGGCAGATACCATATCTGTCTTGCTTGTCTTTGTGTCTCCAATATATAGTTCCAGTACCTTGTACATAGAACTACTTAAATTGGAATTAAAAAACAAATACATGAATATGATAACTTCTATAAAAATGATGTCGAATTTTTCAGCTACTTAGGAATGATAGCATAATTCACACTATATTTGTATTATGAATAGCATTTCACATAAATTAACCTTGAAGAGAGAAATACAAAAGAAGAAGGAAATTTTCCATCTTACAAAACAACATTACTTTAAGAGGTAATGGATACTGAAAAGACGCTTACCTAAGTTCACTGATGAGTAACTATGATGTGTTATTAATGGAAACTAAGATGTTTGGAATGACATTGTAGCCTTTGAGGTCTGTATTAGTGAGACAGTCATACCCTTAAACATCATTCTTTTAGTTCCCCATGGGTCTGACCCAGGCAGAAACAGATGTTTTCTAGGATCTCATACTCTTATTATATTTGCTACTTTTCTTTTCAATTTTCCGTAATTCCTGACATATACCCTTAAATATTTACATCCACAACAAATAACATGTTTATTTTAAAACAATTGTCGAGTCTAAGACTTTAAAGAGCTATAGTTTACATCAATATTTTTAATGAATTGAGTCATATTAAAATTTTATTTTTTATAATTTCAACTATTATTATAGATAAAATGGTATGTGTGCACTATTTTACCACAGATAAATGGTGTGTGTGCGGAGGTGTACTTACATGGGTACATTGTGTGATGCTGAGAATTGGGGTACAAGTGACCCTGTCACCCAGGTAGTGAGCATAATACCCAACAGATGTTTTTATAGCCTATGCCCCCTCCCTCCTTTCCCGATCTAGTAGTCCCCACTGCCTATGGTTCTCATCTTTATGTCTATGTGTATACGATGTTTACGATGTATACACATTATTGTACACACATAGACATAAAGATGGGAAGAATAGCCAGTGGACACTACTAGATGGGTCCAGTTTCACTCTTCTGCATATGGATCACCCGTTTATCCCAACATCATTTATTGAATAGGAAGTCATTTCCTCCTTGCTTATATTTATCGATTTTTTTCAAAGATCAGATGCTTGATCAGATAGAATGTGTGGTATTTGGTTTTCTGTTCTTGCATTAATTTGCTTAAGATAATGGCCTTCAGTTGCATCCATGTTGCTGGAAAGGATATGATTTTGTTCTTTGTTATGACTGTGTATTATTCCATTGTGTATGTGTCCAACATTTTCTTTATCCACTCCACCATTGGTGGGCACCTAGATTGAGTCCATGTCTTTTTCTATTGTGAATAGTGCTACAATCAACATGCCAGTGCATGTGTCTTTTTGACAGAACAATTTGATTTCGTTTGGGCATTGGGTATATACTCTGTAATGAAACTGCTGACTTGAATGGCAGTTTTGTTTTAAGTACTTTGAGAAATCTCAAAACTGCTTTCCACAGAGGCTTAACTAATTTGTATTCCTACCAACTTTGCATAAGCATTCCCTTCTTTCCTACAGCCTTGCCGGCATGTGTTACCTTTCGATTTTTTAATAATAGTCATTCTGACAGGTGTGAGATGGCATCTCATTGTGATTTTGATTTCTATTTCTCTAATGCTTAGTGATCTTGAGCATTTTTTCATATGTTTGTTGGCCACTTGTGTGTCTCCTTTGAGAAGTGTTTGTTCATGTCTGTTCCCCATTTTTAACTGGATTTTTGGTTTTTTACTTTTTGACTTAAGTTTCTTTTAGTTTCTGGATATTAGACCCTTCTCAGATGCATAGCGTCTGTTTATGCTGTTGACAGTTTATTTTGCTGTACAGAGGCTCATTAGTTTAACTATGTCCCTCTTGTCAATTTTTGGTTTTGTTGCAATTGTTTTTGGCGACCTAGCCAAAAATTATTTGCCAAAGCTGACATCGAGAAAGGTATTTTCTAGGTTTTCTACAATTTTTATAATTTGAGGTCTTACATTTAAATCTTTAATCCATCTTGAGTTATGTTTTGTGTATAAGAAAGGAGTCCAGTTTTATTCTTCTGCATATTGCTCACCAGTTTATCCCAGCACCATTTATTGAATAAGGAGTCATTTCCTCATTGCATATATATATATTGATTTTGTCAAAGATCTGATGCTTGTAGCTTTGTGGCTTTATTTCTGGGTGCTCTAACCTATTCTGTTAGTGTATATGTCTCTTTATGTACCAGTACCATGCTGTTTTTGTTAATGTAGCCTTATAGTATAGTTTGAAGTCATGTAATGTGATGCCTCTGACTTTGTTCTTTTTGCTTAGGATTGCTTTGGCTACTTGGGCTCTTTTGTGGTTACATATGAATTTTAGAATAGATTTTTCTAATTCTATGAAAAATATTGTTGGTATTTTGATAGAGATAACATTGAAACTGTAAATTACTTTAGGCTGTGTGGCCATTTTAACAATAATGATTTTTCTAATCCAAGAACAGAACTTTTTTTTCCTTTCATTTATGTCATCTCTCATTTCTTTCAGCAGTGTTTTATAGTTCTCCTTGTAGAATTATCCACCTTTTTGATCAGATGAATTCCTAGGTGTTTTTTTCTTCTTTATTCTGGTTATTGTAAATGGGATTGTGTTCTTGATTTGGTTCTCAGCATGAACATTATTAGTGTATAGAAATGCTACTAATTTTTATACACTGACTTTGTTTTCTGAAGCTTTACTGAAGTTGTTTATTAGTTCCAGGAGACTTTTGGTGGAGTCTTTAGCATTTTCTATGTATAGAATCATTATCACCACTAAAGAGATATAGTTTGACTTCTTATTTTCCTCTTTGGATGCCTTTATTTTTCTTCCTTTGCATTGATTACTCTGGCAAGGATTTCCAGTACTACATATAATAGGAGTGGTGAGAGAGGGCATCCTTGTCTTGTGCCAGTTCCCAAGAGGAATGGTTCCATTTTTGCCCATTCAGTATGATGTTGGCTGAGGGTTTGTCATAAATGGTTGTTATTATTTTGCATGTTGTTTCAATATTACACTAAGGAAGATAAGCTTTCCACAAAATTCAAGCCACAATCTCTCTAAGTGAGATGCAAGCTCTTATTTTTTTGACTTCTCAATACATTTGCATATTCCTCTATTATGAAGTACACTTGCTCATTTGTTCAGAAAGTGTTTACTAAGTCTATTTAACAAATAGATCTAATGTATCTACCATGTCCAGTTCTAACTTATATCATTACTGTGTAGATAATACCTTAGACCAATACTATGTAGACAGTCTAACTCTGAAGTCATCTTCCTTGAGACCAGATTATGTAGCTAATTCTTTTTCTGCATATCTGTCTGGCAGATCTCCTAACTCAGTGATTGACACATATGAAATGCATGTTAATGTGAATTGACTGAATCAAAGCAGTCCCTCTAAGAAATCTCCCATGGATTTTGATTTCTACACTGGACTGATTGACTCTGGACTTAAACTATAAAAATCACATAAAAAACACATAAAGTCACTTCTGGTGAGCATCCTGTCTCACATTCAGCTCAATAAAATGAATGTAGAAGCAAATTTAATGAATATGGAATCTTCATACTAACACTGCAAGTTGGGGATTCAGCCAAGAAGACCATTATGATACCTTATAAAACTGTTATTCCAGAGAAGCAAAATTGCTATTCTGATTAACTGCTCTCTTAATCTAGGAGATGTGCTGGACCTAATTAGACTGTATTAGCAAGATGAAATGGCAGAAAAAGAAGAAACTTGTAGAGGTTCCTAATACATATTTGCATAATAGTTGTTAATGGCTCCTCAGACACTGTTAGAAACTTTCAAACACACTTTTATGCTTAAAATGACCCAAAATCTGTATCTACATGATAAACTTAATGGATCATGTGGGGAAACTAAAATCCGGTAGGTAAATAATGAGCAGTTTTAAATGCCTCTTGTTACATGTTCATTAAATGCCAGAAAGGCATTTTAATTGCCGACATGGTGACTTGGACAACCATGTGCTTTTTAACAAGTACAGCTTAATTGTTCAATCTCTGTTATAATTTTTTTAAGTTTAATGTAAAAAAGATAATTTTTTAAATATTCTAAAGCTACTGAGTGCTCCCTGTTTTAGTAAATTAGATGAACAATTTCCAGTTACAGAGGCATTGTGTTATGAAAGGAAACAAATACTTTTTTTATTTATCATTTAAAAAAATTATGTATATTCACCTATTTTCAGACATAATTTTATCTAAATTAAGGTTACCAGATAATAAGATATACCGAGATTTGATTCATGGATATTCTCTATAGAAAGCTGGTTTTTATTTAGGGGGCTATCTATCTTTCTCTTCACAAACTTGCTTGTTTTCTTATTATCTTGGATGTTTTATCACAGCTGTAAAGTGAGTCTTTATACTTTCCCTCTCAAGAACTATTAGTTCTCTTTTTAAAATAAAATCACCAGAACTTAGGTGTGTAGAAAAGACAGCATATTTTATCTTATATTTCCTGTTTTACGGGTTATTACTCAAAATTTATTTACCTACTTGGAATGAAATTTACCATCAATTAACCAGAATAATGAGGTGAAGCATCCTTCTGTTTTAATTACACAATCTCTGGTTACTTAATACTAAACCACTTAAATTCACTGTGGACCAGGGCACCCAACTCTACCTAGAGATATCTTGTTTAGAAATATTAAATATCCAAGAGCTTTAACACATGACTTGCACTTTAAAGCATTCTGTAAGATCAATCTGGAAACTCTGCTTTGTAAATAGAATTTTTTTGTGATAAGAAATATTAGCAGTGGTTCCAAGATGGCCAAATAGGAACAGCTCCAGCCTATAGTTCCCAGCGTGAGCAACACAGAAGATGGGCGATTTCTGCATTTCCAACTGAGGTACTGGGTTCATCTCACTGGGGCATGTTGGACAGTGGGTGCAGGACTGTGGGTGCTGCCCACCGAGTGAGAGCCAAAGCAGGACGAGGCATCGCCTCACCCAGGAAGCACAAGGGGTAAGGGAATTCCCTTTCCTAGCCAAGGGAAACCGTGACACACAGCACCTGGAAAATTGGGTCACTCCCACCCTAACACTGGGTTTTTCCAAGGGTCTTAGCAAATGGCACACCAGGAGATTATATCCCGCGCCTGGCTCAGAGGATCCCGTGCCCACGGGGCCTCCCTCACTGCTAGCACAGCAGTCTGAGATCTAACTGCAAGGTGGCAGCGAGGCTGGGGCAGGGGCGCCTGCCATTGCTGAGTCTTGAGTAGGTAAACAAAGCAGCCAGGAAGCTCGAACTACATGGAGCCTGTCGCAGCTCAAGGAGGCCTGCCTGCCTCTGTAGAGTCCACCTCTGGGGACAGGGCATAGCCAAACAAAAGGCAGCAGAAACCTCTGCAGATGTAAATGTCCCTATCTGACAGCTTGGAAGAGAGTAGTGGTTCTCCCAGCACGGAGCTGGAGATCTGAGAACGGACAGACTGCCTCCTCAAGCAGGTCCGTAACCCCTGAGTAGCCTAACGGGGAGGCACCCCCCAGTAGATGCAGACTGACACCTCACATGGCCAGGTACCCCTCTGAGATGAAGCTTCCAGAGGAATGACCAGGCAGCAACATTTGCTATTCAGCAATATTCCCTCTTCTGCAGCTTCCGCTGCTGATACCCAGGCAAACAGGGTCTGGAGTGGACCTCCAGCAAACTCCAACAGACCTGCAGCTGCGGGTCCTGACTGCTAGAAGGAAAACCAACAAACAGAAAGGACATCCACACCAAAACCGCATCTGTACATCACCATCATCAAAGACCAAAGGTAGATAAAACCACAAAGATGGGAAAAAAACAGCAGAAAAGCTGAAAAGTATAAAAATCAGAGCGCCTCTCCCCCTCCTAAGAAATGCAGCTCCTCGCCAGCAATGGAACAAAGCTGGATGGAGAATGACTTTGACAAGTTGAGAGAAGAAGGATTCAGACAATCAAACTTCTCCAAGCTAAAGGAGGAAGCTCGAACCCATCACAAAGAAGTTAAAAACCTTGGAAAAAGATTAGAAGAATGGCTAACTAGAATAAACAATGTAGAGAAGTCCTTAAATGACCTGAGATCTGAAAACCATGGCACAAAAACCACGTGACAAATGCACAAGCTTCAGTAACTGATTCGATCAACTGGAAGAAAGGGTATCAGTGATTGAAGATCAAATGAATGAAATAAAGCGAGAAGAGAAGTTTAAAGAAAAAAGAGTAAAAAGAAACGAACAAAGCCTCCAAGAAATATGGGACTATGTGAAAAGACCAAATCTACGTCTGATTGGTGTGCCTGAAAGTGACGGGGAGAATGGAACCAAGTTGGAAAACACTCTGCAGAATATTATCCAGGAGAACTTCCCCAAACTAGCAAGGCAGGCCAACATTCAAATTCAGGAAATACAGAGAACACCACAAAGATACTCCTTGAGAAGAGCAACTCCAAGACACATAATTGTCAGATTCACCAAAGTTGAAATGAAGGAAAAAATATTAAGGGCAGCCAGAGAGAAAGGTCAGATCCCCCACAAAGGGAAGCCCATCAGACTAACAGCGGATCTCTCGGCAGAAACCCTACAAGCCAGAAGAGAATGGTGAGGGCCAATATTCAACATTCTCAAAGAAAACAATTTTCAACCCAGAATTTCATATCCAGCCAAACTAAGTTTCATAAGTGAAGGAGAAATAAAATTCTTTACAGACAAGCAAATGCTGAGAGATTTTGTCACCACCAGGCCTGCCCTACAAGAGCTCCTTAAGGAAGCACCGAACATGGAAAGGAACAACCGGTACCAGCCACTGCACTAACATGCCAAAATGTAAAGACCATCGATGCTAGGAAGAAAATGCATCAACTAACGAGCAAAGTAACGAGCTAACATCATAATGACAGGAGCAACTTCACACATAACAATATTAACCTTAAATGTAAATAGGTTAAATGCTCCAATTAAAAGACACAGACTGGCAAATTGGATAGAGTCAAGACCCATCAGTGTGCTGTATTCAGGAAACCATCTCTCATGCAGAGACACACATAGGCTCAAAATAAAGGAATGGAGGAAGATCTACCAACCAAATGGAAAACAAAAAAAAGCAGGGGTTGCAATCCTAGTCCCTGATAAAACAGACTTTAAACCAACAAAGATCAAAAGAGACAAAGAAAGCCATTACATAATGGTAAAGGGATCAATTCAACAAGAAGAGCTAACTATCTTAAATACATATGCACCCAACACAGGAGCACCCAGACTCATAAAGCAAGTCCTTAGAGGCCTACAAAGAGACTTAGACTCCCATACAATAATAATGGGAGACTTTAACACCCCACTGTCAACATTAGACAGATCAATGAGACAGAAAGTTAACAAGGATATCCAGGAATTGAATGCAGCTCTGCACCAAGCTGACCTAATAGACATCTACAGAACTCTCCACCCCAAATCAA
>NW_012108875.1:261925-342782 GCF_000951045.1 Mandrillus leucophaeus
ATTCAGTTAGGAAAAGAAGAAGTCAAATTGTCCCTCTTTGCAGATGACACGATTGTATATTTAGAAAACCCCATTGTCTCAGCCCAAAATCTCCTGAAGCTGATAAGCAACTTCAGCAAAGTCTCAGGATACAAAATCAGTGTGCAAAAATCACAAGCATTCTTCTACACCAATAACAGACAAACTGAGAGCCAAATCATGAGTGAAATCCCATTCACAGTTGCTTCAAAGAGAGTAAAATACCTGGGAATCTAACTTACAAGGGATGTGAAGGACCTCTTCAAAGAGAACTACAAACCACTGCTCAATGAAATGTGTATAAGAGACAGCTCACCATCAGAGAAATGCAAATGAAAACTACAGTGAGATACCATCTCACACCAGTTAGAATGGTGATCACTAAAAAGCCGGGAAACAACAGGTTCTGGAGAGTATGTGGAGAAATAGGAACACTTTTACACTGCTGGTGGGAGTGTAAACTAGTTCAATCATTGTGAAAGACAGTGTGGCGATTCCTCAAGGATCTAGAACTAGAAATACCATTTGACCCAGTGATCCCATTACTGGGTATATACGCAAAGGAGATAAATCATGCTACTATAAAGACACATGCACACGTATGTTTATTGCAGCACTATTCACAATAGCAAAGACTTGGAATCAACCCAAAAGTCCATCAATGACAGATTGGATTAAGCAAATGTGGAACATATACACCATGGAATACTATGCAGCCATAAAAAAGGATGAGTTCATGTCCATTGTAGGGACATGGATGCAACTGGAAACTGAAAACAATCATTCTCAGCAAACTATCGCAAGAACAGAAAACCAAACACCACATGTTCTCACTCTTAGATGGGAATTGAATAATGAAAACACTTGGACACAGGAAGGGGAACGTCACACACCAGGGCCTGTCGTGGGGTGGGGAAAGGGAGGAGGGATAGCATTAGGATATATACCTAATATAAATGACTAGTTAATGAGTGCAGCATACCAACATGGCACATGTATACATATGTAACAAACCTGCACATTGTGCACATGTACTCTAGAACTTAAAGTATAATAAAAAAAAGAAAAATTAGCATGAGATGTACCCTCTTAACAGGTTTGTATGTGTACAATACAGAACTGTCAACTGTAGGCACAATGTTGCACAGTTATCTCTAAACGTATTCATCCTCAGTAACTGCAACTTTACACCATATGATTAGCAGCTACACATTTTCCCCTTTCCCTACCCGCTGGGAACCACCATTCTACAATCTGTTTCTATGAGTGTGACTATTTTATGTTTCTCATGTAAGTAGAATCATGCAGTATTTCTTCTTCTGTAACTGGCTAATTTCACTTAGCATAATGATTTTGCTTCATTTTTAAAATACAAGTTGCAATAAATGTAGTGTTGCATTTTGGAAGCCATTGAGCAAATAATAAGCTAGCCCAGGATTATAATTGTAGACTAGGGAAGAGATCCTTTTGTAAGATTCATGCTGAGGCTTGTTAAAATTCACTTTCCCTCTTTAAAGAAGCTACACAAACAAAACTCTCTCAACTACTCAAACAGTTTTTTGGTGGAAAAACTCAGACACTGTGGGAACTCTAAAAAACGTTCTCTGATAAGCATGCATATTGGGCCAAAACATTGTAAGACTGCATTCCTAACCAATCCTGATTAGTTCCTGAGAACAAAATATAAATAAGGAAATTGGTCATCACCTCATAGAAATTCATTTTCATCTATCTTCTCTTACATTTTCAGACCCCGAGGGATGTGTTATGGGACACCTAGAGGCTTGTCTCCTTCCAGTGTTCCATTTGTGGTTTTGATCATTGTGATTTCAAAATGATGTCCAAACAAATGACTCTGTTCTGCCTTTAGCAATCTATCGGTATCAGTGGTCCTTTTCCTCCTACCTCCTCAAGTTTGTCTTATTTTCTTCTCCTTCCCCTTCCCTCTAGCCACTGTTGCTTTTCTCATGTCAACCAAAATCCCTTGGGCTTTGGAAAGAAGTCATTTGTTCTCCAGGAGTAGATGAAATAATCATGCTCTGAAGTGCAGTGAGGGACAGTAGCACACTTGCTCCTGTAACATGCCCTTGTAATGTAGACATCCGACACGCATGCACTTGGCTCATGGGGCTCACCTCTTACCACAACTGCAAAGGTAAGTCTATATCAGAAGAGACCAATTTAATAGCCTGCAAGTAAGCAGTTACACGACACAGAGCCTCTCACAAATATGGGAGGCAAGATAAATCAAATAATTTAATAATGCATGAAATTTCTACAGGAATCAGCCCAATTATGAAGAGACTGAAAATAAAAGAACACCAGGGAATTACAGTGAGTGAAAATGAGAAATGACTTTTAATAAATTGCACTCAGGATTACTTTAGAGTCATATATTGTGAAAGCTTGGGCTAAATGAATGCTGAGTTCCCTTTCATTTTTGTCATCTTGCAGATGAGGTCTTGAGTGGTGATTTCACCAAAGTTTGAGTTGTGTGATCCTGATCAAATAATTTAATCTCTCTAGGACTCTGGTTCCACATCTATAATTGGGGAGAACTTTTGGGAAAAATAAAAGTGATAAATTGCAGTGCTTGACAGGTCATGTCATGGTGTTGGTGACTGAATAGTCTATAAATAGGAGAAGGTTTAATGTTTTAGTAAAATATTGCTAAGTGACATTCAAGGGTAAGAGTAATTAATCATTAATTCAATAAATAAATGAATTTAAATTATGCATGCTAGCTGTCTTCTAAATGCTAGCCACTTTGCAGCGTTATAGAAATATGAAGATGGATAAAATAAAATCACAGGCCTCATCTGCCTCATTCCCGGCCCTATTTTCATCCTAATTAACATATGTCCTACCTTCATCTCACCTATTTCTTGTTATTTTGTTGTATAGCCTTTTAGTTGTCTTAAATTCTTGCCAAAATAAAGTCCAGCATAAAAAAAATAAGGAAAGTATTTAGTTCATTTATACATACATACACACATAAACTAGTCCTTACTCTTGTAAAATGCTTTTAGGAAGACACGCCCATTAACAATTGCAATATGTGATACATACTGCAATTGAGATGTGTGCCATAAAGCATAGAGAGGAGGTTTAACTCATTTTGGAATTAGGGGTTGTCCATTGGAGATTTCCTAAAAGAGGTGACATTTGAACAGAGCCTTGATGAATGAGTAAGCATTTATCATGGGAAAGAAGGCATGCTACCCTCAGGAAACAAAAACAAAGAGGCAGGAATATGCCTAGGGAATGAAGAACTGTATCTTATAGCTAAAGCATAAAGGAACAGGGCAGGGCACTAAAGTATGGTATTCTGGTGGCTAGGACATGGTAAGCAGTGGAAGAAACCAATGCAAAACAAAATCATTCATCAAAGCAGAGCACACCACTGTTACAAGACGGTAAATTCAGAGCCATTTATCTTCAGTTGTCATTCGGTATATTGCAATGGCTTTCCCATGTCCACCTGAAACTGTGCACTAAGCAAGTACATTCTTTATCAAAGTAATTATCTCAAATGCCAAGTCCTTTTGTTGTTTAGGCATTAAACACTCAAATTTCCAGCAAGAATTTAGAGATTTCCAACTGAAATGTTTTCATAATAAAATAGATACAAGTTTTGCTTTATTGACCTTAAATGAGGACATTTTAAAGGAGCCTGGGCATGGTTAGAAGCACTTATGCTCTGACACCTTTCAGTTAGTTAAAATATAAGGGTTTCCTCTCAACACACAAAGCTGAACAAAAGGCTGTCATAGATGCTATGGTGGAAAAACTTGCTTAATTACACAAATGTGTATTTTTATTTCAAATAAAAATGACCTTTTAGTTCCTCAAATATCCATGTCAAAGTCAATCACAGAAGCATGCCATATTTTTCCTTTCCTGAATTTTTAAATAACCCTCTATCCCAAATTCCTCCTATAAAAAGCATTACAGTGATAAGGAGGTGCCTTTTGACTCGTCCCCAGCCTTAGGTTATCAGTGGCCTGCACTCTGACTTCACACAACCAAAAGTATGGCTCATCTCCAGTGGCTTACATTTGAAGGGAAATTCAAATTAACATCAGAAGAATTTCTGGTTCACCTTCCAGACTACAGAAATTGCCTGCCAAAATGATGATCAGCGCATTATCTCGTAACTCTGGGGCTCTGAATAGCCAGTAAGAATATCTTGGAATGCAAATGGACACATCTTTTGTTTAACCTATGTAGGAATGAATGTGCTTCTTCAGCAAAAAAATTATGTATGAAAAAATATTGTGGGACTATGTAACCAGGTAACCAGTGGTGATTTAATTCCTATTTGCATGAACTTAAGCAAGTCACTTGCTTTATCTTTGTTTCAGTCTTCTCATCTATAAAATGGATGCTATAATAAATTTGGAGAATATTTTGTACAGTAGTTAAGGAAAGCACTTAACACTATGCTTGGCACTTTGCATGTGTCATCATAGATATTAGATATTATTATTACTGCTATGATTTCTCTAGAGTGATTCTACAGAATCATCAACAGTAAGGCCACTAGAATTCCTTAAAAATAAGTACTCAGTCACCATAAACTTTTGAACTGAGGTATTTTGAACATTATTTAACTCAATAAGCATCTACTGTTATTTTACAATATTCAGGGATCTGTGGTAATGACAGATGATTCAGACAGTTTTTATTCCTAAAGAGCTTCCAATTTAAGAGTAAATATAAATGCATGCGTGGACAATTTGGTACAGAATTGTCTGTGAAGGCTGCTATGTTAGATGTGGAGAGGAGATTATAAGAATTTAGAAGCCACAGGACTTGTCTCTGTTGGACAGTGAGGGGGGTGGTGGTAAGATGCTGCCTCAGAACAAACATTTATTGAAAATCTTCTATAAGTCAGGCTCCATAGGAGGCACCCATTATACCCATTAAAAGTAAGATATACATTATCCCTGCCCTCATGGGATTTACTCTAAAATTAAAAATATGGGAGGATTTGGTTTGGTAGAGGGAAAGAAAGTCAGTTTTAAACATTTTGAGTTTGAGATCACTATGGAACATTGAGGCATAAATATTCGTTTGGCATCCAGGATGATGGAAGTGGAGCTCAAAAGAAAGCTAAAGACTGTAACCTCCTTGAGAGGAGGAACTTTGTCATACTCACCATTTTACCCAAAGCACCAAAAGGGCTTTGGCATGTAGTAGGCACTTGGTCAAATTTGTTGAATGAATTGATACACAAAGACAAAAAGTCACTACTCTTCCTATTATTATTCCTATCATTATCACTATCATTATCATTACTATTTCTGTATAAAATCACCCAGAAACAAAGCTACTAAAATTGGCCTTGGTAAAATCTTGAGATTCAATGAGATCATTGGGGATGTTTAATGCTTTGTGTATGTAAATATATATAGCTACTATTGGATTTGAAATTTTCTGGATAAAATATAGACATTCTTGGGGAATCATTTTAACTTTCATTTTCTTCTTTATGTATTTAACTAACATTTCTTGAATACCTTCCTTTACCAGACGTCATGCTAACTGCTGGGAACACAAGCATAAACTACTTATCTGTCTTCAAGAAGCTTGCAATTCTCAAATGGCATCACTCATATCAAGAAGAGGGTGGCAGAAAAGTGTAATCAAAATATATTATGTTGGTGCAAAAGTAATTGCACCAATCCAATAAAAAGAAGAAACAGCACTGGGCAGTAGGATATCATATCAGAATTTTTAGATTACTGTTTATTTCCAAGAGCTGTGCTAGTGTATTTTCAAATACCAAGTATGAAATGTATCCCTTTTAAAAATAAATCCCCAGTCTAATTTTTCCATCCAGATATCTAGATATAATAGAAAAGCATATTCAAATATGTCTTGGTATAACTTCGGGGAGGGCTGCTTTTCGTCTTCCAGAACACAGCTCAATTCTTGAGGGGAGACTCAAGATTCATCACAATGAGCTCAAGGAAATAGAACAAGTCTTTCAGAGAAAGTAAGAGCATTGATTAATAAAAATGATGGCATGATCTTATGTATTTACACTATTTTGTTAAATGATGAAAAGTGTCTATCCTCCAAAGTGGCCATGTATGCAAGCTTTTCCATTATTTGTAACATAGCAAAAATAAAGAATTTGTTCTATTCCAACAAAAAATTCCTGTTCACATAACTGGGGACATGAAGAGAGGATGGGAGAAATGAACACTTGCTATATAATGTGTCCCATGAAATGAGTTAAACTTTTGGCTGCTCAAGATTTTCAGGTAGCTAGCCCTAACAAATGAGGTCCTATTAAATATGGTATGATGAGATATGGTCCAAAATATATTAAAATAGCATTTCATAATTACTGTTGTCTCTAGATTTTTTTTTAAGAAATAGATGGTAATTACATAGATTTTGGGATATAAACATATGTATATCATGGATTTAACACACCTGATTCCTAGTATAAATATGACATGTAAATTATGAGATATGAATTAGCATACATAAAAATATGCATACATACACATCCTCAATGGATAGCGTGACCAACTTGTCTCAGTTTGCTGGGGCTCTACTGTTTTTAAAACTATAATTTTCCTGTCCCAGAAACTCCTTTAGTCCTGATAAAATCAGGAGAGTTGGTTCCTATACTCATGAAATACATCAGTAGAAATGACAATGTTATACTAAGTTGAAAGTCTAGCATACTTTTGAAGTGTAAGCAGAACAAATTACTATAGAAATCTCACGAAACCTCACAGGTTTTCATCTTGATTCTCTTCTTCGGTGTCCAACATTTCAGGATTACTGGATGAACATCCCCTTGACGCTGGTTCTTGCCAAGATCTTGGCTTAGGGATCGCTTTCTTTGGTGAACATATAAGAGACTGCAAAAAAAAAAAAAGAAAAAACACCACAGAAAATTATTGTCAAAAATGTGCTCAACAGTACCTAACACAGAGTTTAGGCTCTCAATAAATATTTTTGAATACAATAACTTAATATTCCCAATTCCAAGGATTCAATTTGTGACAACACTAACTTGCGAGATCATAGATTGGCTGATGTAACATAATCTGATTTATGATGAAAAAAAAGGTCCATTTTCCAATAGCTAGCATTAAGCTTTCTGTGTTAAAGCTTTCCTGGTTATCCTTGGCATTTTGGTAATGCCAAGAATTACCACATTAATGGTAATAATTTTCTTCTTTAAGCGCCCATCATGCTATACAGTATGTTTGAACTTTTACATACAGGCTTTAATTCACACAGAAACTCTGGGAGAATAAGTACTGTTATTATCTCATTTTTTCAAATGAGGAAACTGAGGTTCAGAAAAGTAACTTGCTCAAGTTCACTTAGAAGTTAAATTTATGTCAACTATATTTACCTAACCACTTAGGCATACTGTCTCTTTAATGTATTTCTTAGATCCGATTATTCATTCATTCTACAAATATTGGTTGAGTACCTACTAAATTCCTAGCACTGTTATAAGCTGTGGGAATATAACATCGAGTCAAATAAAATGTCTCTATTCTAAAGGAGACAACACTCTGGTAGGGAGACACAAGAAATTATTATTCCATATAATATCAGCAAATAATAGGGGTCACTGAGTGTTTTAAAGTGAGAGTTCTGTGAAAGAAGGGGGCTATTATAGATTAGATGGTCAAGGAAAGCCTTTCAGTGAAGGTAATATTTGAACATAAGAGAGAGTTGAACAAACAAGGGAGTTAAAAGCATCCCAGGCACAGAGAAGGGCAAGTGTACAGTCCCAAAATGTACACTGCAAAATGATCATGCTTCGCAAGTTCAAAAAAAAGGCCAGTGTAGCTAAAGCACAGGGGTAGCGGGCAAAGTAAAAGGAGACAGAGTTAGAATATACATGGCAATGCTAAAACAATGCTCTTCTTGGTAATGATATATTCCATTGGTACATACAGGCAATTTTACCCAGTAATGTTGACACCTGATAATTTAAATCAATTAATGTGTTTCTTTGAACTAACTTATTTATGGCCACAAATGAGATTAATAAAAGAGGGGATAAAAAGTGAGATTGAAAGAAACACTTAAAATTTACCAACATGTGAATACTGGTCACTGAAGGTGGATGGAATTCTATCAGCCAATGTAGATTAACAGTTTTTTGAGGGGATCACCAAACTTTTTTTGTAAAAAGCCATATAGTATTTTTTTTAGCTTTGTGGGCCATATAGCCTCTGGGTCAACTACTCATTTCCACTATCATAGCACAAAAGCAACCACAGAAAATACATAAATTAATGGGCGTATCTTCATGCCAAAAAAAAGCTTTATTGACAAAAGCTGGTAGCAGACAAGACTTGGCCCATAGGCTATGGTTTGCTGACCACTGCTATAAGTAAAAGATATATTTTATTTTTCTGTGCTACATCAGATTTTCAAAGTTTCCTCCTGAAAAATAAAAAGAGAGAGAGAGAGAAGCATGCATGAAGATGAAAAAGTAAAAGTGAAGGGCATCAAGAATGTCATTTATGAGATATTCCCAGGGGGGGCAAAAATGTGCTCTCACCAAGCCTTGCACCCTCCCATTCAGCATAGAGCTTGCAGCCCAGTATGTATTCAGTCAATGTTAGTGGAATTTGATTGACTGTTTCTATCTTTAACTGGTCACTTGGTGATATTTCATTTTGTCTGGATCATCCCTATCACTACCACTGTTGTCAAAAAAGGATTTAATGAGTACGTGTGAAAGTTCTGTACTATATGCTGTGCCAAGAATAATAATTAGAGAATTTTTGCCCTGGCTATTATATTAATTGTGAGAAGTCAGAGTTTTTAAATAAAGACACTATTGATTGTCTAGAATCTTTATCAGGTGGTCACCCATCCCTAATCCTGCAGATATACACTACTGTTTTCTCCACAATTTCCTATGAGAAAAATATTATCTAATTTGTTAAAGTGTAATTATTCATCTGGGTTTGACCCACTGCACTGAGGCTTCCTCCCTTGCGGAGATTTATCTGAACAGCCTGGGTCTGGATACAGTGGATTTCTTACTCACTCTACCTATTTAGCACTAAGATAATCCCTTGAAAAATGGTATATTCCTACACCTAAATTCAGTTTCTTCTACCCTATAAAATAAAATTATCATTTCTTGAGGGTTGGAAGAAACAAAAAATTAAATAGTACATTCAGATTCTATGTATATAGCATAAAACCATGTTGATAAACATATTAAAGAAACATAAATTAAACTCAAAGCATTTTAGGTAATGATAAAAGCTATAATTAGTAGTTTAGCTTGAAGTTAGTCTGCATCCATTACTAGGAATTACGACAAGTGACAGTTACGGTGATAAAAGAGAAAATAGACTAAAGAGACATTAACATACTTATTTTATACGAGGGCATTACTTATTGGCAGAAATAAGAGAGTAAAGTTTTGCTTTATTAATACAATTTTTTGAAAAGACTATGAAATAGGAAGTGAAGATAAGTCAAAACACTGAGAAGTACAAGGAGCTTCCAGTTGGTTAAATGAAAAAATGAACAAAACCTATTTAAAAACAACATCAAATTTTAATGGCAAAATGAAAACATTTGCTTGAAGCAACAAAGAGACAAATAAAAACATCAGCAGTCAAGCTAGCAATGAAAATGACAGGCTTAAGAAACTTCACCACAATGTAGAGATAGAGAATGAAGAAATGAAAATGATGAGAGAGGATTGTAGATATGGACAGATCCAGGCATGCAGTGTCCAGAAAAAGAAACAAGAAGTCATGAAACTGAAGCTATTTAATCCAAGGCATCGTTGTTTCTGAACTAGTGGAAAAGCTGAATAAATACTTTGAAAAGTCTCATCATGTGATTAGAAAAGTCAATGAAAAGACAACCAGGGTTAGCCATAAACTGGCAAACTGTTTTTTAAGTACAAGCACAAAAAATCTATAATCATCTAAGCAGGTGTACAAGTTATCTTCAAAGGAAAATAAATTGGGCTTTTCTCAAATGTTTCATCTGAAACACAAAATGGAGACAGTAAATCACGAAGATTTCAAGACCTGGTCTTAGCCTCCCTCTCTTTTCTCTGTACCTTTTCTCCCTATATGATCTTGTCTATAATCACATCTTCTATACATTCAAAACAATTGCTAAAAGAAATGATAAATTTTACTACATTACATATAAGAACTTCTTTTCTTGAAAAGAATTAATAAAGTGAATGAAGAGGCAAATCACTAACTAGGAAAATATATTTTCAATGCATATACTAGACAAAGGATTACTATCTAGCACATAAAAATCTTCAATAAATCATTAAGGAAATGATAAACTACTCAATAAATGAGAAAATAGGTGAAATTTTTAACCAAAAAAATAAAGAAATTTGCATAGGGCTATGAATAATAAAATGATATATTCAATAATAAAATAATATGTCCATAATGTGGAAGAATATGCAGAAAGTTGTTCAAGAATAAAGTCATATACACTAACATGGTTTGTTACTCAAGATTTAGGAGACATATAATACATTGTGTGTTTTCCGTTAAAAGAACCCACATAAAATAAGACATTATATACTTTTTACATTGTGTCTTTGTGTGTAATAACTTTGTCCTTCTCTTCCTAATCACCATCTACATTGGCCTAAATTTATTCCTTGAACAAATCAATAAAACCATTTTTGTTATTCTTGTGATTCTTGTTTCCTGGAATATCTTTATCTCATTTACTCATCTTTCAGTTCTTATCTCAAAACTCACCTCCTCAGAAGGTCTTTTCTGGTAACCTAAAATAAAGTAAAAACTCTCTTACTGCTATCATTTTCCAGCCCTTTGTTTTTCTGCCTCTACAGCACTCACATTTAAGACTCTTAACAATTGTGTTTTTTTAATCTTTTCCCCCTGAGTGGAAGGTAACAGAATGGCAGAACATTATTCTTACGTTTTAAATGTCCAACAATCCCACACATAACTGATCTTCAGAGAACAGGTGCCCTGTCCCACCTTAGTCGTCCCTCTCCAGGTTAGATAGCCTCAGTTCCTTCCATCATTTTGAAAAATCATTCTACTCTGAATAGTCTTCATTTCTTATTATTCACTTTAAACATTTTACTCCTCTCCAAACTGAGTAAACTCTTAATTACTATTGGACAAAGTGAAGTTAAGTGTCTCTCTCATTTTAGTCACTACACTTTCATTTATGCAGTCTAAGATAGCATTCTTTCTTTTGGAAAATGACACAAATTATACTGTGATTCATATTGAGTTTACCACTGACACTAAACTGTCTTCTACAAGTGCTGCTACGAAATGATGCCCCCAAATATGAATATGTGTACTGGATTTTTGATCCCAAGGGTGTAAATTTATATTAATTTTTATTAAATTTCATTCTGATATACTTTGTCTATCATCCCAGCTTGCCCATATGTTTTTACATTCTAATTCCCTCACCAAAACTACTTGCTCTCCCTTACAACTTTATCCATGAATTTGATGAGCAAATACTTAACCACTTTATCTAACTCACTGAAAATAATCATAATCAGGACAAGGTTTGAGCTAGTGTCCTGTGGTATACAATTATAAATCTCTCTCTAGTTGTATTACAGTACAATCAGGTATAGTGTAGTCAGTCAGAAACACAATCATGCTTATATTTCTTCACGTTGTCTACAATATATTATGAGAAATAGTTTCCAAATGAGCTGTCGAGGTCCATATGTATTTTGTTACCTGCATAAACCTTATCTAATAAGCTATTAAACTACCTAATAATAATAAATATACTAAAATGACAGTACTAACAGTTAATATTTGTTGAGTACTTATTATGCACTATACAGTATAAGCATTTTATATAAAATATTTCCTCTAATCCTCCCTACGAAACCAGGAATATATGCACTATGTTCACATTTTGAAGATGAAAAAGTGAAGTCCAGAGAAATTAAGTTAGAAAAAATTATAATTACTCAGAAATAAGTTATTTTTGTGAACTCAAATTAAGTTTTTATTTTTTGTAAGCTAAGAGTGCACTTATTTTCTTAAAGGTATAGTATTTTGCCATGTAGCATATTCTCAAAATAATTTGAAAATTAATATAATACTTTCTGAAACAAGTGTTATTCATATGTAAATATCAAATTGCTGAGGTATAAGAGAATGAAACATACAGACACTGTTAAATATGAGATACAACATTTCCTCAACCTGGAAGAAATTACTTGCCATTTGTAAAATCCCATAAAAAATTTCCTACCCAAGTACCTCGGGAATTCTACAAAATAATCAATTGCTCATTCTAATTTAATGTTTATAATTCCACAAAACAGATGTTCTCTTCCCATGAGACTTTAGTGCAAATCTTATCTCCTCTTACCATTTACTGTAGCTGGCTAAGATTACTTAAAGGGCATCATCTCTCTCCTCAGCTATCATAATTGGGAGCTCTATCCACAGTTTATTGGTTCATGCAAAACAGGAAGTAGGGACACGCTCCAGTTGAAATATGAGAAGAGTATGAGAACTGAGCCATGTGGAGCTAATGAGAACTGTCCTTTAAGAGCATAAAAAATGTACAAACACAGTCTTCCTAAAACCTTGTTTTATTAACCTTTATCAACTGCTGAGAAACTGGAACACGACGGAATTTTTTAACTTTCCTGTCAGCGGCAAAAGGGTAATGCTTTTTGTGATTGCTGTTTGGCAAAAACCTGGCTTCTCATTCCAAAAGTTCTCAAATTAACTTCATTCACAACTGATTAGAGAGCACAAGGATTACATGGTTTTATTTTTGCACTTTTGTCACCACTGTGTAATATGCAAGTGAGGAATATTTGTTGCTCTTGATGTAGAACAATTTATTAACATTTGTCAATAGCTGGCAAACTATTTACTACCACTGAGTTAATGCAGAAAGTTGCAGGGAGGTCATTGAGAATGTATTCGAGTTGAAATGAAAATGATGAAATTCCACTTTTTTCTTGTTTTACTCAATGTAAATGAAAAGCAGTCCTTATTAACAGTTGCTGGTTGCCAGGCACGGTGGCTCACGCCTGTAATCCCAGCACTTTGGAGCCCGAGGCCGGGGGATCATCTGAGGTTGGAAGTTGGAGACCAGCCTGTCCAACATGGAGAAACCCCGTCTCTACTAAAAACACAAAATTAGCCAGGCGTGGTGGTGTATGCCTGTAATCCCAGCTACTCAAGGAGGCTGAAGGAGGAGAATCGCTTGAACCCGGGAGGCAGAGGTTGCAGTGAGCCGAGATCGCCTCACTGCACTCCAGCCTGGGCAACAAGAGCGAAACTCCGTCAAAAAACAAACACACAAACAAAAAAAACACAGTTGGTGGCATTTCCCTACAGTAGGATCACTTGTCACTTGTTTCACTTGTTTTTAATCCTGTCAATAAGAGCTGTTGTTTTCCCCCAATGATAACACACCCTAATGTGTGTCTGTGCAGAATAATATACCTGTCTGCGCCTGTCTGAAAAAAATATTTTTTAAAAGGTCAAAGACAAATTTCTGTTTCAGACTCTGAATCTCCCCAAGCAGCAGGTTTTAGCTCTTCGCATTTTAGTGTGGATTATGGCCGTGGACTTTAGAGTCAGTCTTCCAGAATTGAAATTTTGATTCTACTGACTGCTATTTATGCTATTAATAAGCCTGCTGTAGAATTAAATTCATTAATTCATATTAAGTGTTTAGAACAGTGTCTACTACCTACTGAATGTATCTGCTGTTGCTGTCAGTAATGAGAGGCCACAGAAATGTGTGATCTAGATCCAGGTTCTGGCTCAGATTTACTATTTGTAACCTATATGACTTTAAGAGGTACATCTTACCTAACCTCACTGGTTCTCAGATTCCCCATCTGTAGCTTGGGGTTAAGGATGTGTATCCCAAAACGCTGTTTTACAATAACATTAAATAATTCAAGTAAAGTGTTTAGCATAGTATCTGGCACCAAACAAGCCAGGAGTGTCATTTACCACTAATATTTCTTGCATGAGAATCATTCATATATTTACAAACATGAATAAGAAAAACTTTGCATTTTCCAGGATACAAACGCAATTAACCTTTCTAAGTGTTTACTAGTTATTTGTATGCTTATCCTCTGAATCATCTCTTATTAAAGAAAAAGTTATTAAACACTTGCATAATTTCTTATTAGCTCATTTCTGTTTCTGTTTTCATCTCAATTTGTAGGAATCCGTACATATCATGCACTGCTTAACTATGGGAATGTGTTTCGAAAAATGTGTTGTTAGGCAGCTTTCATCATTGTGTAAACATCATAGAGTGTACATACACAAACCTAGATGGGATAGCATACTATACACCTAAGCTATATGGCACAGCCTATTTCTCCCAGGCTACAATGTGTACAGCATTTTACTGTACTGAATACATAGGCAATTGTAACACAATGGAAAGTATTTGTGTACCTAAACATAGAAAACTTAAAGTAAATGTATGATATAAAAGATAAATATGGCATACCTGTATAGGGCACTTACCATGAATGGAGCTTACAGGACTGGAAGTTAGTCTGGGTGAGTCTGTGAGTGAGTGGTGAATGGATGTGAAGGCCTTATTGTAAACTACTACAGACTTTATAAAAATTGAACACTTAGACTACATTAAATATATTAAAAACAGCTTTCTTCCTTCAATAATAAATTAACCTTATCTTGCTGTAACTTTTTCACGTTATACAGGTTCAACTTTTTGACTCCTTTGTAATAACATTTAGCTTAAAAAATAAACACATTACACAGCTGTACAAACATATCTTAATTATTTATATCCTTATTCTATAAGCTTTCCTCTATTTTTAAATTTATTTTACTTTTTAAACTTTTTCTTTGAAGACACAAACACACATTTGCCTAGGGCTACACAGGGTCAGGATTGTCAATATCAGTGTTGTCCACCTCCACAACTTGTCCCACTGGAAGTTTTTCAGTGGCAATAACAGGCAAGGAGTTGTCATCTTTTATGATAACAATGCCTCATTCTGGAATACCTCCTGAAGGACTGACCTCAGACTGTTTTATAGTTAACATTATTTCGAAGAAGTACATTCTAAAATAGTGATGAAAATTACAGATAGCATAGTGAATACTGTGAACCCAAAATATCTGATACAGGTCTCAGACAATTAGGAAGTTTATTTTGCCAAAGTTCAGGATGCACACCCCATGACACAGCCTCAGGAGGTCCTGACGACATGTGCCCGAGGTGGTCAGGGTACAGGTTGGTTTTATACATTTTAGGGAAACACAAGACATCCATCAATATATGTAAGATGAACATTGGTTCAGTCCAGAAAGGTGGGACAACTCAAAGCAAAGGAAGGGGCTTCCAGATCACAGGTAGATGAAACAAATGGCTGCATTCTTTTGAGTTTCTGATTACCCTTTCCAAAGGAGGCAATCAGATACACATTTATCTCAGTGAGTAGAAAAATGACTTTGAATTGAATAGGAGGCAGGTTTGCCCTAAGCAGTTCCCAGCTTAACTTTTTTCTTTAGCTTAGTGATTTTGGGGTCCCAAGATTTATTTTCCTTTCACAAAATATAACCAGCAAAATACTTGTTTGTTGTCATCATCAAATATTATTTACTACACATAATTTTATGAATTGCACATTTATATTACTGGCAGTAGAGTGGGTTTATTTATACCAGAATTACCACAAACATATGAATATTGCACTTTGCTACAGTGTTACTAGGCAAAAGGAACTTTTCAACTCTATTATATTATGAAAACACCATAGTATATGCAGTGCATCACTGACTGAAATACTGCTATGTAGCACATGAGAGGTATGGACTATATATTTATGTCCTCCCAAAATTCATGTGTGGAAGCCCTAATCCCCCTGATATGGTTTGACTCTGTATCCCCACCCAAATCACATCTCGAATTGTAATCCCCAGGTGTTGAGAGGGTAATCTGGTGGGGGATGATTGGGATAATGGGGGTGGTTTCTCTCATGCTGTTATCATGATAATGAGTGAATTCTCATGAGATCTAATGGTTTTGTAAGTGTTTGGCAAGTTTCTTACTCGCTTGCTGGCTCTCTCACCTGCCACCATCTAAGATGTGCCTGCTTTCCCTTCCACCATGATTGTAAGTTTCCTGAGGTCTCCCGAGCCATGCAGAACTGTGAGTCGATTAAACTTCCTTTGTTCATGAATTACCCAGTCTTGAGAATATCTTTATAGCAGTGTGAAAAATGGGCTAATTCAGTGAATTGATAGCACAGAGAGTGGGGTGCTGCTATTAAGATATTTGAAAACGTGACAGTGACTTTGGAACTGGGTAATGGGCAGAGGTTGGAACCATTTGGAGGGCTCAGAAGAAGGCAGGAAGATGTGAGAAAGTTTGGAGCTTCCTAGAGACTCATTGTATGGTTTTGACCAAAATGTGGATAGTGATGTGAACAATGAAGTCCAGGCTGAGGTGGTCTCAGATGGAGATGAGAAACCTATTGGGAACTGGAGCAAAAATCACTCTTGCTATGTTTAACAAAGAGACTGGTGGTATTTTGCCCCTGCCCTAGAGATCTGTGGAACTTTGAACTTGACAGAGATGCTTTATGGTATCTGCCAGAAGAAATTTCTAAGTTGCAAAGTGTTCAAGAGGAAGTAGAGCATAAAAGTTTGGATTATTTGCAACCTGCCAATGCAATGGAAAAGAAAAATCCATTTTCCCGGGAGAAATTTAAGCCAGTTGCAGAAATTTGCATAAGTAATGAAAAGCCTATTGTTAGTCACCAAGACAATGGGGAAAATGTCTCCAGGGCATTTCAGAGATCTTGCTGGCAGCCCCTCCCATCACAGGTCCAGAGGCCAAGAAGAAAAAACTGGTTTAATGGGAAAGGCCCATGGCCCCCTGCTGTGTGCAGCATCAAGATTTGATGCCCTGTGTCCCAGCTGCTCCAGCTCCAGCCTTGGCTAAAAGGGACCAAAGTACATTTCGGGCCATTGTTTCAGAGGGTACAAGACCCAAGCCTTGGTGGCTTCCATGTGGTGCTGGGTCTGTGGGAGCACAGAACTCAAAAATTGAAGTTTGGGGACCTCTGCCTAGATTACAGAGGATTTATGGAAATACCTGTTTGTCCAGGCAGAAGTTTTCTGCAGGGGTGGAGCTCACATGGAGAACCTCTGCTAGGGCAGTGCAGAAGGTAAATGTGGGGTGGGAGCCCCTACACACAGTCCTCACTGAGGCACTGTCTAGTAGAATGTGAGAAGAAGGCCACCATCCTCCAGACCCAAAAATGATAGCTCCACAGACAGCTAGCACTGTGCACCTGGAAAAGCCAGATACTCAATGCTAGCCTGTGAGAGCAGCTGAGAGTGGGGCTATACCCTGCAAAGCCACAGGGGCAGAGCTGCCCAAGATCATGGGAACCCACCTCTTGTGCCAGAGTGACCTGGATGTGAGATATGGAGTCAAAGGAGATCATTTTGGAGCTTTAACATATAATGACTGCCCTGTTGGATTCCATACTTGCATGGGGCCTGCAGTCACTTTGTTTTAGCCAATTTCTCCAATTTGGAATTAGAACATTTATCCAATGCCTTTACCCCCATAGTGTCTTGGAAGTAACTAACTTGCTTTTGATTTTGCAGGCTCATAGGTAGAAGGGACTTGCCTTGTCTCAGATGAGAGTTTGGACTGTGGACTTTTGAGTTACTATTGAAATGAGTTAAGACTTTGGGGGACTGTTGGAAAGGCATAATTCGTTTTGAAATGTGAAAAGACATGAGATTTGGGAGGAGCCAGTGGCAGAATGAAATGGTTTGTCTCTTGTGTCTCCACCCAAATCTCATCTCATATTGTAATCCCCAGGTGGTGAGGGAGGAAGCTGGTGAGTGGTGATTAAATCATGGGGGTGGTTTCACCCATTCTGTTCTCATGATTGTGAGTGAGTTCTCATGAGATCTGATAGTTTTGTTAAGTTATTGGCAAATTCCTTCTTCGCTCTCTGGCTCTCTCGCCTGCCACCATGTAAGATGTGCCTGCTTCCACTTCTGCCACGATTGTAATTTTCCTAAGGCCTCCCCAGCCATGAGGAAATGTGAGTCACTTAAATCTCCTTAGTTTATGAATTATGTAGTCTCAAGTGGTATCTTTATAGCAGTGGGTAAACTAACTAATACACCCTCCATGGTTGTATTTGGAGATGGGGCCTCTAAGGAAGTAATTAAGATTTGATGAGTTCATAAGGGTGGGGCCTTTATCTGATAGAATTAGTGTCCTTATAACAGACATTAGAGAGCTTGCTCTCCCTTCCATGTGAGGACGCAATGAGAAGGCCACTGTCTATAAATAGGAAAAAAAATAATCACCAGAACTCATCATACTGACACCCTAATCTCAGATTTTTGGTCTCCAGACATGTGGGGAAGAGAAAGCAATTACTTCAAAGAGGAAGGAAAAACAGGTAGCCCTATTTTAATTGCTCATCAGTGACATGTAAAAAGCAGTAAACAGCTTGGCTTTTTGTTTGTTTGTTTGTGTGTTTTTGAGACGGAGACTCACTCTATCACCTAGGCTGGAGTGCAGTGGCATGGTCTCGGCTCACTGCAATCTCTGCCTCCTGTATTAAAGAGAATTCTTCTGCCTCAGTTTCCTGAGTAGCTGGAACTACAGGCACACACCACCACGCCTGGCTAATTTTTGTATTTTTATTAAAGGTGGGGTTTCACCATATTGGCCAGGCTGGTCTCGAACTCCTGACCTCGTGATCTACCCACCTAACCTTCCAAAGTGCTGGGATTACAGGTGTGAGCCACCGTGCCCAGCCCAAAGCTTGCTAATTATAGTTCTAAATGACAATAATGTGGAAAGATAGTGTATTAGTCTGTCCTTATATTACTAATAAAGACATAACTGAGACTGGGTAATTTATAAAGGAAAGAGGTTTAATGGACTCACAATTCCACAAGGCTGGGGAGGCCTTACAATCATGGCAGAAGGCAAATAAGAAGCAAAGTCTCATCTTACATGGCAGCAGGCAAGAGAGCTTGTGCAGGTTAACTCCCACTTATAAAACCATCAGATCTCCTGAAATGTATTCACTACCATGGGAACAGTAGGACAGAAGTCACTGCTATGATTCAATTATCTCCACCTGGCCCCACCCTTGACATGTGGGAATTATTATAATTTGAGGTGAGATTTGGGTGGGGGACACAGCCAACCATATCATTCTGCCCCTGGCCCCTCCCAAATCTCATGTCCTCACATTTCAAAACCAATCATGCCTCCCCAACAGTCCCCCAAATTCTTAACTCATTTCAGCATTAACTCAAAAGTCCACAGTCCAAGGTCTCATCTGAGACAAGGCAAATCCCTTCTGCCTATGAGCCTGTAAAATCAAAAGCAAGTTAGTTACTTCCGAGACACAATGTCAGTATGGGCACTGGGTAAAGATGCCCATTCCACATGGGAGAAATTGGCCAAAACAAAGGGGCTACAGGCCCCACGCAAGTCCAAAATCCAACAGGGCAGTCACTAAATCTTAAAGTTCCAACATGATCTCCTTTGACTCCATGTCTCACATCCAGTTCACGCTGATGCCAGAGGTGGACCCCATGGTCTTGGGCAGCTCCGCCCCTGTGACTTTGCAGGGTAAAGCCCCTCTCCCAGCTGCTTTCACAGGCTGGCATTGAGTGTCTGCAGCTTTTTTAGATGCACGGTGCAAGCTGTCAGTGGATCTACCATTCTGGGGTCTGGAAGAGAGTGGCCCTCTTCCCATAGCTCCACTAGGCAGTGCCCCAGTGGGGACTCTGTGTGGGGGCTCTGACCCCACATTTCTCTTCCACACAGCCCTAGCAGAGGTTCTCCATGAGGGGTCCACCCCTGCAGCACACCTCTGCCTGGACAGCCATGTATTTCCATATATCCTCTGAAATCTAGTCAGAGGTTCCCAAATCTCAATTTTTGTCTTCCACATACCCGCAGGACCAACATCATGTGGAATCTATCAAGGCTTAGGACTTGCATCCTCTGAAGCAATGGCCTGAGATGTACCTTGGCCACTTTTAACCTTGGACTGAAGTGCCTAGGAAGCAGGCACCAAGTCAAGAGGCTGCCACAGCAGAGGGTCCCTGGACCTGGCCCAGGAAACCATTTTTCTCTTCCAGGCCTCCAGGCTTGTGATGGAAGGGACTGCAGTGAAGGTCTCTGACATGTCCTGGAGTCACTTTCCCCATTGTCTTGACAATTAGCATTTGGTTCCTCGTTACTTATGCAAATTTTTGGAGCTGGCTTGAATTTCTCCCCAGAAAATAGATTTTGCTTTTCTATTGCATTGTCAGGCTGCAAACTTGTCAATATTTTATGCTCTGTTTCCTCTTGAACACTATGCTGCTTAGAAATTTCTTCTGCCAGATACCCTAAATTATCTCTCTCAAGTTCAAAGTTCCACAGATCTCTAGGGCAGAGGCAAAATGCCATAAGTCTCTTTCTATAGTAAGAATGACCTTTACTCCAGTTCCCAAGAAGTTCCTCATCTCCATCTGAGACCACCTCAGCCTGGACTTCATTGTCTATATCACTATCTGCATATTGGTCAAAGTCATTCAACAAGTCTCTAGGAAGTTCAACAGTTTTCCATATCTTCCTGTCCTCTCCTGAGACCTCTAAACCTCTGTTCTAACTTATGCCTGTTACCAAGTTACAAAGACGCTTCCACATGTTTGGGTATCTTTACAGTAGTGCTCCACTCTCTGCGGTACCAATTTGCTGTATTAGTCTGTTGCTGTATTAGTTTGCTGCTAATAAAGACAAACCCAAGACTGGGTAATTTATAAAGGAAAGAGGTTAAAAGACTGGGTAATTTATAAAGGAAAGAGTTAAAAGTTAAACAGTTAGAAGTGAATGGTTAACTCCTATATGTGAGTTAGCAGTTAAAAGTGAACAGTTATGGGAGTTGGCAGATAGAAGTGAACAGTTAACTCCCGTACATATGGGAGTTAGCAGTTAGAAGTGAACAGTTAACTCCCATACACATGGGAGTTAGCAGTTAGAAGTGAACAGTTAACTCCCATACACATGGGAGTTAGCAGTTAGAAGTGAACAGTTAACTTCCCATACACATGGGAGTTTTAAAACTGAACAGTTAACCTCCCATACACATGGGAGTTAGCAGTTAGAAGTGAACAGTTAACTTCCCATACACATGGGAGTTTTAAAACTGAACAGTTAACTTCCCATACACATGGGAGTTACCAGTTAAAAGTGAACAGTTAACTCCCATATATATGGGAGTTAGCAGTTAAAAGGTAACAGTTAACAGTTAAAAGCTGTTAATCGCTTTAAAAAAAAATTTCTTTGAAAGACAAAACAAAGGGTTAGCAATATATTAAGCAAAACATTAAACAGATTACTTTAGTTTCCTATTACTTTAGTTTATGCAGTTAATTCCTGTCCAGCTTTTTATCAGAAACCTGCATTCAGAGCTTTATAGCTGATTATAAAACCACCCTTTAAAGAGGACTAAAACAAGACAACAATTGTTTATCGATGACAAAAAGTTTTAGGGTAGCCATAGTTAAAGACACAATTGACAAGGATATTTGTTACCTCTGTGACACATAATAATTTTAACAAAACAATTATAATTATTACTGATAATGTACAATAAGATATATTAGAGTTATAGGAGTCTGTCATAACTTTGGAACACATACCAATAGCATATTTATACAAATATAGCCCAAAGAAAGCCAAATACCATTTTATATTTGACAACGCTTACTGAGTGATTTTATATCATATAAGCCAAATTTTACCATTATATTAGTGTGCTATTAATGTTAAACTCCATTTTTAATAAAACCTTGTAGACGCATTTACCCAATTTTAATGTTTGACCATAAGGTAAGATTTTTAGAGACCCTTTTTAACCTTTATAATTTTGGTTACATAACATTCTATGAGGCCTGCTGCCTAAAATCAACAAGGAAGGTATAAGTTCCATTGCCTTGTTCAAGAACTGAATGTTTGTTTTAAAAAGTGAAATGAGTATCTTGGTCACTATCAATGATGTCTGGAACTCCCAAAGTCTAGAACAGCAAACACAAAGGAGTGCCTTGGTAAGAACATGGTATTGTGGTTTTGATATGTACAGAGAGATGTATAATCTTAATTTATATTTGGGGTATCTATGAGTCAAATATTTCAACAGTTCTTTGCCCAAAATGGGGCAACCCTGGATAAAGAATTGTTTTCTCAACGGCCAGACCAAAGAGTCAGACCATTGACAATAGCTCAAAGGTCTCTAAAAATGTTCAGATGAGGTCAATTATTGGCCAGGACATCCAGCGTTAAGATGACTGTTTAAAGTTTGGCCGATCGAATCTTGGGTTTTGTCCTTTATCATGGAAATCCTGGTTGAGATATGAAAAGCAGCAGTTCTCAAGCAAGCTCTGTCAGGGGTGAGGGTGGTAATGCCATTGGTAGTAGTGAATGATAACCCTTTGGTAGTCACTCTGTTGATTCTAAGGGACTCTCTGGTTATCCAAGGAGTCTGAGAGAACAATGTCCTCTTCCAGAACTGTGGAATCTAGTGAGGGACTGAGGACAGAGGAGTTACCATCTCCTATAGGTGGGAATATACAGAAAAATCAGGTGTGGCTCCATCCTGTAGTGAGGAAGTGTCACTAGTCATGATGAACTGAGTGCTACCTCCATGACCCAGGTATAATGAACAATTAGATGTTGAGGGTCACAGGTTCAGGGCCTAAGAGAGCTTACATTTCTGGGCAAAACCCAGTAGGTTGCCACCAGTTGCCACACTAATGGCATATAGCATAAAGCCAAACAGAGAAGTTCCTTGTATCAGAAGCCCATGGGCAACTAATGGCTATCATTGCTGGTCCGGTGACTTCAGTAAGTATGAAGTGAGGTTGCTAAAATCTCTACAGTGAAGAAGTCTCTGGGGATCCCTAACACAAGTGCCTGCTGCATAGCAATTTAGACAAATTCCAGAGCCTTTTGTTGCACGTGGCCTCATTCAAGATGGACCAATTTACAAGTGAAAGAATAAATAAACTTAAATAAATTTCTATGTAGGGAATATATTACCTCTGGGATCCAAAAATGTCTAAATGATATTAGACTTGTTTTTAAAATGTGGGTGCTGAGACTAAAAGCTTTTTCTTGACACTATTGGATTGGAGCATCCCTCAGATTACCAAATAATTTTCAGAAATTTAACTGACGTAGTGTGGCTATGTACTACGTGTGGGGGCAATGGCTGATTTCCTTTTTGTGATCTTTTTTGCTAACATTTTTGTGTCCTGAAGAAGTGTGTCATAGGAAACTCCTCAGAAGAGACTGTCATCAGTGTAATGTCATACCTGAGCATCTAAGAAAATCTAGATATAGTTAACATTCTGCCTGTGAAGATTATATGAGATGACAGGAGTGGAAAGATACCCCACCAAGTACCCTGGTAGAGTTGTATCGTGTCCCTTTTAAGGTGAAGGTAAGTACACTGCAGGTAAGAGGCTGCTGAAACAGGAACTGAACAGAACATTTAGCCAAATGCTTTGCTATTACTGCAAATTATTTACCAGGTACATATTGGATGGAATCAGTAATTTGAATAATATTAGGTATGAAGACCTGATGAGGGGGACCATGGCATTAAGGTTACAGTAATATACACTGAGGCACCATTTATATTTTCCAGATTTAAGAACAATCCAAATTTGGCTGTTAAATGCATAAGCAGTGAGGGTAGTCATCTATATAGGTCTAATTCTCTAAATAGGTCTTACATAATGGGCTTCAATTACTGAAGATTCTATTTTAATTTAGATTTGGCTTTTTAAAAAAACAACTGAGGAAGATGTTAATTATTAACTTATTTTAACTGGGTGAGGCAGTCCATAGGGTCCCATTTTTCAAGCTGACTACAAGTACCAAAGACTTAATTTTAATTTATTAGTCATTAGGTCAGATTGTCCATGATCAGTAGGGGATATTTGGAAAGAACTGATGCCATGGGTATGGGGATTGTAGTCAAGGGAATAATTCCAATAGTTGAGGCTAGGCATGTCTGTTCATTTCCATTTTAAATTCAGTAACTCTCTAGCTGTTTTTATCAGCTTGCCCGGATGTGGGGCAGAAGGGAATGAGATGAAGCTTAAAATCTGGCGGCAGACAAACATCAAAAATGGAATCAAACTCATTATTGCATACTACCACCCCACAACACATCACAATTCTCTCTATCTATACCCTCACCGCCACCCTCCCCCACACACAGAAACATCAATTCCTTTTCCTCTTTTACTGTGGGATAAAGTATTAAGCAGGAAATTTGTCTTCAGTGCTCATTCCTCATCTAGTTCTTAATCCCAATGTCTGGCTAACTGTGGCTGCCAGCCTGTCTCATAACCTGGAAGGTTCACAACTCCCTCCCTCCTCATACACATGCTCTTCCCCTTCTTTCCTTCCCTCCCCATTATTAGAAAACACCACAGAGACACACAGAGCTTTTCAGAATCTTTTGGTTGAATTTTAATCATCAACATTCAATAATCCTGGTGCAGTATTTCGTTTCTCTGCACAGGAGATCATTTCTAGAGGTGAACCTAGAGATGAGACGAGTCTTGGTCTTCCAAGGGGCTCTCAGCATCACTTGAGGTGGGCGATGATGGGCCCTCAGCGTAACTTGAGGTAGAGGATTCCTCCTGGCTCTCTTCATCCTCATTTGCTTTCTTTTCACCCCCGTTTTTACTATTCCTCTCACAGAAAATTATTACTTCTGACTTTTGGCCCGCTTTACGTCTCTCTGAATTCTGCTGAATGAATGTTCTTATTTTCTTTGCTACTTTTAGCAACTGGAAGAAAAACAGAGTGAGCCAAAATAGACATTAATTTGGAGAAGTGGATGGGGAATGTGTGGGAAGGGAGATTTTGTGATGATGAGTACAGGTTGAGGAAAGATTTTGTGCCAGGTAAGGACAAGGTAGGAATCTTGGGTTAGGTATCAATGGGAAGGAAGAGTCACATAATTAGGGATAACTGACCTCATCGTTTCCACCATCCTTAGCTTCACAAGTAGTTCTCTTCCTCCCTTTCATGCTGGGATTTTCTTCGCCTGTGGTTGTGGATGGTCCAGGCATGTCTGAACTACCTTCTCCTTCCTCTTCGGTGTCTTCTGGGAGAGTATAGCAACGGACGCCTACATCCGTTTTTGGCTCGTGGGTAAGCTCTGCCATCTTAGAGCAATAGTAGCCTATAGCCGCCTTAATTTCTTGAGGGACATTTTCTATCTCAGTACAACGGTACCGTATAGTGCCTTCCTGTTGTTTGCTGGACTCTGCCATGCTAGATCAACAGTAACTTAGAGCTTCTCTTGATTTTTTCCTAATCTCTGACACCCTAGAGCAGCAGTAGCCTACCCTAGGCCTCCTGATTTCTCTCTATATATACTCCTCTGGACAATGAGATGCCATTCTTCAGTTTTGATTGGCCAGCAAGAAATTCCTCTGCCAATGGTAGCCCTGGGGTGGCTAAGACATCACAAAGCACCACTCCTGACAACTCCATGGCTTAGACATCACAAAGCACCACTCCTGACAACTCCATGGCTTAGACATCACAAAGCACCACTCCTGACAACTCCATGGCTTAGACATCACAAAGCACCACTCCTGACAACTCCATGGCTTAGACATCACAAAGCACCACTCCTGACAATTCCATGGTGGGAGGGACAGGGTACAGAGGAGTTTAAATGGTCTGGTTAGAGAAAAAAGAGAGCTTCCTCAACACCACTAAGGGTCATTCTAAAGTGATCTCTCACCCTTCTTCATCTCTTCTAGTTTAATTGTGGTGTGTCACATGGCTTAGAAGGGTGTTTTCCCCAAGCCATTCCCCATGGCTACCTCACTCAGTCATTCATTCTGTTGTCTCCCAGCCTTCACCAATACTGGATATTTTGTATGCCTTATCGAAAATCCTTCTGAGCCAATGTGCCCATATTTAAGTCTCAATAGAGATGTGAGTTATCTCACTTTTCTCCAACACTTGCCTCTACCAGACAACTTTCCCAGGGTGTGTGTGTGTGTGGTTACTGGATACAATTCATGGACATTCCTCTCTACCTTATTCATACAAGTTTCTTCCTTCAGAGAACCTCATATCAGGTCAATATCAGGATTATGGGACTCCTCCATGAAAATGGTTGAATGAATCCCTTGTTTTTTTCCACAAGGGTGTCATGGATGTTTCTCCCTAAAACTCTGATGATCAAAATCTTTTTTGTGGCAGTGACCTAAGCAGCATCGTAAGAAGCATTTTTAAAGCTCCTAGTGAGTTATCTGCTTTTAGGAGTGTGTTCTCAACATTTCAAATAGTAACTGCTCTCCCTCCATATGAGTGACCACCCAATGGGCCTGTATATTGAAGAGACTCTCAGTCTTTCTCCTGAGCTGTCTATAGAAAGAATACTCACACCTGGTTTAGAAACAACTGATGGTAAAAACGAAAGAGTTGTATCCTTGAGCCTAGTTTCAGTCATATCTTATATTGGAATTGAGACACATGATTCAATCTGAATTCACAGATCCAGGCTGAAACACAAGACTCAGGGCTGAAATGTCAATTAGCTGAACTGCTGACTTACGTTGTTGAAATCTTTAGCATAGGCTTGGTAGAACCCTACCAATGCTGCACAAAGCAGTACAGTTTAAAGTACAAGCTAGGCCGTAGGCAGTAGCTCAAACTGCATGTCACCAGGAGGTAGCAGTGCCAGTTAGGAAGCTGAAGCAAGAGAAAAAAGACCCCTGGTGGTTGTGAAGAGTGCCTAGATATCCTGTTCACAGACTCAATGTGACAGGATGGATTCCACACTAAAAATTTGGTTTGGATGTCAAAACTGATGATACATGCACCAAAAGGGAATGGAAAAGTTTATTACTCACATAATGAGGCTTTCTGGAGAGATCAGGGCAGGTTTCCAAGCAGGTACAAGAATGCTTGAGAGAACAGAGAGAAAAAAAAAAAAACTGGCTTGGCTTTTATGATGGTTAGAGGGGTAAAGCTGGTATGAGTGTCCTACACACAGACTAGGGCTGGCATGGTTTGACCTTCACACTAGCCCTAAAGAAGGAATCACCTGGGCTTTCTTATCAGATCTAGGTAAGAACAGGAAGAGGAAGTGGTAGGTCTTGAAAGTTGTTAGTCGTCAAATGTAAAACATGGAGTCAGATTCTATTACAAAACTATTTTATAAAAGTGTTGTGTAAATGCAAAATGTTCCAGCATAATTTAGAATTTTCACAACCACTATAACCAAGCTTCTCATATTGTTTTTGGTTTAAGCTACATTTCATTACATTAGCATAATCCAAATTATGGTCCTTTAAATATTATTTAAGATAGCTTAGGATTATTATTTCTCTGTTCATCAACACAGAAACTGTGCAGAAAGACAAAGCTGTTACCATTAACAAGTCTGCTACTCTGTCTACAGGAGTGCAGACCTAATTTGACTATCTGCTAAATTATGTGAGGCTTCTTACCTTCTTCCTATCTCAGATGATTACTGGACAATTCAAAGACTGTAATCATAATTACAGAAGTCAACATTTATTGACCACTAAATATATGCTGAAATTATGCTAAATAATTGTTGTACCTGAGACTGGGTAAGTTACAAAAATCAGAAATGTATTTCTCACAATTCCAGATGCTGAGAAGTCCAAGATCAAGGTGCCAGCAGGTTTAGTTGTCTGGTAAGGGCTTGCTCTCTGCTTCCAAGATGATACATTTTTACTGAATCCTCTGGTCGGGAGGAATACTATCTTCACATGGAACGTGGTAGAAGGAAAAGCCAGTCTAAAGTTGTATGAAGACTCTTTTTAAGGGCCCTGATCCTATTCATTGGCAAGGAGCCCTCATGTCCTAATCACCTCTTAATGACTCCGCCTCTTAATACTATCACATTGGCAACATCTGAATTTTGGAGGAAACATATTTAAACCATAGCTATAACCATATCCATATTCAACGCTTGTCACAACTCTACTGAGGTAATTTGCAAAATAACACTTTTTGCCACCTCCATTCCAATTGTGGAAGCAGAAAAGATCATGGAGGAGAGCACATGGGAATATTTATAGGGCAGGTTAAAAGGGACATGTATCACTCCCACTCTGGCAAGAGCTCACATAGCCACATTTAACTGCAAGAGAGATGGATAAATGGAATCTACCAAGAAGAAGAGGATAATTTGAGTGTTGGTGATCAGCTAGCAATCTGCTACAACTGTCCCATCATCACTTTATTCCTAGTACATAGAGTACAGACTGGTATGTAGTAAGTGGTCACAAACATATCTGTTGAGTGAATGGGTTTGACTATTTGGTCAGAGTTACATATAGAAACATATAGAACTAGGTCAGAAACACATAGAACTTGGTTAAGTAATTTTTTTAGATATGCCACCGAATGCACAAGCAACAAACAAAGATTGAACTGGACTATATCAAATTTAAAATTCTGCTGCAAAAAATTCACCAAAAAATGGAAAGGCAACCCGAAGAAAAGGAGAAACATATTTGCAAATCACGTATTTGGTAAAGATCTAGTATGCAGAATACTCTTACAACTCAAAAACAAAAAAATAAAACACCCAATTAAAAGTTACGTAAAGAACTTAAGCTGACATTTATCTAAGGAAGATGTATAAATAACCAACAAATACATGAAAAGCTGCTTAATATCATCAGCCATTAGGGAAAATGCAAATCAAAACCACAGTAAGATACCACCTCACACCTACTAAGATAATTATATTAATTATTATTTTTTTCTTTTTGAGATGGAGTCTTGCTCTGTCACCCAGACTGCAGTGCAGTAGCCTGAGCTCAGCTCACTGCAATCTCCACCTCCTGGGTTCAAGCGTTTCTCCTGCCTCAGCCTGCTGAGTAGCTGAGACTACAGGCATGCACCACCACGCCCAGCTAATTTTTGTATTTTTAGTAGAGACAGGGTTTCACCATGTTGGTCAGGCTGGTCTCAAACTCCTGACCTCATGATCGCTCGCCTCAGCCTCCCAAAGTGCTGGGATTACAGGCATGAGCCACCATGCCCAGCCGAGAGTGTATTTTTAAGAGGGTAGATTTAGAGCATGCCTGTGTGTTGATGTGAATGATTAAGTGAAATCAATGATTGTAAAGAGCAAGAGGATAACTGCAGAAGAAACAATATATATATTGATAATGCAAGAGGAGTATCAGAGCACTAGTAGATGGGATCTATGCTAAAAGTAGAAGATCTGGCCTTACATGAGAAGAGGTTATGTTTATATATTGTACAGAAGAAAAGGAAATGATTATGATATGGTTACAAATGCATGTAAGATGGTGAATTTGGTGGTAAAGATATAAGGGAATAATTCTCTGTTGATTCTTCTATTCTCAGTGAAAGAAGAGGAAAGGTCATAAAATGACAAGCATGAGAGGGTGGGTTTCTGAAGAACTGAGAAGAGGATAGGGTGTTGAATAGTTGGTTTTCATAGTAGAAAAGGACACACAACATGGAAAGATTGCTCATTTGAGATACGCGGTTAAGAATTTCAGGTGACATCAGTCAGTCTACTCTGGAAAATTTCTATACTTCAAATGAGCTCTGGATTTTGAAGAAGAAACAGAAATGATTTGTAAGTGACAAAAAGGAGCAAAGTGGCCACTTACTCCACCTCTAGTCTCTGGGGTAGGTGAGGGAAACTGGTGTTCACATGAAAGGACAGCCACATTCCAGTTATAACAAGAGAAAGCGAAGAGTTTGAAGCTACTGGGGAATTTCTTAATGACAGACTATGAGTTACAGACGACAGAAAAGAAGGGCTAATGATGGAGAGAGAGCTGGGTTTAATTTTGTTATGTATATAACAATATGTGGATAAGTGATCAGGCAACGATGAATAATCTGCAGGTAGGTGACTTAAAAGTGATGAGACAAGATGGAATTAATCCTGATGGTCTCAGAGGAAGGTCACTAATCAGATTACGCTACAGTCCAGAGTATTTATCTGGAATATGAGATATACTTAAGACTGTTCTTTTCTGTACTTTGTATGGCAGTCTGGGAAGTGAGTAAAGACCTGCCCGTTGACTGCTTAATTAAGAGTGACCTAGAGCTCAGAAGAATCCAAAAATACCAATAAGAAAACTTTCTCTAAATACCATGTATTCTGCTTTCTGATCCAGCCTTCCAAAGATAAACTACTGAGAACACTGGAGAGGGAAGATTTGAAAAGAGAGGAGTGTGTATGCTCAGGAGTGTGGGTATGAATAACAAAGACCAGTCGTGGGAAGCTATTATAGGCATATGAAGCTCTGCACTATTCTTGAACAACCCAACAAGCCTGTACACCCAGGGCTCAGATACAGACACCAACACTTACTGGGCACCTGCAAAGCCAAAGCTGGGGATGCAGAGAGGCTGAAGGGAAGCGTATTAGCTCAATGTAGGAATGTATTTACTTGGGCTTTCTAAATGGCAGATGGGGAAAAAATGAAAGAAAGGTAAGTGAGGTTTTTTATCTAACTTCTCTCCTCAGGAAGCAGCACTTGAAGTTGTATTTCCTACATAAATTCACCTGCTAAAACTCCAGGGAGCTCATCAGTGGGCAGATGTTCTCACATAAGTACAGTTACTAGCAAACATTTAATAAAAATCATGACTGCATCTGGCTCGCATTAAAAGGTTTATCTTTGTTATTGTTTTTTAAGAGAACAGTTCCCCATGCTTATAAATCCTGACTCAGAATATGAATTCAGCCTGCCTCAGGTGCTTTGTGGTTACACCTTCCTGCTAGAAATCAGCACGGTCCACAGATAATAAATTTGGGGAGTACTGCCAAAGTGTTGTTTTTGTGTGTTTTTCAATGTGTGTACACTGGAATGTCTAGGAGTTATGCACAGTCAGGGCAATGCACTCCTAAGATTTAATTGTTTTTGGTCAAATGTTTACAATGTATGTGAGAGTCATGGCAGGAGAAGGGAAGCATTCATTGAATCCCCAACAGATATGAGCTCAAACCCAGGAATCCCTTAGTCACATTTTGAGTTAAGTGCTTACCCACTCAGTCTATTTTTGCATTTCTAAAAAAATTTAAAAAGATGGAGATGAGTGGGTAATTCCTTATGAGGCTATTGTAAAGATTAAGGGATCCATGAAAAGAGTGTAACACTACAATCCACACATGAGAGAAAATAATTGCAAATTATATACCTGATAAGGGATTTATATCCAAAATATTTAACGTACACATACAAATCAATGAAGAAAAGATAAGTAACCCAGTTTAAAACGGGCAAAGAATATGAACAGGCATTTCTCCCAAGGAACATATGCAAATGACTAACAAACACATTAGAAAATGCTTGACAGCATCAATCATCATGGAATTGCAAATCAGAACCACAAAGATATCACTTCACACTCAGGAGGATGACTAGAATCCAAAAGTCAGATATTCACAAGCCTTGATGAGGATGTAGAGAAATGATAGCCCTCATACAGCGATAGTGGGAGTGTAAAATGGTGCAGCTGCCTTGGAAAATAGCTCAGAAGTTCCTAAAAAAGTTAAACATGAAATTAGCATATAACCCAGAGATTCCTCTCCTAGGTATGTATCCAAGAAATTGAAAATATGTTCACACAAAAACTTTTACATAAATTGTCATAGCAACAATATTTACAATACCCAAAAGGTGAAAACAACCCAAATGCTCATCAACTGATGAATGCACAAAAAAATTGACAATCCATGTAACAGAATATTACTAAGCCATCAAAAGGGATGAAGTACTTGGTACATACTACAACATGCATGAGCCTTGAAAACATCATCTTAAGTGAAATAGGCCAGTCACAAAAGATCACATACTATACGATTTCATTTATATCAAATAACCAGAACAGAAAATCTATAGACAGAAAGTACTGTAAGAGTTGCACCAGGGTTAGGAGTTGGTGGCATGGGGGGTGATAGCTAAAGGGTACAGAGTTTCTTTATAAAGTGATAACAGTGTTCTAAAATTGACTGTTTTGATGATTGCACATATCTCTGAAATACTAACCAACATTTAATTGTACATTTCAAATGGATAAATCATATGGCATGTTAATTATATCTCAATAAAGCTGTTTTTAAAAGCCTATGTGCTAGTAGGGGATAGCGGAGCAGAGTTTCAGTGACTCAAGAAAGAAAAAGTGTGTAGCAAGGTAACCCAGAACACAATAAATGCTAATTAAGTATCACCCATTATTATTCTACCATCATTTACTATATTCCTCAGACCAATTCAGTTTGTCTGTTTCAAAATCAATCCATAGCAAATGATTAAGTTAGTAGTAAGAAATTAAATGTGACCCATAGATGATAATTATTGAGAAAATGATCTTTGGAACCAGACAATTATGGATCTACCATTGCTAACATATGGGCATATTAACTTTCCAGTTTCCTCATCTATAAGATGGAGATAATAATGGTGCATGCTCCATATAATCATTATTAGAAATAAATAAAATAAGATATGTGCTGAGAGCAATACAGTGACTGGCACTCATTAAAAATTACTTTCCCCTGCTTGGAGCCAACATCCGACATGTTCAAATGCCAACAAGAGATCTTTCCAATCTTTATATGTTAATAATTTTATTTTAAATGTAAAACTTTTCCTGGAAATTGCTTCTAATAACAACGTTTTGCTGCTTAAATATTGTCAGCTGCCAAAATGCAAAATATTCCAAAAGGCTGCATTTTTTTTTTTCCCGAGTAGCTGGGACTACAGGCGCCCACCACCACGCCTGGCTAATTTTTTTTTGTATTTTTAGTAGAGACGAGGTTTCACCATATTGGTCAGGCTGGCCTTGAACGCCTGACCTTGTAATCTGCCCACCTCAGCCTCCTGAAGTGATGGGATTACAGGCTGGCTAACTTTTTTTGTATTTTTAGTAGAGATGAGGTTTCAACATATTGTTCAGGCTGGCCTTGAACTCCTGACCTTGTGATCTGCCCACCTCAGCCTCCCAAAGTGCTGGGATTACAGGCGTGAGCCACGGCACCCGGCCAAGGCTGCATTTTTATACTCATTGTCCTCTACAGGTAACTTGTAGATAGATACAAGTCACTGATGCTCATTGAGTTAGAAGATACTCTTTTGTTTCTTTTTAATTTTGTGGGTACACAGCAGGTGTATATATTTACAGAGTACATGAGATATTTTGATACAGGCATACAATGTGTAATAATTACATCAGGGTAAATGGGGTAGACATCATCTCAAGCACTTGTCATTTTTTTGTGTTACAAACATTCCAACTGTACTTTTAGTCATTTTAAATTGTGCAATAAATTATTGTTTATTGTAGCCATGCTTTTGGGCTACCAAATACTAGATTTTGTTTATTTGGTTTAATTAGCCACTGGTGTTCCTTTGCTGCACTCTTTGGCTACCAATAAGAAAATTGTTCATTGAAAAGTCAATGAAATAAACGTGATTTAATGAATATGGTTGCTAACATCAGAAGTGAAAACTCTTACGAGCTAATTCAAGATTGTAGTATTGTGAAGTCTTTTACTTTTTTTCTTTTTTGGGACAGAGTTTCACTCCATCGCCCAGGCTGGAGTGCAATGGCGGCATCTTGGCTCACTGCAACCTCCACCTCCCGGGTTCAAGAGATTCTCCTGTCTGAGCCCCCGAGTAGCTGGAACTACAGGCGCCCGCCACCGCGCCCGGCTAATTTTTGTATTTTTAGTAGAGACGGGGTTTCACTATGTTGGTCAGGCTGGTCTCAAACTCCTGACCTCGTGATCGGCCTGCCTCGGCCTCCCAAAGTGCTGAGATTACAGGTGTGAGCCACCGTGCCCAGCGGAAGTCTTTTACTCTTAAGGGTGTTTTTTTTTTTTTTTTTAATTTTTTTTCCAGATTTGCTCAAAATAAATGACCTTAAATAGAAAAAGAAAAAAATACAACAAGATGTTAAAGAACATGTCAAGACGTGCTTGGAAATCAATACACAGTTGCTTTTAATACAAAGAAGAAAGATGAAACCTCCACAAAACCCCTGCTTGAACAAATATTATTCACTCCAGGGATTAAAGAGCAGAGCCATTTTGCCACAAATGTATATCATCCATCCAGATGTGTGACTTTTTTATTTTGAGATGGAGTCTCACTCTGTGGCGCAGTGGCATGATTTCTGCTCACTGCAACCTCCACCTCCCAGGTTCAAGCGATTCTCCTGACTCAGCCTCCCAAGTAGCTGGGATTACAGGCGGCTACCACCACGCTGAGATAATTTTTGTCGTTTTAGTAGAAACGGGGTTTCACCATGTTGGCCAGGCTTGTCTCAAACTCCTGACCTGAAATGATCCACCCGTCTCAGCCTCCCAGAGTGCTGGGATTACAGGCATGAGCCACGGTGCCCGACCCAGACGTGTGACTTTTTACAAAATCTATGAAGCCTTCCACATTTCATTCTATAAAGTAGAAAGGCATTCACTGAATTTAAAAATAACCATAAGTACTTTTGTAATCAAGCTTAAATTTTTCTACAGTGGAATAAAACACATTTTTATACCTTATAACTTTATTCAGAAATGTAGTAAAGAATTGTCTATAAAAGTCTCAGTCTTCATATATAGCTCCAACATTATGCTTTAGTTCTGGAATTTTAGCTGTTTTAAACTAACTTAACAGAAACATTAACAAAAGCAAAACATACATTACAGGCTGTCTGGGGGAAATCTGTGCCCAGCAGCAAGTCTTTACACAGAGAATGGCATATGTCAAGTATATTGTCTTGTCAAGATGTAAGCAAGTGACAGGCCAATGTGAAAATTTTAATCCTCGGAAGAAACTGCACGATGCTGCTTCTGAGAACAGGATGACCTGAAGGTCACAGAGATTGTCCCTGAGAGGGAAATCTCTTTATAGATTCACTTTGGTCTGGTAGCATTATTTCTGTCCACTCCTCACAACTACTGTGTTAATTCATTGGGCTCACTTGTGCTTATGGAATCAGATGCACTTTACTATCTTTTTGGCTTTGTCTCCTCTGAAATGCCTCTTGTCCATACTCTTGCTGGGCCATGCCAATGTCACTCCCATGTTGACAGCTTCTCTATCAGATCCCTCAGAGCCACCTCATCTTGCCCTACCATCATGCCACTACCCTGAACAATTTCTTCACATTAATTACTAATCATGTCATTAGAGCTAGCATTCAACAAGCTGTTATCATGTCCCAGACACTGTTCTAAGCACTTTACATGCATTAACTGATTCTCCTAACAACCCTATGAAGTAGGTTTGATTATCAGTTTTACTTTACCAATAAGGAAACTGAGGCTCAGAAAGGTTACATTGCTTGCTGAAGGACACAAAAGTAGGAGGCAGCAGAATTGGTATTTGTAGCCAAAATTGGTGACTCAAAATGTTATATACTACTGTCTCATTCATTTTTTGTCTTCTGCTAAATTTTATATGAAAACTATAGTATCTTAATTTACATTCCTTGATTTCTACTACAGCAGATATAGAATGTCCCAAAATACATAGGATATGATATATTGTTCATGTTTTCTTTGCTTTGTTATTTTTAAGTATCATCAAACCTGGAACCTTAGAAATTAGAATTTGGGAAAACAAAGGAGATGTTATTGGATAAAGAAACCGATCTTGATAAATATCATGGCTTTTCTTGCTGTCCAGCAGCACCATTAGATTATAGTTCTCCATAATTTTTAGGAACTGTTGCTTCAGTTGACTATAGAGATCTCCTTTACAATAATAACTCTCAGGATCTCAGTGGTGTAGCTACCCACCAATGTTCTCCAAACCACAGCTGTCCCACCTCCTCCAGTCATTGGCATACAAAGCCCTGCCACCTTGAGGCACAGCTTGTAAAGCCAATATAAATGTCTGACATCAGAACTTACTATTCCTTGTCTTTTCTGCTAGTCTGAGAGTGCCAACCTTCCTTGATGGGACTACTTTCTTCTTAAGCTCTTCAAACCATATAGCCTTCAAATCTCCTCTATGAGGGTTGGTCAGATTAATCTTCGTTATTTCTTGGGCCTAGACTAAAGATTGCAAACTTTGACTCTATGAATCAAATGCAGAGCTACAAGCCAAATTTAAGTTCTACAAGACAAATGAAGATGCACTTTTGAAATCCCTCACATGGTTCTTTTTTTTTTTTTTAATAAAAACATTAGTGTCCAACAATTAAGAGCTTTTACTTTAAAATGCACACTTACTAGGTCTTTCTATTGTGGTCTCCATGTCAATAACACACATCCTACCAAATTTTTTCCAAATATCTTTCCCCAAAGTGGAGTTAACTTGACCAGGAGATACTCTACTTCAAATTACTCTTTGAGGGCCAGCAAACTTTTTCTGCAAAGGACCAGACAATAGTTTAGCCTTTGTGAGCCATAGGGTTTCTGTTACTCCTTCTATTCTTCCTTCTCTTCTTCCTCCCTTTTTTGGTCTTTTTCTTCTTCACCACACATTAAAACTATGTTTAATAAATATCGTTAGCTCAATGGCCATACAAAAGCAGATCACAGGCCATAAATTGTCAACTTCCAGTTTTTTTAATTTACTTGTATTCTTTCTTTATGTAATTACATCAGCTTAGAGAATGGAACATGAACAAAAGCATAAACATTATTTCAGTAATAGGCATTTTTTTTTTTTTACCCTAGGACCACCTACCTGTTCACTGCTTTTATATGCATCCCAGATTGGGCATGACCTGCTGATTCGAACCAGCTTCAGAGAGTTGTTTGTATACATCTCTTCATATCATCTTTCCTCTACATGTGTCTGTTTCTTTTCGCATGGCATTCTTTTTATAGGGCCACCAGTTATATTGGATTAAGGGCTCACCCTACCCCATTATGAACTCATCTTAACTTAATAATTACATCTGCCATGACTTTATTTCCAAATTCTGAGGTACTGAGGATGGGACTTCAACATACACATTTTGCATGGTACACAGCTCACCCCATAACACCAGGGCTTTACTTTTGCAGAGATCCAGTTGTTAAACATTTACCAGTACACTACTGCAAACAACCCTGAGATTGTTCTCTTTCTCAATTAGGATTCTGCAGAGGGATGAGAGGCAAGCAATTTCAAGCAGAAAGGCACAGAACTGATGACTATAAGTTACTAGTAAGAACTAGTGGTACTAGTGGTACTCTTACTGTGAACCCAATGTTTCTCTTAACCTAAGATACTTAAGAAATGTAGAACAAGTAGATCAAACTCCCCCACAAGATAAGAGAGTATTACCTAGCAATACATTGTATCTGTCTTGTCATAAGGCTTCAAAAAGGGTGACTACAGTGTTTGTGAGACTAAAATAGTCGGTGACCTTTCAAACATACCTGACTTCAGTTTAGAAACTATAATAATTAGGCTGGGTGTGGTGGCTCACGCCTATAATCCCAGCACTTTGGGAGGCCGAGGCAGGTGGATCGCTTGAGGTCAGGAGTTTGAGATCAGCCTGGCCAACGTGGTGAAATTCCGTCTCTACTAAAAATATAAAAATTAGCCAGGCGTGGTGGTGCATGTCTGTAATCCCAGCTACTCGGGAGGCTGAGGCAAGAGAATCACTTGAACCCGGGAGGTGGAGGTTGCAGTGAGCCGAGATCGTGCCACTACTCCAGCCTGGGTGACAGAGCGAGATTCCATTTCAAAAAAACAAAAGAAAGTATAATAATTTAATACACATTGTTCAGTTATTCCTAAAACATGATTTTACTAAATGTGAATAGCAACAATACCATTGCAGCAGTATATCCACCTGAGTCTAAAACAGGTCAATCTATCAATGAATTTAAAAGAATTTTTTTGGTACTGTATGATTATATGTATATGAAATTCTAGAAAAGGCAAAACTATAATGACAGAAAGCAGATCAGTGGTTGGCGAGGGTAGGAGTTGGGGAAGACTCTCCTTCAAAGGGCATGAAGAAGACTTTAGGATGAAGGAACTCTTTTATATCTTGATTGTGGCTACATACTGTGTACAATTACCAAATTCATCAAATGCTACCCTTAAAATGAGTGAATATTATTATATATAAATAATACCTTAATTTTTTTAAGTGAAAACATGGAGCTAAGAAAAAAGATTTAGGAGGCAGAATCAATGGAACTTCGTATGTGCATACTTTGCTTTACCTGGTGGCTGTGTTTCTAGAAAAGATGTATAAAAATAAAATTGAAAATGCCCTAAGGGAACTATCCAAACTAGTATTCAAACTAATTTCTAATAGAGAATTTCAAACATGCACAAAAGTTGACAGAATAACTTAATGAAACCCAATATACTGAACATCAAGCTTTAACAATTGTTAATTTATGGGCAATTTTGTTTCATTTATATCTTATTCTAGTTTTACCCTGCTACTCAGTTATTCTGAAGCAAATGCTAGACATTATATAATTTTAACCATTAAAATTTTAGTACAAATCGCTAATAGGTAGAGTTTTTTTTAATAAAAACATAACCAAAATACCATTATCACAGCTAGAAAATTAACAGTAATTCTTGAATGTCATCTAATATTCAGCCATAGTTCAAATATCTAATTATCTCACAAAGCTACAAATTTTCATTTTTACAGTTTGTTTGAATTAAAATCCAAATAAGGACCATGCGTTGCAATTGATATACCTTTTAATTCCATTAAAAAAATTATAATTATGGCCAGGGATGGTGGCTCATGCCTGTAATCTCAGCACTTTGGGTAGATTGTTTGAGCCCAGGCATCATAGCAAGACCCCACCTCTACAAAATAATCAGTGAAACTGGTAAATTAATACCTATCAACGGAATTTTCTGCGTTTTAACCAACTAATTATTTTGAAATCACATTGGCCACAAGGTAAAACTCCAAAGCATGCTAGCTTAGTAGACTGAAATAGAGTAAAACTGACAAGGGGCATGAACAGAGCCCATTCAAAACTATACTGATTTTTTTCAGAAATAGGGACTGAGCAAAGGCATGTAAGCTTTCTGTGGCAACAGAGAGCCTAATAACTTTTCCTGAATAAAATCACAGTTTCTCTGCCCCTCCAGAGTCATAGGGCATTTTTGTTTCTGAAAGCAGCCCCTAAGGTATAAGGCAGGCAAACTATGAGAGCTCTGGAGTCATATTTATATAACTAGCAACACTTTATCTTTTTCCATTGTGTGTTTAGAAACACACAGTGACTCAGATTTTTTCTGTAGTGCCATTTGTTTGGTCCACCAATTCATCAGCATATTTTAGTGAAATTATTTACCTTATGTTAAAAGGGAAGGAAGCAGCTTTCACAGCCAAATAGATGTGATATGTTTGTTATGATAGTTGGCAGGCTATATTTGATGGTATGACTACACTTGTTAAAATTAGTCCAACTATACTCAATGTGATTTTTTATTATTTTTCTTCTTGGAGGACTGCAAGCCTCACCAAGAAGCAAACTGGGATTATATGATGTCTTTTTTCTCTTTCATTTTGCCTTTCTTAACTAGTGCTAAGCAGTTAGTTAATAACCAATACAAAACTTGAATAAATGAATCCATCAGTGAATCAGGCAATCAGTAACCACAGACTTAATATTTGGTTTGGTCCTGCCATCATGGGAAAGCTCTGTTATCTCTGGAGTCATTATTAAGCCCAAGTTCCTTTGATTATACAGAGACAAAAAAATAATAATAATAAGGAGATAGGTATTTTCCATATAATGGAAACATTCAGTATAATAAACTAAATTTATAATATAAACTGAGAAATTATCCTTGTCGTAACATATTAGGTAAACCAAAATATACAATTAGCCAAAATAAACTTAAATTTTTTTTTTTTTTTTTTTTTTTTGAGACGGAGTCTCGCTCTGTCACCCAGGCTGGAGTGCAGTGGCCGCATCTTAGCTCACTGCAAGCTCCGCCTCCCGGGTTCCCGCCATTCTCCTGCCTCAGCCTCCCGAGTAACTGGGACCACAGGCGCCGCGCCACCTCGCCCGGCTAATTTTTTGTGTTTTTAGTAGAGACGGGGTTTCGCCGTGTTAGCCAGGATGGTCTCGATCTCCTGACCTTGTGATCCGCCCGTCTCGGCCTCCCAAAGTGCTGGGATTACAGGCTTGAGCCACCGCGCCCGGCCAACTTAAATTTTATAGCATTTACAGATAAAGTTAAATGCCATTTATTTCTTTGACAGAATAAATTAATAGGGTAATGTTTTGTTCAAATTTTTTCCTGTTTATTCAGGCCTTGCTCATAAGCAATTTCAACTTCCATGTCCAAATAAATTAATCACATTTAATGTGTTCATTGGTGCAACGACATGCCTAAAGCAAGTAGGTGGAAACTGATTTTGCCAGTGTCATTAGAATGTGTTTTTGTCCAACTCTGAATGATCATACTTAATGGCAGTGCTAAGACAGATGATGTATTTGTTTTTGTTGAAGGAATTTCTTTTACTAAAAATAATTAAATGTGTAGTTAAGTCTGTTTCCATATGCATACAGTTAGTTACTTAAAATCTTATATTTATTCTGAACCCAGCTGTGCTTGGCCACATTTTTTTCAATGTTGAAAAAATCGATATGAGACTTTATAAGTATATTAACCTCCTTTTAGTGACTATGCAGAGGGAATAATGACTGCCCAAATATTTCTAAACTTTAATCATCAGAAATTGCAAATATATTACCTTACATGGCAAAAGGAACTTTGTAGATATGATTAAGGATCTTGAGATGAAGGGATTATCTCCGCTTATCCAGGTGGCATCAATGTAATTGCAAAGGTCCTTCCGTAAATGAGAGGGAGAAAGACAGATGAGTCAGAACTAGAGCGATGGCATCATAAGAAAGACTACACTGCCCATTGCTTGCTTTAAATATGAAAGAGAGCTACAGGTCAAGGAATGTGGGAATCTCTAGAAGCTGGAAAGGGGCAAAATAACAGATTTTCCCCTAGAGCCTCAAGAAAAGAACACAGGCCTGCAGACTCTCTGCAGAATTTAGCACAGTTGATATCCATTTTCAACGTCTGATAGCTGTGATGGTAAGATAATAAATTTATGTTGTTTTAAGCTGTAAAGTTCATAATCCTTTGTTAAAGCAGCCACAAGACACTAATACAGTTGTTACAGTAGGTAGCTCGTCAGGCATGAACAGGGCAGGAGAGGACTCCACCTTCCTCACCCTGCCACACACTAGGAATGTCAAGTGATCATCAGATGATAGGCAGTTGTTAACTGTCTCCCTAAAATAATAATTGGTTACAGCGAGTGCCAGAGAAAGGCGGTCTCCTGATAGAAAGAAAATACCTGAAACTGGTGATCAGCAGCTTCCTGATAAGATCTCAGAAGTTGGGCAAGTGGGCTCAAGCATGCACTTTTGGGGTCTCAATTTGTATATCTTAACATTGATAAATTAAAATAAATGGAAAAAAAGTTACGTGCTTCCACCAGCTTCTCTTCCAACTAAGGCAGATACTCGCAATGGTTCACTACACCCTTTTCCCCGAATCCAGATAGCTTCACAATCCCAAACCCAGCAATCCAGGCAGCTGCTACCAGAGTTAACATGTCAAGGTGAAACTTACTCATCTTTCTTGGAAACTGATCTCTAAAATGGCTTCCAGTTCCAAGAACTTAAGTTTCTGTGCTTTTCCAATTTAATGATTCTGCCCCAGCTATTTAAAAATGACTTGATAAGAGTGAATCTTCTCCTGCAGTTTCATTGACTCACTTCTCCTAAGAGTTTACAAGTTTTTATGAAATTGAGGAGGAGACAAAGATTTGCAGTATAATAAACCTGATTTAGAGAGTTGTTTCTTATGCTGACAAAAAAAAAAAAAAGACAAGCTACAGAGAATAATAGGACAGGTGATTTATGTTGGTGCACTTGACCTTAATCTGTCTCTGTTGTTCTACTGAAAGTTGATAGCAGTTGAACAATAAGCATGATGATGACCTGAGAAAGAAACAAAATGAGTCTGGAAGGCTAACATTTAGTTAAACTATAAAGTCAACTAGAAGGAAGAAAGCAACTGCCCCCAAATAAGAAGATAGTGTTACGTAGTGGAAACAGCACAGGCTTTGTAATTACACAGGGCTAGATTCAAAAAAGAACTTGAAACCTGTGTGAACTTAGGGAAGTCACTGAATTTCTTGGAATCTGGGTCTTTACATGTAAAAATGAGGCATAATAACTACCTCAAGGGGTTGTGATGAAAGTCAAATGAGCTGAGTTTATTAAGGTCAGTGAAAATGTCCAGTACATGATTTGGTATATACTAAATGTTTGATACATGTCAGTTTCTTTCCTTCTTTCCTTCCTTCCTTCTAAAGGGAAAACATGATCTGAAGCACCTTTCCTTATGCAAAATTCTGGCTACAAAGACTGCTGCATGCTTTCTTCCTGAGGTGAATCTTTTAAATTTAGAAATAATTTTTAGAAAATGTTTTTTGCTGTAAAGAAATCACTGTCAGATTAACTGCTGCCTATAGACCCTTTCTGCATATTTCTCTCAAGGTGGAGATTAAAAACTAGAATAGGAGGACATTTTGTAGCTCTGCTCTGAGAAAGTCTGATTGAACTGGGATTTTCTGATTAGGTTGGTAACATAAAAATGTTATTTGGTGGAATATAAAATCACTGGTAGTAATTCTATATAGAGCTGAATTTAAAAGGCAAATAATAGTGTCTGTTAACTGACTGAGCTAGGGAAGAGGTTTGAAAATGTGGCTTGCAGGCCTTATAGGTCAGATGGTCAGAGAAGGTGGACAGAGAAACTGTCCCTAGAAAAACAGCCTTGTCACAGAATACATTGCAGTGTTGGCCAGCAGGACGACTGGGAGCTTCTAGGAGATACCATGTTGTCTTAAACATCGTCATGCAAATACAGGAACACGATTAAAGTATAAAGTAATGCAAAATCATGAAATCTTTCACCTCTTGAAAAGAATGGGAATGAAAATGTGCAATATTGGGACCTTTGAATCCCACATGCAAGCGGTTCCCAGCACAACATGGACTGTATTGAATTAAGAATCTCATCAGGATACCTAGGGAAGTATGATTGCTATTTTCACCCTTACTCCCATCTCAACTGGCTTTGTCTGTGGCATCTGTATTTGCACAGCCAAATATTTCAGTGCAATTTGAAGAGCTGAGTATATTTGCTGAAAAGTTAATGGGGTTTTTAATCTCTTAGAAACTCGGTAGTTCCGAAAAAAATTATTTCTGTTTGTGGAAAAAGAACAGAGGCTTGTCATTTGAAAGATTTTATATGCATAAACGTAAAGTTCGACAAGGCTTTAAAGAAATCTTTAATGCAATTCCTAATGTACAGCAGGCATTCACTAAGTTACACTTGCACAACTTCTGAAGAGCTGCAAGTAAAACATGGCTGATCAGGAACACAGGAGTAGTGCTCTTCCAGGTAAAACTTTTTTTTCTTACTCTATGTCTAATTAAAGATATTTTCCTGGCACCATTTTATTCCCTTCAAATTGCTACAAGAACTGTGTTAACAAAGGGGAGAAATGTTTCTGGGCTATGAGACAGGTATACAGCATAAAGTGAACAAAATATATTTCCCTAAGACACTGACTTCATCTCACCTTGGGGCATAAAACTATATAACCCATACAAAGGTCAGTTCCTGGCCTCAAGGTCCAATCACACAGAAGACTGCATTCAAAGAAACAATAGTATGTTAATCAAAAAAGTTAAAAAATTGAAATTCTTTTTTTTATTCTCTCTTTGACTTCAATAATGCATACTGGGACATTCCCTCCACTTGGGGTGGCTGAGGCCTGCAGGGTCTGTGGGCCTGGATACTAACGGGCCAGGGCTGAGAAGGTAGTTGGGGTCAATGAGGCAGAGTGGAAAACAGAGCTGAAAGATCAGGGACAAAGAGGAGGTTAAAGCCAGGAGGGAGCTAAGGCTAAGGAAGTAATTGGGGCTGAGTTTTCGGCCGGGGCTGAGGGGGCAGCAGGTTACACTGGGGCCCACAGAGCCAGGATGAAAAATGCAGTCAGAGCCAGAGAAGGTACCTGGAGCAGGGTGGAGCTGGGGATGAGATTGCAACTGGGAGCCTCTAATCGACTACCACTGCACTGGGCCACTCTATTTATGCAGGTTTTAGACAGCTTCTTCCTCCCTGGAACAAACATATTAGAAGTGCTTCCACTTGGCTCTTCTTCAGACAGTCATATTTTTAGTCTGTCCCTGCCTTCTAACCTCAGCCCAACAATCCCAACTACCTGTATTTCTGTGGCCCACAGGTCATAAGTAGGTCTGAGTCCACCTCTCCAATCCCTTGGCGCCTAAGCCTGAGTCTAGGTGAGGTCACCAGAAATGTGATGGGAGAGCTTGTTGTGGAGTAGTGGGTCTTTTGTCCTCTGCACTCAGGGAACCAGATCTCCTCTGTGTCCAGATGTGACTGCACAATCTGGAAGCAGTGTGCCCAGAGCACTTAGCAATTAATGCATTCAGATGAAGGAGCCTGAGTCAATGCTCGGGCCCCACAGAACACAGATGTGCAAGGGCAGATAATTGTAAATGCAAAATGCAGAGACATGTTGAGTGGCCCTCTCTGATCACTCCGTGTTTCTCAATTAAGATTTGTCCACTTATATCAGAAGGTAACATTCCTACATAAAGTTCACATCAGTTGGCAAATTATGCTATCCTCTTTCAAGCAAAACAACTGTATACACAGGTATGGATGCAATAGGATCTAAAAGGCTTTACTTAATATATAAATATAACAGATCACAGTTTTAAGTGCTTACGTGCATAATATAATTAACTCATAGGTTTAAAATATAACCAAAAACAAAGGGACAATTCTAGTCTCCCAATGTTATTACACTAGGAAAGTTTTCCTAAAACAGGACCATTTCCAGTAGGTGATTATTTAGGGATTATGACAATGAAACATTATACATGTCAGTAAATTCCAGAGCATAGTTTAGGCATCCTAGCTTTTGTCTAGAATTGTAATTACTCATTCCAGAAAAGAGAAAATACAGGAGCTGATATGATAGCACAAAATATTTTTTCCATGTTAAGGCCTCTTGTGGAGGTGATGGTCCATTTTGTTCTTTCTTCAGGAAACACGGTTCAAAAGGCAATGGGCTATTTCAATACATACGTAGCCATCTTCTCTTTGTACCCAACTGACCAAACACGCTGGTTATAGCTCTCATTGCATCCTATCTATTTTACTTATTTATTGGACCTACAAGGTTCTATATGCTACTTTTCACAGATATAATCAAATCTTTCTTTCTTTCTTACTGTGTTTTAAAATGTCTACCCTGATCGATATTAAACTTCATGAAGACAACAAATACATTTGATTTGCCATATTTTCTCTAGTGTCTGGCATAATGCATGATTCCTAATAAATGCTCCATAAATATGTGGAGACAGAGAGAGAGGAAAGAAGGATAAAATGAAGTAAAAATGGAAGGAAGAAAGAAAGGAAAGAAAATGAAGGAAGATACAGATGTCAGAAAAGAAGAAAGAAGATGGAGGAAAGGAGATAAATATAAAAGTATTTTTTGGCCAGAAGCGGTGGCTCATGCCTGTAATCCCAGCACTTTGGGAGGCCAAGGCGGGCAGATCACCTGAGGTCGGGAGTTCAAGACCAACCTGACCAACATGGAGAAACCCCGTCTCTACTAAAACCACAAAATTAGCAGAGTGTGGTGGCGCATGCCTGTAATCCCAGCTACTCGAGAGGCTGAGGCAGGAGAATCACTTGAACCCGGGAGGCAGAGCTTGTGGTGAGCCATATCGCACCACTGCACTCCAGCCTAGGCAACAAAAGTGAAAACCCATCTCAAAAAAAAAAAAAAAAAAGGTTTCTGTGCAGTGCAACCAACGTGACTTATGAATAAGTAGGTTAACAATGATTAACCATTTTAACCTACAAGACAACAATTCACTTGGCAATGCATGACATTTATAAGACAGCAACATTTTAGTCCTTTCGTACAGCAGATATGTGAACTATAAATTATTTCTACAATTTTTGAACGGTCTTGGTTTCCTTATACTCTAACCTGTTTCCAAATGAATTCTGATCCTTTTTTTAAAATAGAAGTGTCCTATCCAGAAGTCTTTAATGTCTCCATATCATTCCATTCAGTAGCGCTACTCAAAAACCTCAGAGTCATTCTTGATACTTTTTCTTGCCACACATTTCCAATCCATTATCAAGTCTGTCAAGGTTCCCTCCTTGATATTTTTTTAACCTGTCTTTCCCTTCGTCTCCAATGTTACAAGTCTAACCTAAGCTACCATTATTTTTCCCTTAGTCAACTGAAATAACTTCCTAACTGATCTCCTTGCTTCTACTCTGGATACTCTGATCCACCTACCCTCCTGCAACCAGAGTGTTTCAAAACACAAAATTGAGGATGCCAAAATGAATGCTTAAAAGTCATCAGTGGCTCATTCCTCATAAACAAATACTAAAATTCTTAACATGACCTACAAGGCTCTGTATGGTATGACCTCTCCATACTTTTCCAGCGATGTCTAGCAGCATTCTCATCCTCACCCTCTACACTCCAGTCCCTCTAGCCTGATTTTAGTGCCTTTAAAGTATCAGTCTCTCCTGCTGTGCAGTTATTATACATACTGCTTTCTTCTGGAATGTTCTCATACACCTATGCCCTTTACCTAATTAAAGCCTACTGATATTGCGGGTCTCAGCTCAAGTAACAGTCCTGCAGAAAATTTTCCCTGGACAGCCTTTCCCCCTAGTCTAGGTTAGGGTCCTTTATAATATGTTACATGTAATCATGTTCTCAGCCTTAATAAAATTTATTTTAGATTGAAATAAAATACTTATGTAATTGACTAATTAATATCTATTTCACCAATCAGAATATAAGAAGTATGAGAACCATGTCAGTTTTTGTCAGCATTGTATAAATATTTTCTAGCATAATGAGTACCACATAATTTATAATCAATACATATTATTGAAGAAGTTAAACAATCAAGTATACTCAAATATGTATGGTTTTTTTAATGTTCTCATAAACATTGGGGACATTTTTAGAAATGTATTTGTAACCTAAAATGAAAACTCAGATTTGATATTTTAATTAACTGCCTCTATGATTAAAAAGGAACAATAACATCACTATTGTACTTGGTGACACTCTCTTTTTTATGAAAAAGTGTTGAAACATTGGGTTTTCACATAACTTTGTGATGAAACCAAATTATTATGCTGTACATCTCAATCGCATCATCAAATCACCTTGAATTTGAATAATAAAATGTCTCCACTGAGTCAAAGTTTGATTCTGATTTCAAGTGTCTGCCTATGGGAGAATGGTACAAGTGTCTATTCAAATGATATCAAAGCATTAGGTGACATTATGGTCTTATACAGAGAAATTTATTCACTGATGTGTTTTGATAGAAAAATATCCTCAGAGACTTTTTTTACATTAAAAGTTTGGAGTCAGTCTTTGCAGCTACAAGTCATCTGAATTGCTATCATTTAAAAATCCCAGGCTCCTTTGGCTAGAACAACAACAAAGAAGACAGTTTTATTTAATTGCACATATTGCATCTCGTTCTTATTCTTAAATGATGGAAAACACGAAGGTTAGATTAGAATTGTAGGATGAGCATATGGATACTACTAGTGCTGAATGATTATAGTCTAGGTTTGGGCCAAAAGAGAGCTAAATCAAATTAAATTGCAAGGTAGGATATAAAATTCATACAGGGCACAACATTCATAAGAAAAATAAAAATAGTTATGAGGAAATGGTGGACTCTGCGTGTAAAATAAAAGTGTCGACAATAAGAAAAATAAGAAGTAAGAACTTTTCTGACTCTTTTTGTAACCAAGTACCCCCATTTTTCAAAGAGATAATTTAATGGTTTTCTTTTCTCTTTTCCCCTCTTCCTTTACTTCCTACTTAGTGCTTTTTGAAATGCAAAATAACCTCTCACCTCTCCCTCATCAGACATTCTCTACAGGGCAAGTTCATCTGTGTGCTCTGGATCTCTCCTCCAGAGTTGCCAGCCTATTTGCAGATCAAAGCATGTTCCCCATGGTACTCCCACCTCCAGGGGTTCGCCTCAAGAAGATATGCCAAAAGCATGCCCACTTGGACAACTGCCCAGTAGATAACTGCGCAGGAGCAGGGAGGACCCCTCCCCTTGCTCACTTCTCCCTTACCTTATAAAAGTGTCGCTTTTTGACACATGAAAAAATGCTCATCATCACTGGTCATCAGAGAAATGCAAATCAAAACCACAGTGAGATACCATCTCACACCAGTTAGAATGGTGATCATCAAAAAGTCAGGAAACAACAGGTGCTGGAGAGGAGGTGGAGAAATAGGAACACTTTTACACTGTTGGTGGGACTGTAAACTAGTTCAACCATTGTGGAAAACAGTGTGGCAATTCCTCAAGGATCTAGAACTAGAAATATAACTAGTTTCTCATAGTTATATTTCTCATAGTTATATTTCATTTGACTCAGCAATCCCATTACTGGGTATGTACCCAAAGGATTATAAATCATGCTGCTATAAAGACACATGCACATATATGTTTATTGCGGCACTATTCACAATAGCAAAGACTTGGAACCAACCCAATTGTCCATCAATGACAGACTGGATTAAGAAAATGTGGCACATATACACCACAGAATACTATACAGCCATAAAAAAGGATGAGTTCTTGTCCTTTGTAGGGACATGGATGCAGCTGGAAACCATCATTCTCAGCAAACTATCGCAAGGTCAGAAAACCAAACGCCACATGTTCTCACTCATAGGTGGGAACTGAACAACGAGAACACTTAGCCACTGAGTGGGGAACATCACACACTGAGGCCTGTCGTGGGGTAGGGGGAGGAGGGAGAGATAGCATTAGCAGAAATACCTAATGTAAATGACGAGTTAATGGGTGCAGCACACCAACATGGCACATGTATACATATGTAACAAACCTGCACGTTGTGCACATGTACCCTAGAACTTAAAGTATGAAAAAAAAAAAAAAAAGTGTCTGCTTTTTGCTCCAAAGGCCAGACAGCACATTTAAATCTCGGGGCTACTTGTCTCTGGTTGGGGAGGAGTTTGGAATGTTTCTGGTTGGAGATATTATTTGTGGTTTACGGTCATGCTGACCTTAGCCATTAGGCTGATGCCCTTTGGATTTAGGCGGTTTTTGATTAAGGTGAATTTTAAAAATGACAGTGCTTGTTCAAGATGGCGATACTCCTGCTTTGTCAATCCAGACCCTATAGTTACAAAAAGGACAAGGGGCTGTGTGTTCTTTTGGGCTACTTCCTCCTAATGAGGGGACGGAGAGTTTTTTGGTTTGGGGTTGACAGCAGGAGCAATGCCGTCTGTAGATGTTTTTGGGTAGCTGTCTGTAAAATGGCCATGATCCTGTTAGTTAAAAATTTCTGAAAAAGGTTAATTATGCAGGGTAAGAACATTACTCCCAGGCATATTATTAGGAGAGGGCCCAGAAACGGGATGACCCATGGTATGATTTTGTTCCCAAACCAAGAATCTATTTAGTTGTTTTGGTACTCCCTTAGCTTTTTAGCCTTTTCTTTAAGTTTTTTAAGCAGCGTTTTTTACTAGGCCTGATTGGTTGACAAAGAAACAATATTCCTTACCTAATGAGAGGTAGAAGCACGTGTTTGGAAAGGCCCATGTGTTGGTAACCGTTATTCCTGCTATGAGGATAATAATTAAGCAAAATGCTACAGTAATTGAGATTTTTTTGTCTGATATTTTACCCTGAGGGTGCTACAGTATATAGTTTTACTGCAAATAGTAGAGTGAGTAAAGCAATTTCCACAAGGGTGGTGTAGTACATAATTTCCATTAAAAAGTTTTAATATTTGGCTTGAAAGGAGAGGTAGGAATAACAAAAGCATTCGGTGAGGTAGGGGTGAGAAATGAGTAAGATGAGTAATTCTTTCTCGGTTATTTACTTTTTATGATTTTTAGCTTAAGATTTCCTGTGTCTTTATTTCCTCCTGTGAGGGTTAGGGGGCTTAGAGGCAGTGCCTGCTGAAACATCTAGTTTTCAGTTGATAGGGCTTTAAGAAAGCACAGCTTATTTTGGAGACTTGTAGCCAGAAAAAATAGAATTTAATTTAAACAATAAAAAATAGTAACCGAAAAACATTAGGCAACTCTAGAGTTTAACAACAAGGTGTGTTATAGTTTTGGAAACATAATATGCTCTCTCCACTTTCCCATTTTTATTAAAAGACAAATTATGGTAGGTTTGCTTTATTATACTTGGCATAATTATTTGCATACAGTGCAGCAAGAATAATTATTTGTTACATAGGCCTTTTAAACTGGCTTTGATGGAATTTGGTTTTGTAGAAGTAATCTGAGATAAGACTTTTTAAAGCCAAGCCCAGCCATGGATTTGTACCATTAAATACCTATGAGTTAGGTGAATTCTTCTCCTCTTGATGTTTCAAGATAACTTAGGGTTCCTGGACTGTTAGAAAGTGACATGTTTTATTTACCACAGATTAGAAACCCTGTACAGGGACTGTGTACACAAAATATGAGGCCAATTTTTCAAGGGCTTTATTGGTTTTATAAGTTAAAGCTTGATTCCTTAAAGGAAAAGCACACCATTCCAGTTAAAGCCTTGGTAAAAATAACCAGTTTTTCCAATCGTGTCCCGTTACAAAAGAAAACAGATTCTTGTGCACTTTTGCAAATAACTATATTGCCATAACTTAAGAATACTCACAGATAGTTTTCAAATTTTGGAGAAAATCAGGTAGAGAGAAACAAATATCCGCCAAATTTTGTTTATAGGAGTTAACAGTTAAAAGTTAAAAGTTAAACAGTTAGAAGTGAATGGTTAACTTCTATACGTGAGTTAGCAGTTAAAAGTGAACAGTTATGGGAGTTAGCAGATAGAAGTGAACAGTTAACTCCCATACATATGGGAGTTAGCAGTTAGAAGTGAACAGTTAACTCCCATACACATGGGAGTTAGCAGTTAGAAGTGAACAGTTAACTTCCCATACATATGGGAGTTAGCAGTTAGAAGTGAACAGTTAACTTCCCATACACATGGGAGTTTTAAAACTGAACAGTTAACTTCCCATACACATGGGAGTTACCAGTTAAAAGTGAACAGTTAACTCCCATATATATGGGAGTTAGCAGTTAAAAGGTAACAGTTAACAGTTAAAAGCTGTTAATCGCTTTAAAAAAAAATTTCTTTGAAAGACAAAACAAAGGGTTAGCAATATATTAAGCAAAACATTAAACAGATTACTTTAATTTCCTATTACTTTAGTTTATGCAGTTAATTCCTGTCCAGCTTTTTATCAGAAACCTGCATTCAGAGCTTTGTAGCTGATTATAAAACCACCCTTTAAAGAGGACTAAAACAAGACAACAATTGTTTATCGATGACAAAAAGTTTTAGGGTAGCCATAGTTAAAGACACAATTGACAAGGATATTTGTTACCTCTGTGACACATAATAATTTTAACAAAACAATTATAATTATTACAGATAATGTACAATAAGATATATTAGAGTTATAGGAGTCTGTCATAACTTTGGAACACATACCAATAGCATATTTATACAAATATAGCCCAAAGAAAGCCAAATGCCATTTTATATTTGACAACGCTTACTGAGTGATTTTGTATCATATAAGCCAAATTTTACCATTATATTAGTGTGCTATTAATGTTAAACTCCATTTTTAATAAAACCTTGTAGACGCATTTACCCAATTTTAATGTTTGACCATAAGGTAAGATTTTTAGAGACCCTTTTTAACCTTTATAATTTTGGTTAAAGAGCAGGTTAGTGCTTTAACAGAAACCCAGTGTGCTTTTATTTTAATGCTCAATTTACAGAAAAACTGAATGACACCCCTTTAACTTTAGCCAATATGTATACACACGAAATCTTCGTTACAATTAACCTTCCAAAACTTGCTTAAACCTTTAAAACAATTTTTTAACCTCTTAATGTAGGCAAAAATTCACATTCTTATGCCTCCTTATAATCTTTTTACCAAAAATGTATTTTACTTTCTTTACACACCTTGCTCATAAACTGTTTCTTCAATAGTTTTAAATACATGTTACACTGCTAACTTTCAGCAACCTTTACTTTTGCTGAAAACCCTGGTAAGTTTGGGAATTTAATTATGTACTAGGTGTAGGGCCTAGGACTTAGACAGAAGTGCAGAGAAGGTCTGGCTTATTCCAGCAGTTCACTCCATGAGTCCTAGGTTTTATTTAGCTGCAAAGCAGGCAAGTTGTACAGCTGAGAGTTAGAGTGACATTTTATAAAGCATTCAGGAGGCCTACTTACTTTGAAATTGTACATTTCTTGCATAAATTCCCTTTTATAAAATTTTTCACGACTTTCACAGACAATTTCTGACATGCCTTAACTTTCTGACTTGTTGTAAACATCCCTTTTTTTTAAACAACAGTTAATTTACTTTAGGACAAAAATTTACCATATAATATTCTTTCTTATACAAATCCTCTTTTCTTTAATATTAAAGATGATAACAGTTCTTTCCCAAAAAAAATTTCCTTCATGTCTGTGGACTAGACTGCCTAAGGCCACAAGATCAGAAGTAAGGGTATTTTACTAAATACTTTAAGATGTAGTTATCTTCATTAAACCAATATTAATGCTTTATTTGTTTTAAAAATTACACAAGCAAAGATTATTTTGTTTGGGCTGCGTTATAGTTTTGTAGCCTCTCTGCCAAATCTTGACACCTTATAGTATTCTGCAGCAATAACTATGAAATTGCTTGATTAATAAATGCAAACACAAATGTATGCAGGTAACTCTTCTGACACTTTTAACTTTGTTGTACCAGTAAGTTTTAAAGATTAAAGTTACAAGAACTGAAAGATCCCACAGCTTTTACTTTTCCCTTAAAAATATTTGATTTAAGCGCTTATTTTTTTTTGCCAATTCATTAGAGCTCTTTTAATAAACATTGCACACATGAAACATACATAGCCACACAGACAACCAGAAGATTTAGTAGTTACAAGATTTTTTTTCTCCTAATTTTCCAATTGGATTATTGGCCTTCAGGTGAGGCCTTTTAAGAACAGGGCTAAGAAAACAAGTTTCTAAGGCCTAATAAACAAGTATAGTTGGAAAACAAAGGTAGATTTTTGAGAGGTACTTACTTAAGTCTAGGGGTTTCATAAGGAAAACAGATTTTTCCCACAATGGGATTGGAGGCACCTTTTTTGTTTTCCCAAGGAGTCCCAGGCCACCAGGAGTCATGTTAGGGTTTTCATACATGCACCAAGAGTGGCAAGACAGAGTGGAGAAAAGTAATTTAGTTGACTGGGAAAAAACCTTTTCCAGGAAAACAAAATTTGTTAAGAGGAAAACATAAATGTGGCTGGGCGCAGTGTCTCTTGCCTGTAATCCCAGCACTTTGGGAGGCCAAGGTGGGCGGATCATGAGGTCTGGAGTTCGAGACAAGCTGGCCCAACATAATGAAACCCCGTCTCTACTGAAAACACAAAAATTAGCTGGGTGTGGTGGCAGGCGCCTGTAGTCCCAGCTACTTGGGAGGCTGAGACAGGAGAATCGTTTGAACCCAGGAGGCGGAGGTTTCAGTGAGCCAAGACCACGCCATTGCACTCCATCCTGGGTTACAGAGTGAGACACCATCTCAAAAAACAAAACAACACAAAACAAAAAAACGTAAAGCCCTTTTGAATATACTTATAGCTTTGATTTGCAACAAATCAGACATGGAGAAAGGGACATGAACGCAAGCAAGGCCTTCAGCCCCAGCCACTGCCCGGAGAGGGAGAATGGGTTAAATGGAGTAAAAACAATTAAAAGTTAAAAGTTTCGGAGGAAGGAGAGACCTGAGGAGGGAGAGTTTTTATTAGGAAGAAAGATTGTATAAGAGGTGCAAGCAAGACACAGGGATGGTCGGAATTTACGGTACAGGTAGAAGAAAGCCTGAATATAGAGAACCTCTTGTCATTGCCATTCCTGGTTATAAAGACAAGGGAGGGCAGATTTTACCAGTCAGTTGAATTAGTGTCCAATGTTGGATGTTCCAGTTGGAATGTCCAAAGGAGCTCTTGGACTGCAGCTGCATGAGGAAGAGAGAGAGAGAGAAAGAGAGAGAGAGAGAGAGAGAGAAAGGGAGGATGAGGGAAAAGTGAAGTGAGAGAAAAAGACGGGGTGGGTGGCCAGAGACCCATAGGATTTAGGAATTAACTCAGGATGAGCTGTCGTTGCCCACTGCTTCCTGGGTTGCAAAAGAGCCTCTGCCCCCAACACCTGTCCCAGGTTTCAGCACCAAATGCTAAAGAGTTAAAGAAAGAGGAAAGAAACACAAAACACAGCTTCACAGTTAAAGACAGGTTTATTTTAGAAAAAATCTGAGAGGGGATTCTTGGCGATTTCAGTTAAGAGCACTTACTTTTTTTTAACAGACTAACAGCATATATTGGTTTTAGGGTGAGGAGGCTTATCACGAGCTTGAAATGTTTCTGTGTCGGGGAGAAGCTTACGGTAGGGTTGGAATGTCTCTGGGTGGAGGGTATGTTATCTTGGGGCTGGCATCTTCCTGGCCAGAGCGGGATTATCTTGGGGCTAGCTTTCTGGTCAGGGAGAAGTTTGGAATGTTTCTGGTTGGAGATGTTATTTGCGGTTTACGGTCATGCTGACCTTAGCCATTAGGCTGATGCCCTTTGGATTTAGGCAGTTTTTGATTAAGGTGAATTTTAAAATGACAGTGCTTGTTCAAGATGGCAATATTCCTGCTTTGTCAATGATGTCCTAAGCCTCTAGACTCTGATGGCTTGGCATCATCAATGATTGCAAAAGCTATGTCATGCCTAATGTGTATTTTCAGGAAGGAACAATCACCATGTTTCTGAGTTTGGAGACCTGGATTCTTGCCAGAGACTATGGGTTCCTATGATCCTATGATCTCTTCCAGCTTTAATGTTCTATGGTAAAATGATGTCCAATGCTTTCTCTATTGCAAAAATCTGGCCAGATGTGGTGGCTCACACTGTAATCCCAGCACTTTGGGAGGGTAAGGCAGGTGGATCACGTGGTCAGGAAATCGAGATCAGCCTGGCCAACACAGTGAAACTCCATCTATACTAAATATACAAAAATTAGCCAGGTGTAGTAGCAGGCACCTGTAATCTCAGCTACTCAGAAGGCTGAGGCAAGAGAATTGCTTGAAACCAAGAGGCGGAGGTTACAGTGAGTTGAGAACACACCACTGTACTCCAGGCTAGCCGACAAAGCAAGACTCCATCTCAAAAAAGAAAAGAAAATCAGGATACATAGTGGATATTTTAGAAAAGAACGTTCCAGACAGAAGTATGCAAAGACCCAGATATGGATGGCAAGTTAGAGGAATCACATGCATGGTGTGGTGAGTTACAAGAATCACAGATTGGGGAGCGTGATAGTAGCAGAGTGATTCATGAGAAGAATAAGTATTAATGTCAGAGAGGTAATAGGTGCCCAAATCATGTACAGCCTTATTAGGAATGTGGATTTTATTTTAATCAAGATGAAAAGTCTGTGGAGTTTTCATCAAAGGAAAAACATGATCTGGCTTAAAATATATTGTAGGAGATCAAGGATAGAAGAAATAATCCATTGTCATTATTACATTACCAAAGATTTTTCAGAATTATTTTTTGTTTGCTCAGATGATTTTCAAAAACATCTTTAGCTATTTAATTTAACTTTAAAAAAGTAATTGTCAGTATTCAGACTTGTGAAGCTTTCTACCAATTTAGATTTAGAGATAGTATCCTCTCTTCTTTTCTCTCATCTCTTTTCCTCCCTCCCTCCCTCCCTCCCTCCCTCCCTTCCTTTCTTTCTTCCTTACTTCCTTGTCCTCTTTCAGATTCCTCCCAGAGCATAACATAACACAGGACAAGATTTGCTGTCTGAAATGTGTTCAAGCCCCCTGTTATTACAAGAGTTCAAAAATGCGATGACCTCCAAAGGATGATTAAGAAATAGAATCAGTCTTAAGTTGTAGTGTGGTGTATGGGGATCAGTCTCTAGGGTCTATATTTAGTCAATGACAAAGTATTTGCTGACTTTCAAATGGATCAGTGATTTTTTGTTTTTGTTTTTAGACAGAGTCTGGCTCTGTTACTCAGACTGGAGCGCAGTGGCATGATCTCAGCTCACTGCAACCTCCACCTCCTGGATTCAAGCAATTCTCCTGCCTCAACCTCCTGAGTAGCTGAGATTACAGGTGCCCGTGACCATGCCCAGCTAATTTTTTGTATTTTAGTAGAGACACGGTTTCACCATTTTGGCCAGACTCATCTCAAACTCCTGGCCTCAGGTGATCTGCCTGCCTCGGCCTCCCAAAGTACTGGGATTACAGGCATGAGCCATCACGCCTGGCCAGATCAGTGATTCTTAATTTTCTTGGCCATGAAGAAAATGATGCAATATGCTCTTCAAGGGCCTTTCTGCAGAATAGAGAAGATGCAAAGTATTATCATTTATTAACACCTTTGTTATACCTATATCTCTCTTACATTCAAAAAATTTTATTTGAATGCAAATAGGTGTGAGAGACAACATTTTTTATTGAAATAGCTGGCACATGAATATACCCGGTTACAACGCTTGGCTGAAGGAGAAATGCAATGCCATTTTATGTAATTGCACTTAATTTGCATGAGTCTCACACTTAATCAATTCAGAATCTTAGAATTTCCCAATGCTGTGTTCATCGAACATCTCCCGAGATGCATATCATCCCATCTGGACCTAAATGGCTAATCGATGCAGAACATTTTCATGTCATCCTTCAATCCCAACCACAGGGCATCTTCAGATCCAACTCTCTTTAAACCACTTAGTGTCCTTCTTAGGGGCATGAGAAACATTAAACTGTTTTCTTTCACCATTCCAATTCTTCAAGAAACAAATTAGAGCTGTTATAGGCCATTTACTGACTATGTGCTGCTCTCAGGTAGCCCCACTCCCTCTACTGTACTGCACACAAAAACATAGTACATGATAACTACGTAAGACTCTCTCAGGCCCATCTTCCCAGGCAGAACACTTGGACTTTTCTTTCTTTTTTATTTTTATTATTTTAAACTGACAGATGAAGTTGACTGTATTTATCATGTATATAATGTTTGAAGTATATACATTGTAGAATGAATAAATATAGCTAATTAACATATGCATCATCCCACAAAGTTATCATTTTGTATTGAGAACACTTAACATCTACAATAATACAACATATTATGATCACCTGTAGTCACCATGTTGTACGATGTATCTCTTGAGCTTATTCCTTCAGTCTAACTGAAATTTGGTATCCTTTGACCAATGTCTTTCCAGCCACCACCACCAAGCCCCTAGTCACCAACATTCTGCTCTCTACTTCTATGAGACTTCTTAATTTTTTATCATTTTATTTTTAAATTTTTGCTAACTTTTATTTTAGGTTCGGGGTACATGTGCAGACTTGTTATATAGGGAAATTGTGTGTCACAGAGGTTCCAGCCACCACCACCAAGCCCCTAGTCACCACCATTCTACTCTCTACTTCTATGAGGCTTCTTAATTTATTATTATTTTATTTTTAAATTTTTGTTAACTTTTATTTTAGGTTCAGGGGTACATGTGGAGGCTTGTTATATAGGGAAATTGTGTGTCACAGGGGTTTGGTGTACCAATTATTTCATCACCCAGGTAATCAGCATAATAGTTGACAGGTAGCTCTTCAATCCTCACCCTCCTCCCATCCTCCACCCCCAAGTAGACACTGGTGTCTGTTGTTCCCTTCTTTGTGTCCATATGTACTGATGTTTAGCCCTTGCTTATAAATGGAAACAGGTGGTATTTCATTTTCTGTTCCCATGTGAGTTTGCTTAGAATAATGGCCTCTAGCTCCATCCATGTTGCTGCAAAAGACATGATATCACTTTTTCTGGCTGTATAGTATTTCGTGTTGTTTATGTACCATATTTTCTTTATCCACTCTACTGCTGATGGGCATTTAGGTTGATTCAATATCTTTACTATTGTGAATAGTGCTGTCACGAACATGTGCATGTATATGCCTTAATGGTAGAATGATATATATCCTATGGGTATATATCCAATAATGCGATTGCTGAGATGAATGGTAATTCTGTTTTAAGTTCTTGCAAAAATCACCAAACTGCTTTCTACAATGGCTGAACTAACTTACATTCCCATAAATGGTGTACAGGTGTTCTCTTTTCTCTGTAACCTTACCAGCATCTGTTATATTTTGACATTTTAATAATAGCCATTCTGAATGGTGTGAGATAGTACTACATTGTGGTTTTGATTTGCATTTCTCTAATGATCAGTGATGTTGAGCAGTTTTTCATATGCTGTTGGTCACGTGTTTGTAAAGTGTCTGTTCATATCCTTTGCCCACTTTTTAGTGGGTATGTTTGGCTTTTGCTTGTAAATTTTAAAGTTCCTTATAGATTGTGGGTATTAGACCTTTGCCAGATGCATAATTTGCAAATATTTTTCCCATTCTGTAGGTTGAGTGTTTACCCCATTGATAGTTTCTTTTGCTTTGCCGATGTTCTTTAATTAAATTTAATTTAGGTTTTAATTAAATTTAATGTAATTTAGTTTTTAATTAAATTTAGTTTAATTTAAATTTTTGTTTAATTTGTCAATTTTTGTTTTTGTTGCAATTGCTTTTGGCATCTTTATCACGAAATCTTTGCTTGGTCCTATGTCCAGAACGGTATTTCCTAGGTTGTTTTCCAGGGTTTTTATAGTTTTTGGTTTTACATTTAAATCTTTAATCCATGTTGAGTTGATTTTTGTCTATGGAGAAAGGAAGGGGTCCAGTTTCAATCTTTTGGATATGGCTAGAAAATTATCCCAAGACCATTTATTGAACAGGGAGTCCTTTCCCTGTTGCTTGTTTCTGTCAATTTTGTGAAAGAGCAGATGGTTGTAGTTGTGCAGCATTATTTCTGGGCTCTACGAGACTTTTTTAGATTGGGACATTTATGTCAATTTCTAACTACTTTTGGCTAGAGGCAATTTTGCCTCTTTTATCTTCTCAGGCATACAGAGATAATTGCGATCTCTGGCTCCAAGAGCTATTAGGGATTTCTATTTATCTGTTATTCGTCACCCAACCAAAGGCTTAGTATGAGCATGAATTGGGAGCTCATGGTGCAGGACTCCATCTTAGGGACCAAAAATGTTTATTTACTCATGGTAGATTAAGGTACATAATGCTTCATTTCACATTTCAATAAAGTCTCTTCACATGGTCTCAGTAAAACATGCATATTCATCAAGATAAGCTAGTATTTGCTGGAAAAACAAACAAATCCAAAATCATAATGACTTAATATAATAAGGTCTAATTCTTGCTCATACTAAATATCAAGGGTTACTTAGGGGGCAGTCAGGAAGCAGTGACTATATAAATTAAATTACCAGTAGGTATGACTGAGGAGGAACAGAGTTATGGGGGTCTCACATTGGCAATTAGATATTCTGGCTCAGAAGTGACATCTGTCACTTCTATTACAACTCATTGACCTGAACACATTATACCTCAATTGTACTGTACCATCTCATGGTGTCATGCTTAGTTATATGATTGCTTTCACGAATAAAAAAAGTAAGCATAAATTATTTAGCAGAAGTTTTAAAAGCCACAGCATGGTTTTTCATATTTTTTTCTCTGCCACAAAGCTGGCAATGCTCTGGTTCCTCTTTCAGCCTAGATTCTAAAATGAGGATGACATTGAACAAAGCTGTAACCAATATACAATCAACAAGTAGCATGATCAAGAAATAAAGTTTTACTATTGTAAGCCACACATATTTGGAGTTGTTTGTTACTGGAGTATAACATTTCCCAAACAAGTTTATATAGCCTAAAAGTGAGGGGAATAGAAATATTATGTGAACACCACTAACAATTTATAAATGCTTTATGTTCTGACCTCCTGGGTAATAAAGTTGTGGATTTGGAATAAAATTGAATTTATGATGAAAGTGATTAGTGATATAAAAATGATATTTGCACCTAGAAATACGCTTCTTAGAGTAAGACCAATGTCTTGACATTGTGCCCACAGAGGAAGAAATTTAATTAAGCACACTATTTTTCACAGTGAATGATATTTACATAATCATAATGATATACACACTCATAGTTTTCTACTCATACAATCAACTAGCTATAGATAAAAAAAGAAAAGTACTTAAGAGTTACATAAATTTGGTGCTTACAGAGCCTCAGTGCTAGAAGAGGGCAAGGATGGGTACAGGAAGGATATAAAGAAAGAGGAAGGAAAGAATTACTAATACTTCATCCTACAAAATAGGGAGTTAATAAAAACTGTTTCTTGTTGGTAGACAAGAAATGGAAGAAACAGAGCTATATATAAGTAAAAGTTTTATATACTTTAAAAACTTAATTGTCACTAATTGAAGCTAGATACTACAAATTAAGATGTTCATTGCAATCCCCTGAGATATCACAAATAAAATAAACAAAAAAAATATAAAAAACATTAAAATGGTACATTATACAATGTCTGTGCAACACAAAAGAAAAAAGTAGTGAATCAAGAGAGAAACAAAAGAGACATCATGCAAATAGAAAATTTTTAAAATGGCAGACATAGATTCTATCTTATCAGCAATTTCACTAAAAGTAAATGCATTAAATAACTCAATTAAGAAGCAGAGGTTTCTAGAATATATTTAAAATAGTCCAACTATATGCTGTGTACAACAGAAACACTTTAGATTCAAAGACACAAATGGATTGAAAGTAAAAGGATGGAAAATGATATTCCATGCAAACAGTAACAAAAGAACAATGAAGTGGCCATTGACAAAATAGATTAAAAGGCAAAATTTGTTGCTAGGGACAAAGAAGGACATTTTATAAAGGTAAATGTGTTAATCTGTCAAGAATATATGACAATTATAAAAATATTTGCACCTAACAACAGAGCCCAAAAATAAAGCAAAAACTGACAGAATTGAAAATAGATACAGAACAACTCAACTGTAATAACTGGAAACTTTAACGTCCCATTTTCAATAATGGATAAACAAACAAAAATTTGTTGATTGCCTTCCTTATGAGAAGCAGTATTCTAAGCCGTGGGAATACAACAGTAAAAAAAATAAGAAAAAATAACAATTTTTACTTTCAAAAAGCTTAAACTCTCATGGTGGTGTGCTATGGTTTAACATTCATAGCACTTATCACTATACAACATAGCTTAGATTTCATTTATCTGGTTTGTTTTCTATCGCCCTTCATTCATTTTCTGTTGCTTATAATGTAATACTTAAAACGGGGTAATTTATAAAGAAAAGGAATTTATTTCTTACAGTTATGGAGGCTTGGAAGTCCAGGTTGAGGGGGCACATCTGGTGGGAGCCTTCTTGCTAGTGTGTTCTCTTTGACGAGTCCTGAGATGACCAAGGGCATTACATGGCAAGAAGACTTAGTATGCTAACATGCTATACTCAGGTCTCTCTTCCTCTTATAAAGCTACCAGTTCCCCTCCCATGATAACCCATTCATCCATTAACACATTAATCCATGAATGGATTAATCAATTCATGAGGCCAGAAGTCTCATAATCCAATCATATTAAAGAGGCCACCTCTTACCACCTCTCAATACTGTCACACTGGGGATAAAGTTTCTTTTTTATGTATTTATTTATTTTATTGGGAATAAAGTTTCAACATGGATTTATGGAGGTGACATTCAAACCACAGCACACCACCATGAGAATTTAAGCTTTTTGAAAGTAAAAACTGTTATTTTTTTCTTATTTTCTTTTACTGTTGTATTGCCAGGGCATAGAATAGTGCTTCACATAAAGAAGGCAATCAAAAGATTTTTGTTAACTAAATACTATTGAATGAACTAATAAAAGACAAGAAAAAAATTCCAAAGTTTTGCAGTGTTTTGTTTTTGGAAAACACATCAGTCTACATTAAACAAAGCACTTGAGTATTTTATGATCATAAATATAGGAAATAATATTATTGAGTTAAAAAACTGAGAATGAGAATAAAATGATTAGGAAAACTGGCAACATTTTTTTAACCATAATGCAAAATATTTATTATAAAGAAGCTGAGGTTATCCATCATACTTTCTGATTCGCCAAGATTGTGAAAAGAGATTCACTTGTTCTGGTAAAAAAAAGAAAAAAAAATCCTTAAAAAAAATAACTGTGCTGAAAAATAATTTCTAGAGTGCAGTTGTGTATGTTAACATACTCTTGAGGCACTTACTTGACTGCTGGCCAATTGGATTTCAGGAGGCTTGCTTGAAGTCCAGCATGTCTTTATCCTGGCTTTGGCATAAGATAAAAAACAAGAGCTTTAGTCAGGAAAAGCTGACTAAGCTATCCACTTCCTAACTATGCAAACTTGAAAGACTGACTTAACTTTGCTGAGCCTCACTTTCTTATTTATTAAATGGGCCATACTACCTATCCGTGAGAGTTTTGAAAACTAAAGTATCATTTAAAAATCTATGGCCAGGCACGGAGGCTCACGCCTGTAATCCCAGCACTTTGGGAGGCCGAGGCAAGTGGATCACGAGGTCAAGAGATCGAGACCATCCTGGTCAACATGGTGAAATCCTGTCTCTACTAAAAATACAAAAATTAGCTGGCCATGGTGGTGGCAACTGTAGTCCCAGCTACTGGGGAGGTTGTGGCAGGAGAATCACTTGAACCCGGCAGACGGAGGTTGCAGTGAGCTGAGATCGCGCCACTGCACTCCAGCCTGGGTGGCACAGTGCAAAAAAATAAAAATATATAAATAAAATAAAATAAATAAAAATACATAAATCTCGGTCCTAGTTGAGACTGTCTCAAAAAACAAACAAACAAACAAAATCTAAAGCTAGTAGGTGTTCATTAAATGACAGCCATTATGATTAGTTTTACATGATTATTTTATTGCTCATGATTATACGCATGACTGCTTTGGGAGTATGCAGTATTATTCCCTTAATGGATTTGCATCTGTTATAATTAAGAAACGTCATTTATCTAGCTACCAACACATACAAGTTATTTCATGAATAAGGCCTGTTACCACTGTGGGGGAGGGCAGTTTTAAGTTTAAGTCACAGGGTGACAACTTGAACAAAGTAATTATCTTTGTGTCTAAGGATGTGGTATAAGAATTTCAAAAGGACAATTCTGTCTTGCTAAAATTTTTGGTAATTAGTCTATTGACAGATTGGCAAAGTTAGTTAGTGATGTGAGTTTCCCACTTTGTATTTCAATTGAAATGCAGTTTAATTTAAACGTCATCCAAAATAAATTTTTTTTTTTTTTTTTGTGAGACGGAGTCTTGCTCTGTTGCTCAGGCTGGAGTACAGTGGTGCGATCTTGGCTCACCGCAACCTCTGCCTCTCTGGCTCAAGCGATTCTCCTGCCTCAGCCTCCCGAGTAGCTGGATTACAGGTGTCCACCACTATGCCCAGCTAATTTTTGTATTTTTAGTAGAGACTGGGTTTCATTGTGTGGGCCAGGCTGGTCTCCAACTCAAGTGATCTGCCCGACTTGGCTTCCCAACAAAATAAATTCTTAAAAAGAGAACGATTTGCAATCATCCTATTTTGGCATATTATAATTACATCTTTCATATTACTCCTTCATTTCAATCTTCTTTCAAGTAGAAAAGTATAATTTATAAGTTTTCTGTATTTTAAATGAAGACACAGTAATCACAAAGGGGGAAAAAAGTTGAATCAAGGAATTAGCCAACTTACACCCCAAATAAAACTTACTTTTAGTTTGTCAGACTACTGTCTTACTGCTCCCTTCACAGTAGCTCTCAGAGCAATAGTGTAAATGGAAAATAGTGTGCCATCAAAGAGTGTGGGGTCCTGCTTAGAGTCTTTTAACACATGAGATATAGTGCCATCAAATGCCACAATCCTGCAGAAAAAGTCAATACAATCTGTTCCTGAAACATGTATCTTTTACAATCAAAACCAAAGAAGGTATACGTGGTAAACAACCTAATGCTAATGTGGCAAAATGAAGATCTGGGGACAAACACCAGAATTAGCTGTCTTCAGTACTGGTCAGCAGGTTATTTTTATCCTAATTCAAAAAATGTAATTCATTTAACATTGACTGAGCTTGTCATGTACCAGGCAATATGTTAAGTAGGTGCATACGGAGGATTTACATAGGAAAGAGTTGGGCAGGGCTTGACCCTGGTGATCAAGAGACTTTCAGTCTATTAAAAGATATAAGCCTTATGTTTTAGTTAACCACTAAACATATCTGGTTGTGTGTTACACATTTATTCATAAATTAACGAATCAGATTTTCAAAACAACACCAAGGAGTGGTTACGGCCCACATTTTGTCGATGAGAAGACTGAGGACCCTGTAGCTAAAGTTTGATTCCACAGGTAACAGATCTAGTAAATGACAAAGCTGGAGTGCGCATCCTGACTTTCACATTCTAAGTCCAAAAGCTATTTCCACTTTACCACACTTTCCTCCTTATATTCCATGTGTGAAATGCTATAGGAGAGTGACAACGCAATCTAAGAGTTTAAGTAAGCCAATATTTAATCAGAAGTTTTGGCCATCCTTCCTGGGAGAATTGTTTCAACTAGAACTTGTTGGGTAGGCATAATTTCGATAAATAGATGTGAGATGGAACAGAGGGGAGAAAATAGGCCTGTCATCTTGGGAATATCAAAAATAACAGCTGACTTTCAAGAGCAGAGACCTGTAAGGATGATGCCACCATTAACCATAATGGGAAACTCAACCAAGATAAGGCATGAAGCAGTTGGTATTTATCAGGACTGCATCTATTTAAAAGACTGAATAATTCAAAATCCCGTATTATCACATTTGTGCTAGAGCCTACAGTATGGAGCTGGGAAAGAGATGAATAAATAGAACTTGCCTTTTACCTATTAATTGTGTGTATTTCATTTAACTTTCAAAAGTAGTGCATATTTACTGTTTTTGAAAAAACAAACACTACAAGATTAAAAAGTTTCAAAAAATTACATTCCTCAACTCCATGTCTACAGTGCAAATGTAATCAAATAGCCTAGTATGCACTCCTGCCTTCATTCTCCACCTCTTACAGACACATGTCAAAATACATACATATACATATGTAAATATTTAAAATTAACTGCATTGAGTTATACTTTATGTACAATAGAATGGAACTATTTAAGTGTTCATTCTGTCATTTTAACAAGTTTTTACACCCACGCATTCACGCTGACAATCAAGATACAGAATATTTCCTTTACGTTAAAAATATTTTTGTGCCCCTTTGCAATAAATCCTCACTGTTTTCAGCCATATCATTGATCTATTTTTTCCAATAGATTAGTTTTACTTCTTGTAGAATCTCATAAATAGGACTATACTACCTGTATACTTTTCTCCTCTGGCTTCTTTTACTTAGCATAATGTGTTTGATATCCATCTATATGCTGTATATATCAGTAGTTAGTTCCTTTGGATTCCTGAGTTGTACTCTATTGTATGAATATACTCTGATGATCCATTATCAGTTGATGGGCATTTGAGTTTATTCTAGATCATTAGCTATTACAAGTGAAATTCCTTTGGACACACATGTGTATGTCTAGATGTTGCTGTATATTTTCATTTATGTTGGTGAGCCATAAAGTATGTTTAATTTAAAATGCCAAACTTTTCTTAAAGCTGTTGTAAATTTTTACTTTCTCACCAGTAATTTATGAGCATTCTGGTTTGCTGCACATCCTCACCAATACTTGTAATTTTCTATCATTTGCTATTTAGCAACCCTACTAGGTGTGAAACAGTATCTCATTGCGAGTATAATGTGTATTTCCTTGATGATTAAAGACCGAGAATTACTTCATGTGTGCCTTGGCCATCTGCATATCTTCTTTTGTGAAGTCACAAGTCTTTTCTCAGATAAGTGTATGGTGAATATTTTCTCCTAATGTACCATTTCATTTTGTTAATAGTGTCTTCTGAAAAGCAGGAACTTTTAATATTGATAAATCTGGTTTAACATTTTTCTTTTCTTGTATAGTTCACAATGCTGGTGTCCCACATTAGAAATCTTTGCCCTTTACAATGTCATAAGCATTTATATTTCCTTCTAAGTCTATTTTTGGACCATCCATTGTCTTCCACTAATTTGTCTATCCTTATGTTAACACCATGCTGTCCTGATTATTTTAGCTTTATATTAAATCTTGAAATCATGCTGTACATGTCCTGAAGCTTTTCTTTTTTTCAGAATAATTTTGAATCATTAAGTTCTTTTTATTTCCATATAAATTTTATCTCTGTTTCTAAATTTCTATTTTAAAAAAATAACCTGCTGACATCTTAATAGAGATTGTATTGATCAATTTTAGGAAAACTTACATATTAACAATATTGAGTTTTCCAATCCATGAACACAGTATAGCTATCCATTTATTTAGTATTTGTAAGTTTATTTCAGCAGTGTTTTATAATTTTACATGTACAGGTCTTATAAGTACATTTTAGTATATTTACCCATATCTATTTTATACTGTTATAGATGGCATTTTAAAATTTTTATTTTCTAATTCTGCATGCCTAGGATACAGGAATACATCTAATCTTGTACATGGTGGCCTTTTATCCTGTAATGTTGGTAAATTTATTTACCAGTTCTAGTAATTTTTTTAAAGATAATTTAGGATAATCTATCTATCTATCTATCTATCTATCTATCTATCTATCTATCTATCTATCTATCTATCTATCTAGAGAGATGTATTCTGTGAATACAGTTTAATTGTTCCTTTCAAAGCTGTATATATCTTATTTTTTTTCTCTTACCCAGAAAGAATTCAGCGCTAAATCATGAGTATGATGTTAGTTTGTCAGTTGTAGTAGTTTTTTCACAGATGCAATTCATCTGGCTGAGAAAGTTTACTTTTCTTCCCAGTTTTCTGAGAATTTTTATCATAAATATATGGTGAATTTTCTCACAAGCTTTTGCGGCATTTATTGAGATTTTTTCTTCCTTCATTAGTTAATAAAGTACAAATTTTGTTTTTCAAATGATAAATCAATCTTACATTACTGAGATAAAAAACATTTTGACAAGATGGATTATTCAGTTTGCAGATATTTTGAAGGACTTTTGTATTTGTGCTCCTGAGGGAAGTTGTATTGTGATTTTCGTATCTAGTTATGTTTCTTTCTGGATTGTGTATCATGGTATATTAGTTTCCTATTCCTGCTTTAAAAAATTACCACAAAGTCAATGGCTTAAAACAACAAAATTATATTATTTTACAGTTCTGGAAGTCAGAAATCCAAAATATGCCTTATAGGGCTAAAAGTAAGGTATCTTAAGGACTACACTCCTCTGGAGGCTTTAGGGGGGAAGCCTTTTATGGGAGAAAGTTTTTTACAGCTTCTAGAGATTGTCTACGATTTTTAGCTTGTGGTCTTCTTCCAGCAATTACATCACTCTGATCTCTGCTTCAGTTATTACATCTCTTCTGACTCTCCTGCTTCCCTTTTCCCTTTAAAATAACCCTTATGATTACATTGAGCCCATAATCCAGGATAAATATTCCATTATAAGATTCTTAACTAGTCACATCAGAAAAATTATTTTGATGTGTAAGGTAACATATTCAAAGGTTCTGGAGGTTAGGGCTTAGACATCTTTGTGGAAGAAGTAAGTATTATTCTTCATACTGATTGATCAATCATCACACTGATTGATGCTAGCTGACATGGTTTGGCTGTGTCCTCACCTAAATCTCATCCTGAAGGCAGGAACCTGGTGGGAAGTAATTGGATCATGGGGGGCAGGTATTTCCTGTGCTCTTCTTGTGATAGTGAATAAGTCTCACGAGATCTCTAATGGTTTTTTTTTGTTTTTGTTTTGACAGAGTCTCACTCTGTTGCTCAGGCTGGAGCGCAGTGGCGTAATCTTGGCTCATTGCAACTTCTACCTTCTGGGTTCAAGCAATTCTCCTGCCTCAGCCTGCCCAGTAGCTGGAATTACAGGCACCCACCACCATGCCTGGCTAATTTTTGTATTTTTAGTAGAGACGGGGTTTCACCATGTTGGCCAGGCTGGTCTCAAACTCCTGACTTCAGGTTATCCACCTGCCTTGGCCTCCCAAAGTGCTGGGATTACAGGCACGAGCCATAGCGCCCGGCCTTGCTGATAGTTTTATAAGGTGGAGTTTCCCTGTACAAGCTCTCTCTTTGCCTGTTGCCATTCACATAAGATGTGACTTGCTCCTCCTTGCCTCCTGCCATGATTGTGAGGCCTCTCCAGCCATGTGGAACTGTAAGTCCATTAAACCCCTTTCTTTTGTAAATTGCCCAATCTCGGGTATGTGATTTTTTTTGAGACTAAGTCTTGCTCTGAGGCCCAGGACGATGTCGGCTCACTGCAACCTCAGCCTCCCAGGATCAAGGGATTCTCCTGTCTCAGCCTCCCAGGTAGATGAGATTACAGGTGTGCACCACCACACCCAGCTAATTTTTTGTATTTTAGTAGAGATGGGGTTTCACCATGTTGGCCAGGCTGGTCTCGAACTCCTGACCTTAAGTGATCCACCTGCCTTGACCTCCCAAAGTGCTGGGATTACAGGTATAAGTCACACACCCAGCCCAGGTATGTCTTTATTAGCTGTATGAAAATGAACTAATACAGTAAATTAGTACCAGTAGAGTGAGGCACTGCTGAAAAGATACCCAAAAATGTGGAAGCTACTTTTGAACTGGGTAACAGGCAGAGGTTGGAACAGTTTGGAGGGCTCAGAAGTAGACAGGAAAATGTGGGAAAGTTTGGAACTTCCTAGAGACTTGGTGAATGGCTTTGCCCAAAATGCTGACAGCGATATGGATAATAAAGTCCAGACTGAGGTGGTCTCAGGTGGAGATGAGGAACTTGTTAGGAACTGGAGCAAAGGTGACTCTTGTTATGTTTTAGCAAAGAGACTGGCAGCATTTTGTCCCTGCCCTAGAGATTTGTAGAACTCTAAACTTGAGGGAGATGATTTAGGGTATCTGGCAGAAGAAATTTCTATGCAGCAAAGCATTCAAGAGGTGACTTGGGTGCTGTTAAAGGCATTCAGTTTTATAAGGGAAGTAGAGCGTGAAACTTTGGAAAATTTGCAGCCTGACAATGGGATAGAAAATAAAATCCCAGCCAGGCGCGGTGGCTCACACCTAAAATCCCAGCACTTTGGGAGGCCAAGGCAGGCAGATCACAAGGTCAGGCATTTGAGACCAGCCTGGCCAACATAGTGAAACCCCATCTCTACTAAAAATACGAAAAATTAGCTAGGTGTGGTGGCACGTGCCTGTAGTCCCAGTCACTCGGGAGGCTGAGGCGGGAGAATCACTTGAACCTGGGAGGTGGAGATTGCAGTGAGCCGAGACTGTACCATTGCACTCCAGCCTGGGTGACAGAGTAAGACTCCATCTCAGAAAAAAAAAAAAAAAAGAAACAAACAAAAGAAAAGAAAATTCCATTTTCTTAGGAGAAATTCAAGGCAGCTGTAGAAATTTGCATAAATAACAAAGAGGCGAATGTTAACCCCTAAGACAATGGGGAAAATGTCTCCAGGGCATGTCAGAGGTCTTCACAGCGGTCACTCTCATCATAGGCCTGGAGGCCTAGGAGGAAAACCTGGTTTTATGGGCTAGGCCCAGGATCTTCCTGGTGTATGCAGCCTAGGGATTTGGTGTCCTGTGCCCCAGCTGCTCCAGCCGTGGCTGAAAGGGGCCAACACAGACCTCAGGCTGTGGCTTCAGAGGGTGCAAGCCCCAAGCCTTGGCAGTTTCCACATGGTGTTGAGCCTGTGGGTGCACAGAAGTTAAGAACTGAGGTTTGGAAACCTCTGCCGAGATATCAGAAGATAGTATGGAAATGCTTGGATGCCTGGGCAGAAGTTTGCTGGAGGGGCAGGGCCCTCATGGAGAACCTCTTCTAGGGCAGTGCAGAAGGGAAATGTGGGGTCACAATCCTTACACAGGGTCTCTACTGAAGCACCGCCTAGTGGAGCTGGGGAAAGAGGGCCACTGTCCTCCAGACCCCAGAATGGTAGATCCTCTGACTGCTTGCACCTTATACCTGGAAAAACAGCAGACACTCAACGCCAGTCCATGAAAGCAGCCAGGAGGGAGGCTGTACCCTGCAAGGACACAGGGGTGAAGCTGCCCAAGACCATGGGAACCCACCTCTTATATCAGTGTGACCTGGATGTGAGACATGCAGTCAAAGGAGATAATTCTGGAATTTTAAAATTTGACTGCCCCGCTGGATTTCAGACTTGCATGGTGCCTGTAGCCCCTTAGTTTTGGCTAATGTCTCCAATTTGGAATGGCTGTATCTACTCAATGCCTGTGCCCCCATTGTATCTAGGAAATAACTAAGTTCCTTTTGATTTTACAGGCTTATAGGCAGAAAGGACTTGCCTTGTCTCAGATGAAACTTTGAACTTTGGACTGTGGACTTTTGAGTTAATGCTGACATGAGTTAAGACTTTGGGGGACTGTTTGGAAGGCATGATTGGTTTTGAAATGTGAGGACGTGAGATTTGAGAGGGTCCAGGGACAGAATGATATGGTTTGGCTGTGTCTCCACCCAAATCTCATGTTTAATTCTTATGTGATGTTGGAGGGACCTGGTGGGAGATAATTGAATCACAGGGACAGGTCGTTCCCATGCTGTTCTCATGATAGTGAGTAAGTCTCATGAGATCTGATGGTTTCATAAGGGGGAGTTGCCCTGTACAAGCTCTCTCCTTGCCTGCCACCATCCACATAAGATGTGACTCTCTCCTCCTTGCCTTCTGCCATAATTGTGAGACCTCCCTAGCCACATGGAACTGTAAGTTCATTAAACCTCTTTCTTTTGGAAATTGCCCACTCTTGGGTATGTCTTTATTAGCAGTGGGAAAATGACTAATACACCAGCCTTATAAAATAAAATTGGAAATGCTTTCCCAAACCTTTTTTCTTTTTCGGTTTTAAGAGACAACATCTCAGTATATCTCCAAGGTTGCTCTTGAACTCCTGCCTCAGCCCCCGAGTTGCCAGGACTATAGGCATATGTCACTACCCCTGGTTCCCTGACCTTTAGTTTCTGAAATAATTCATATATGATTTTCGCATGAGTCCCATTTTAAAATTTGATAAGACCACCAGTAAAGTTATATTGACGTGGAGTTTTCTTTGTGGCAAGGGGATTCATTTGGAACTCAATTACTTTCATGTGAATATGGATCCTCAGAGTTCATATTTTGGATTATAGTTGTTTGCAAAGTTGTGTCTTTCAAAGCAGTTGTCCATTTCATCTATGTTACAAATGTATTGTCATAATCTTGTTTGGAATGTGTATAAATATTTTAATGACTACAGGATATATAGTCACATTCTCCTTTGCACTCCTTATATTTGTAATTTGTGTCTTCTATCTTATTCTCCTGATCACTGAAAAAAAATTCTTCTAAACTTACACAATGTAATCATGATTTCCAGCCCCTTTACTTTGTGTAGCTCTAAAACTTGTGTAGTACATATCATTTTCCTTCAATCTGAAGAACCTCCTTTAACATTTCTGATGTTTCAGGACTGCTGCTATAAAATTATCTCTGCTTTTGATTTGTGTTTCCGAAAATGTCTATATTTTAACTCCAAAATTTTTTTATGTGATACAGAAATCTACGTTGATAGCTGGATTTGCTTAATGCTTTACAAATTCCGTTAAAGTGTCTTCTGGCATTATAATTTGTGACAAGAAGTCTGTAATAATTCTTTTTATTCCTCTACATGTAACACATCTTTTTTTGTTCTGTTTTTAACTTCATTTGCCATCTCCTATTTTAGACATTTTACTATGATACATTTGGTTTGGTTTTCTTTGTGTGTATTCTCCTGTGTTTTATTGAACTCCTTGGTTCTATGAATTTAGTTTTTAACCACATTTACGAAATGTCCATTATGTCCATGTATGTATATACTTTAGATGGAGTCTCGCTCTGCTGCCTAGGCTGGAGTGCAGTGGTGCGATCTCGGCTCACTGCAACCTCCGCCTCCTGGGTTCAAGCGATTCTCCTGCCTCAGCCTTTCGAGTTGCAGGGACTACAGGTGTGTGCCACCATGCCTGACTAATTTTTTGTACTTTTAGTAGAGATGGGGTTTCATCATGTTAGCCAGGATGGTCTCGATCTCCTGACCTTGTGATCCATCCACCTTGGCCTCCCAAAGTGCTGGGATTACAGGTGTGAGCCAACACGCCCATCCTCCAAAAATTTTTCTAATCTTATCTCCCTCTCTTTTCATTCTGGGTCTCTTAATATACATATACAGAATCATGTAATATTATTCTCCTGGTCACTAGTGCTTTTGTTAATTTTTTTTTTTTTTTTTGGGGGGGGGTGAGATGGAGTCTCACTCTATCGCCAGGCTGGACTGCAGTAGTGCGATCTCGGCTCACTGCAACCTCTGCCTCTTGGGTTCAAGCAATTCTCCTGCGTCAGCCTCCCGAGTAGCTGAGACTACAGGCATGAACCACCACGCCCAGCTAATTTTTGTACTTTTAGTAGAGACACGGTTTCACCATGTTGGCCAGGATGGTCTCGATGTCTTCACTTCGTGATCTGCCCACCTCAGCCTCCCCAAGTGCTGGGATTACAGGTGTGAGCCACCATGTCCAGCCTGTTAATATTTAATAAATATTTCAGAATAGTTTTAGATTTACTGCAAAGACATGAATATAGTACAGTAACTTCCCATATAAGAAAATCTCATACCTTGTTTTTTTATTGTTAACATCTTACACTAGTATAGTGCATTTCTCAATACTAATAGCCAATATTCATATAATATTATTAACTAAAGTCCTTGTATTACTCAGTATTCCTTAGGTTTTACCTGTTGCTGCTTTCTGATCCCATGCAAGACACCATATTACATTTAGTCCTCAAGTCTCCTTAGGCTCTTTTTGGCTGTGACAGTTTCTCAGATTGTCCTTACTTTTTATGACCTTGACAGCTATGAGAGGCACTAGAGTGAGCTGTTTTATAGAGTATCTTTCAATGGGGATATGTCTGGTGATATTCTTATCATCAGACTAAGATTATGAGTTTTGGGGCAGAATCTCACAGAGGTAAACTACTTTTCTTGTCATATTATATCAGGGTTACGTGATATCGCATGACAAATTGCCTTAATCACGTTATCAAACTAGCATATGGCAGGTTTCTCCACTGTAAAGGTACTCCTTGTTTTCCATACATTGCTTTTTCATAGCAAATCATTAAGTGAAGCCAACACTAAAAACAGACGGGGATTAAACACCACTTCTTGGATTAGGGGGTATTAACATAAAATATTTGAAATTCTTCTATATGGATTTGTCTATTCTCCATTATTTGTTTTTTTTTTCAATAATTAAGTTATATCACTATAAAATCCCAGATATTTATTGTAAACTTTGGGGTAAAATTTAACATTACCTCATTAATTTTCTTCCTCAAATTATTTCATCTTTGACCACTGTATGCTCTTTCAGTTGGCTCCTGTGTCGTTTTGATATGCTCTCACCTTTCTGTTTTTAAAATTTCTTTACCTTCTGGTACCACACGATGCTTCAGGCAAATCTTATGTACTTCCTGCCCTAGTTCTAGAATCAGCCATTTCTTCAGACATTCCTATTTTGTTTTTGTCTTCAATTATATAATGATATTAGAAACCTAGAGCTGGGTCCTAGGTTTGCTGGTTGCGAATGGGTTGCCATTGTTTTTAGGCCCTCATAGTTGACAAAGCAAGAAAATATAGGTATGTGTACTAAGCTGTGTAAATCAGCATATCTATAAATATTTCTGTATGTATGCTACGTTCAACATGAGTTTATACTGTCTTCTGCTGTAATCCATTACTACATGTATCATTCTAGTTTTCTGCCTTGTTTGTCTACAACCTTTCATTCCAACTGTGAGAAACTAGGCTCCGACAATCCATCATTTATTTGCTTACTTGGTTAGTTGCAGTGTAAATGTATACTGGTTTCAGAATTGTTAACCCATGTTCCCATGGGAGACAATGTTATACAACAGAGTGCAGAGTTTATGTGAGCTCCTTTTACATTTAATCTCCTAAGCTCATTTCCATCTTTTCTCCTAACCTCCCCAGTAAGATTATTTAATATATTTGTAAATCAGTCATATTCTATTGTCACAGTCTCAATTTTCTATCTTTGTTTCAGTTTAAGTAATTCCCATATCTTTTATTTTGCAGTGTCTACTGTGATAGTAATTACACACACTTCGTTTTCAATTTCAGATGGCATATGTTTCAGCTCCAAAATCCCATGTTTTGTCTTCCATTACTCTCCTCATTACAGTATTTTAATAACTATTTTAGGCTGGGCCTGGTGGCTCATGCCTGTAATCCCAGCACTTTGGGAGGCCAAGGCAGGCGGATCATCTGAGGTCAGGAGTTTGAGACCAGCCTGCCCAACATAGCGAAACCCCGTCTCTACTAAAAATACAAAAAATTAGCTGGGCGTGGTAGCCGGCACCTGTAATCCCAGTCACTCGGGAGGCTGAGGGAGGAGAATAGCTTGAACCCGGGTGGCGGAGGTTGCAGTAAGCCAAGATCGGGCCACTACACTCCAGCCTGGGTGACAAGAGCGAAACTCCATCCCCCCACCCCCCCCCCAAAAAAAACAAACTATTTTAAAGCTTTGTCAGCCAGTTTCATCATCTCTGATTTCCTCCAGGTTATGGGTCACAATTTGCTGTTGCGCTGGTTGTTTTTTTGTTTGTTTTGTTCTGTTGTTGTTGTTGCTAGGCAATAAACTGAAGATCAGCTTAACCTTTTTGGATACTAATTTTAAAGTTTGTTTTTAAGCATCACTCGGGTATATCTACAGTAGCCTTTACTCTTGGGATAGTTTAGCCTTCTGGTGCCCACTGATTGCTTAGAGCATTAAGTGACGTTTCTCTATTTCACTGGTAGGGTATTAAAGATGTTTCAGTCCTATGTGGTAGGAAATTTTGAAAAGTAGTCTTTGACAGCCGGCAACTGGTCACTCATACTAGGCCTCAGTGCTATTAGAAGCTGGGCTGCCACTCACAGCTAAGCCATATTATTCTCTTGTTGAAGAATGGACAATTTCACAGAACACCAATTTCGGACCATGATAAAGTAAGATAAAACAAGATTATTTCATAATTTTGTCTAAGGACAGACAAAAATAAGATCACTGTGCAATCCAAAAATATCCCACCTACCTGCTAATTTGAGTGACTGCTACTTGTTTTCCCAATTACACCTTTATATTTGTTCTAGTCTGCCCTCCTTTTATATAAATTCTACTCAGATACCCAGTTATAGAATTACTCCTGTTTCCTGACAGCAGTTAATCTAGACAAAACTCCCACTTCCTTAGACCCTTTACCAAATTACCCAGCCAAAGCCCAAATCCTATAAGAAGTTTTTTCTAATACTCTATATCTGAGTTGTCATGTACTTACAGAACTTTTCCTTCCAATATAAACAGCTAGAAAACATATTGGAAACAATTTATTTTCTAATCTAGACAATGGGCAGTGCAGGACTATGATCACTAAAAGAAGGAAAGCAAACGAGATGGTGTTTACTCTCCTTCACTGCAATGAATGATTAACAAACTCAACTTCTTTAACGACAACTGTGTTCTTGTAGGGCAGTGACAGTGAGCTCTGAAAAAATTTCAGTTGATGATTCCCAGGCAGTCGTTCTTTCTCGTCTCATGGGACTCACCCTGCAAATGTGTTGATTAGTAGTGAAGGATTCAAAGGGCCCCCAGAAAGATTTCTGGAGCTTTTTTCCGGCATAGCTCCCTCCTCTCTATTATTCTGCTACAAAATTCCATTCATTTCAAATACCTAAATTCTGATTTCTATCTTTTCAATTTAGTGAAACAAAAGTGTCTCTTACTTGAATTCTTTCTGTGTCATTGTTCTAAAATTGCTTCCTGGTAGGAAGCTGGAGTGATTGCTGAGCTCACCTCTTTGTTTCTCTTAGTGAACACAGTGCTGTACTGCCCATCATCCTGATTAATGAAAAAATCGGTTTCAAATATTTTTTCTCATTTTCTGGTTGTTCACATTGGGAGAGAACATGGACAGAAGTGGAAGTTAGTAAACAATAATGTACTATGTAGTTTCAAATAACTCGAAAGACGTCATTGAACATTCCTAACACAAATAAATGACAAATGTTTGAGATGATGGACATGCTAATTACCCTAATCTGATCACTATATGTTGTACATATCAAAGCATCACTATTAATGCATAAATATGTAATGCATAAATATGTACAAGTATTATTTATCAATTACAAAATTAATTTAAACATTTAATCATACCATATATATTTCTTTGCTATTTTCAATCCCCACCTCACCCCTTTGTAAACATATCAAAGATATACTATAGATAAAATTCTACTTTATTTAATATCTGGTTAATATTTTATAGGATATATTCACTAATATGAATATAATCAATGCACTTTTAATGAACATTTTTCCAGTGTATATGTCTGTGCATGTGGTATATTGTTATCCCTATACATAATGTTGCATTATTTTATTAATTCCTATGTCCATATGCTCAAAATTATTGATATGCTACTATATGTTAGGCACTATGTATTAAAATGGTTATGGCTTCTGTTGCTGTAACTATGAAAGGAAAAGAAAAACAGCAATGACTTTGGCTATTTCTGAGAAATGTACTTTAATTTTCTAGAATGGAATTTCTTAACTCTTATCAGAATCCTAGTTTATAGAATCAGGTAGATCCACTTTATATATCTGCAAAATATCTTATTTATTTCTCTCACAAATTCGTTTTCAAAGTTTATATGCAAGCTGTGATTGTATAAGTGCAATTTTAAATAACTTTTTTGGTGACAAGCTTATAATCAGGTGAGTCAAAGCCACTTGCTACATACATTTCATTTTCTAATATGCTATTTAAGGCAGGGTACTGATGTAACCAATGGGCTATAGATAGTTTTAGGCAGTAGGTGATGTGTGGTTAAATTTTAAACGTGAACAAAAAGAGAAGTAAAAATCCTTAAAATGTTTGATTGAAGAAATAAAATCACAGAGTTTCTTACTAGTCAACAGCTTTGCACTTTAGGATGAGAACAGGATATAAAGAACCGGAAAAGAGTTATAGCCTTTTCTTCCCTCTTGGTAATTTCTTGTCTGTGCTACCTAAGCAGGGCAGAAGGTAGGCTTACAGGAAGGGTGTATTAGTCCATTTTCATGCTGCTATAAAGGACTGCCTGAGACTGGGTAATTTATAAAGAAAATAGGTTTAATTGACTCACAGTTCCACATGGCTGGGGAGGTCTCAGGAAACTGACAATCATGGCAGAAGGGGACGCGAACATTTCCTTCTTCCATGATGGCAGGAAGGAGAAGTACCCAACAAAAGGGGGAAAAACCTCTTATAAAACCATCAAATCTCCTGAGAACTCACTCACTATCAGGAGAACAGCAGGATGGGGGTAACTGGCACTATGATTAAATTACCTCCCACTGGGTCTCTCCAACAACACAGGGGGATTATGGGAACTACTACAATTCAAGATGAGATTTGGTTGGGGACTCAGCAAAACCTTATCAAAGGGTAATTAAAACCTGTTATTATTGGGAAAAGGAAGAACAAAGGCAAAGGTATTTAATGTGAAACTGGTTTTGAATCACGAATGATAATCATAATATAGTGTTTACTGTATTCCAAATGCTACTCTTTATGACTTCTGTTTTCACTCATTATGGTTTTTACTTATTCTAGCAATAAAAAAATGAGGACTTTAGAAAAAAATGAAAAGAAGAATATTTGAGAACAATATTAAATTTCCTTTTCAGTTAACTTTTTGCAATCCAATTTCCTTTCTAATTTATTAAATCCTTATTCTGTACTGTTTGTTATATATTGGGAGTGAAAATATGTTTAAAAATGAAGGGGGGCAACAAGTGAAATTTTACTCATTTCAACAGAGAAGAAATGAGTAAAATCCATTCTTGGCTCAGGCATCTTGAAATACCAAGTCAGCAATACAAATAGGCTTTCATTTTCAAGCACTTACCGAGCTATCTATAGCTTTCTAAGTACTATTATATTTAATCCTAAAGAGGGTTCTATGAGGTTAAGTACTTTCATTATTCCTGATTCACACATGAGGAAATTGAGGCTTAGAGAAGTCAGTAGCTTGCCTAAGGTCACACAGCTAGTAAAACGTAAAGCTAGGTTTCAAACCCAGGTCTGTGTGAATACTTCATTTTAATTTTTGCCTATGATTTTCTACTGTTTTAATTATAGAGAGTTCTTTGTAATGTCCTTAATCTTTTTAGTGGTGATATTTTTTTTCTTATGGTTAGCTTCAATTGGATGTTCCTAAGTAAGACATTTTTCAAAATATGTATGACTTTTGGCCTTATAACAATGGTTTGACTCCATGACTTTACAGGATGTCTCCCTAGCCTTACTGTTTTCTCAGAAAGTTAATGAGATGAGGTGGGCAAGGCACACGGTAGGAGCCAGAAGATTTCCCTTAATCTAAGCTCTGCCTCCTATGGCCCTGGTGCTCTTGGTTGATATTTGACTTTACTCTGCCAAGGGGCAAGGAAGAGGCACTTATTACACAAAGATAAATGATCAGATGTTTCTCAAAGTCTGACTTTGGATCACTTCTAGACTTCTGAAAAGGTTTATTTATTCTGACTATTTTTGCCAGTGTTCTTGCTGCTTTTATGGAGGAAATGATTTCAAAAGTCCTTGTTTTGCCATTGTACTTAACATAGTTAACAAATTCGTTACTTAAAAATTTAAAGAGAAAATACTCTCCCTTATAAATATTACCATAACAATGTTAACTAAAATATTAGAAAATTGAATTATGTGGAATTTTAAAATAAATAATACACTATGGCCATGTAATGTTTGATGAGGAAATTAAAATAATCATCCTATATTTGAAAATTAAAAATAGAATCAACCATATTTATGTGACTGTGGTAGGCAGTTTTTAAAACGTCTTCCAATGGTCCCTATTTCTTAGTATTCATGCCCTTGTGTAATTCCTTCTGGGACAGTTAATTTAAAGGTCAACATGACTCGGTAAAGGGATGCCCAGAAACCTGGTAAAACATTATTTCTGAGTATGTCTGTGATGGTGTTTCCTGAAGTGGTTAGTATTTCAATCAGTAGACTGAGTAAAGAAGATTTTCACTCACCAAACCACTAGACATCAACTAATATTTTGAGAGATAAAACCGAATAAAAAGGCAGAGGAATGGATAATTCTTTCTGCTTGAGCTGAAACATCCATTTTCTCCTACCCTTAGAAATTGCAGCTCCTTGTTCTTGGGCCTTTAGACTCAGACTAAATTACACCACTGGCTTTCCTGGTTCTCCAACTTTCAGACAACAGATGGTGAAACTTAGCCTTCACAATTGCATGAGCAAGTTCCCATTCTCTCTCTCTCTCTCTCTCAGTCTCTGTCTGTCCATCCGTCCTACTGGTTCTGTTTCTCTAGAGAACCCTGACTAACACAAGTCTCTTTTTGTGTGAGCTGAACCCATGGATTTCCTTCTAATAAGTAGAATAAGGCATGAGTGATGGAGTGTCAGTTGCAAATTACATGACAAAAGACTTTGCCTATTATGTTACTGGTACTCTTACTGACACTCTATTTTGCCCTCTCACCTGCTCATACTGATGAAACCAGCTGCCTTGATGTATGCTGAACTATGGAAAAATCCACTTCCCAACAAGCACAGAATTATTTCCTCCCCCAGCTCATCCATAAAATGACTGCAACCTTGATTGGATCCTGTCAAAACCCCTGAGTCAGAAGAACCACATAAGCCACATGTAGATTGTTGACCTACAGAAACTGTAAGATAATAAAGGTTTTTCTTTTAAGCCTAAATATTGTTGTAATTGTTTACGCAGAAATATATAATGCAATGATAACTGCAAAATTATGTAATTATATTTACTGCTGTCATCACTGCATTGAGTTTTAACTTGAAGAACATAGTAAATTAGGACTAGGATACATACTTCCTCAATGACAATGACAATCCAAATCAATAGCTGAAACTATATTTAAAAGTAAACTCTATAGGATCCTCAATTGACATCAGGACATAAATTATTCAAGGTACTGGGTGAAAGAGAACACCATTTGAAAAGAAATATAGATTCACTGCATGTCACATCATGCACCAAAAGAAATAAAAATAGGTTAAATAATTTCTAAAAATAAAATTATAAAAGTGGGAAAAGAATATACTGGTAAATATTCATATAATCTTGAGTTTGGAAACTCTTTTAAATACAACACCAACCAAAGTCAAAAACCTTAAGTCCACAGAGGCAGGCAGGCCTCCTTGAGCTGCAATGGGCTCCATGCAGTTCGAGCTTCCCTGTCCACTTTGTTTACCTACTCAAGCCTCAGCAATGGTGGACGCCCCTCCCCCAGCCTTGCTACTGCCTTGTAGTTCGATCTCAGACTGCTCTGCTAGCAGTGAGTGAGTCTCCGTGGGTGTGGGACCCTCCGAGGGGTTTT
>NW_012108875.1:345652-346748 GCF_000951045.1 Mandrillus leucophaeus
TCTTCCTTCTGCCTTTAATGCTTTACTTGCTTCTCTTTCCTTCCATGTTCAAGTATTTCCTGAAGCTTTCCTTCCTGCTTCTAGCCTGTCTTCTCTGAATTCTACTGGCACTTCTTATATGTTCTTTGTTTTAGAGTTATTTGTATCTGTGTGTAGCCCCTTGCATAGCCACCTTCTTATTAGAGACACTGCCCAAGGGTGTCTGCAGTACAGAGAGTTCTGCCCCAGTGTCAATTAGGAAGCTTACAGGCTGGCCCCACACTGTGGCAGTCACCATGGGCTCCCGGGGGCCAAGGGAGAGGGAGCCCCAGCCCCGTCAATCATCAGATTCCTCTGCAGCAGGGAGGGTGAGGATCTTTTTGTTCTCTGGTTTTAATGGGCATTCCTTTTTCCAGTGTCCAATCTGCTTGCAATAAGCACATTGGTTTCTTTGTAGGGGAGCCCGCTCACCTTTTTGGCCTTTCTGCCAGGGACCCGGGGTCCCCTGGCCAGTGCTTTGTGGTGGAGGCCCTTCCTTCTTGACTCCTTGGATAGTGGCTACTAAGATCTTTGCCTGTCTTTTTGATGCTTTGTCAGCAGCCCTTTCAGCTGCCTGAGCTGCCTATTTTTGCCTTTTAAACTCTCGATTGTCAAAAACTTTCTGGGCTATTTCTAAAAGTTGGCTGGTGTTCATTCCAGCAAATCCTTCCAGCTTTTGTAATTTTATTTTAATATCAGGGGCTGCCTGAGTCACAAATGCCAAATTAACAGCACAGCTATTTTCAGGAGCCGCCGGGTCGAAAGGGGTATAAATCCAATAGGCCTCCAGGAGGTGTTCTAGAAACACTCCTGGTGACTCATCAGGCCCCTGGACAACTTCAGTTGTCTTGGACAGATTCATGGGTTTTAGAGCAGCTCCCTTGATACCTGCAAGGAGATACTGGTGAAAATTTTCCAAAGCTCTCTTCCCACCCGAGGACTTTGGATCCCAATCAGACCGGGTAGAGGGAAAAACCTCCTCAAGGAGGTCTTGGGCTTCCTCCTCTGGTCTACTGGCTGATATAAGGAAATACTTTCTGGCCTCTCTTCGGATACGGTCCCTCTCTTCAGAGGTGAA
>NW_012108875.1:348663-351856 GCF_000951045.1 Mandrillus leucophaeus
TCCCTGTCCACTTTGTTTACCTACTCAAGCCTCAGCAATGGTGGACGCCCCTCCCCCAGCCTTGCTACTGCCTTGTAGTTCGATCTCAGACTGCTCTGCTAGCAGTGAGTAAGTCTCCGTGGGTGTGGGACCCTCCGAGGGGTTTTTAAAGAAACATTTTTAAAGAAAAATGTTAATATATCTGGCTACACAAAATTACAAATTTTAGGATTTCATAAAAATACATTAAAATTTTAAAAGAAAATTAATCAACTGTAAAAAATTTGTTGAAAATACTAGTTGTGGAGGTTCCAAGATGGCTGAAGAGGAACAGCTCCAGTCTACAGCTCTCAGTGTGAGTGACAAAGAAGATGGGTGATTTCTGCATTTCCAACTGAGGTACCACGTTCATCTCATCGGGGTTTGTCCAACAGTGGGTGCAGCCCATGGAGTGTGAGCCAAAGCAGAGCAGGACATGGCCTCACCTTGGAAGTGCAAGGGGTTGGGGAATTCCCCTTGCTAGCCAAGGGAAGCCATGACAGATGATACCTGGAAAATTGGGACACTCCCACCCTAATACTGCACTTTTCCAAGGGTCTTAGCAAACGGCACACCAGGAGATTATATCCTGTGCCTGGCTCGGAGGGTCCCACACCCACAGAGACTCACTCACTGCTAGCACAGCAGTCTGAGATCGAACTACAAGGCAGTAGCAAGGCTGGGGGAGGGGCGTCCACCATTGCTGAGGCTTGAGTAGGTAAACAAAGTGGACAGGGAAGCTCGAACTGCATGGAGCCCATTGCAGCTCAAGGAGGCCTGCCTGCCTCTGTGGACTCCACCTCTGGGGGCAGGGCATAGCCGAACAAAAGGCAGCAGAAACTTCTGCAGACTTACATGTCCCTGTCTGACAGCTTTGAAGAGAGTAGTGGTTCTCCCAGCATGGAGCTGGAGATCTGAGAATACACAGACTACCTCCTCAAGTGGGTCCCTGACCCCCGAGTGGCCTAACTGGGAGGCACCTCCCAGTAGGGGCCAACTGACACCTCACACGGCCAAGTGCCCCTCTAAGAGGAAGCTTCCACAAGAAGGATCAGGCAGCAACATTTACTGTTCTGCAATATTTGGTGTTCTGCAGCCTCTGCCAGTGATACCCAGGCAAACAGGGTCTGGAGTGGACCTCCAGCAAACTCCAACAGACCTGCAGCTGGAGGTCCTGATTGTTAGAAGAAAAATTAACAAAACAGAAAGGACATCCACACCAAAACCCCATCTGTATGTCACCATCATCAAAGACCAAAGGTAGATAAAAATCACAAATATGGGGAGAAACCAGAGCTGAAAATTCTAAAAATCAGAGCGCCTCTTCTCCTCCAAAGGAACGCAGCTCCTCACCAGCAATGAAACAAAGCTAGATGGAGAATGACTTTGACGAGTTGAGAGAAGTCTTCAGATGATAGGTAATAACAAACTTCACTTCTCTGAGCTAAAGGAGGATGTTTGAACCCATCGCAAAGCCTTCAACCTGTCCATAGCTAGGTTGGTCAGCAAGGCATTAAACACTCAATGGAAACTCCATTGCGCCTATCAACCCCAGAGCTCTGGACAGGTAGAACACATGAAATGCACCCTAAAAAGTACTCTTACTAAATTAATCCTAGAAATCAGTGAGAATTGGGTAAAGCTCCTTCCTTTAGCCCTTGCTAGAGTAAGATGCACACCTTACTGGGCTGGGTTTTCACCTTTTGAAATCATGTATGAAAGGGCTCCGCCTATCTTGCCTAAGCTAAGGGATACCCATTTAGCAGAAATCTCACAAGCTAATTTGTTACAATACCTGCAGTCTCCCCAACAGGTACGAGACATCATCCAGCTGCTTGTCCGGGGAGCACACCCCAATCCAGTTCCTGACCAGACGGGGCCCTGACACTCTTTCCGGCCGGGGAACCTGGTGTATGTTAAAAAGTTCCAGAAAGAAGGACTCACTCCTGTCTGGAAAGGACCTCATACTGTCATCCTCACCATGCCGACGGCTCTGAAAGTGGACAGCATTCCTGCTTGGATTCATCACTCTCACATCAAAAAGGCCAACACAGCCCAGCAAGAAACATGGGTCCCCAAGTCTGGGTCAGGCCCCTTAAAACTGCACCTAAGTCGAGCGAAGCCATCAAATTACTTCTTTTTATTTACCTCTTTTGTTTGTTTCTGCCTGTCATGCCTTCTGTCCCTTCCTACTCTTTTCTCCTCACTTCTTTCATGACAGGACGTGTGTTTGCAAACACCACCTGGAAGGTGGGTACCTCCAAGGAAGTCTCTTTTGCAGTCGATTTATGTGCTTTGTTCCCAGAGCCTGCCCATACCCTCGAAGCGCAAAGCAATCTGTCAATCATGGGAGCAGGGAGTGTCAACCTCGCTGTAGGGTTTGGACATACTGGAAGCCGGACTGGATGTGGAAGCTCCAAAGGTGTAGAAAAAGGACTCCAGAGCACTGACTTTTACCTCTGTCCTGGAAATCACCCTGACTCTAGTTGTCGAGATTCTTACCAGGTTTTCTGCCCTTCCTGGACGTGTGTAACCTTAGCCACTTACCCTAGAGGATCAACCCGGTCTTCAACCCTCTCCATAACTCACACTCCCCCTCCTAGACCATGTACTATGGGAAATTGTAACCCTCTTACTATAACTATCCATAACCCTAGTTCAGCTCAAAGGTATTACGGCATGTCATGGGGATTAAGGCTTTATATCTTAGGATTTGATGTTGGAACTATGTTCACCACCCAGAAAAAAATCCTTGTCCCATGGAGCCCTCCTAAGCCAATTGGACCTTTAACTGATTTAGGCGACCCCATCTCTTCATCGCCTCTTTCAGTCATATAAGTTAAAAACAGGTACTATGAGTGCCCATCTAATTTTTGGTTCTTGTAAAGGTGTTTTTATCTGTGTAGGTAGTTGATAACCTGATATCCTTGTGGGGGGGGACGAATGGTGGAGCCTTCTATTCTGCAATCTTGCTCCACCTCTGCCTGTCCACAGCTCTTGCCATCACACTGTAGATCTTTCACACCTGCAGTGTTTCCCATTAGAATTCCCTTGAAACTCTAAAGTAATTTTACAAAGTTCATTTACTAATCCTCTGATTGAATATCAATTCAAATGGGAGTATTGGCTGTTCCACTAACTTGGCTCCTATTTTTGCCTTATTCCCTTTCTTACA
>NW_012108875.1:353021-362403 GCF_000951045.1 Mandrillus leucophaeus
AGGAGGTCTTGGGCTTCCTCCTCTGGTCTACTGGCTGATATAAGGAAATACTTTCTGGCCTCTCTTCGGATACGGTCCCTCTCTTCAGAGGTGAAAAGGGTTAAAAGGAGTTGCTGACACTCATCCCAGGTGGGCCGGTGAGTCTGGAGCACGGACTCTATCAGTGAGGTCAAAACCTGGGGCTTTTCAGAAAAAAAGGGGGATTATGAGCCTTCCAATTGTACAGGTCAGAAGTAGAGAAGGGGACATAAACTAAAAACGGAGCAGAGTGCTCACTGTCCAGAGGGATTTGGGCTTCTCTCAGCAGGATTAGGGGGGTCACCTCCTCTGGCTGAGGCCGTAATTGTGTGGCTATAGGCGGAGAGGCCACAGGGGATGTAGTCGAGGAGACAAGGGAAGATTCTGGGGGAGCAGGAGGGTTGTAGGGCAGCAGACATGGGTGAAGAAAACTTTTCTTCAGAAGGAGGCAGTACAGGAGAAGCCGAGGGAGCTGAGGGTCAGGGCGGAAGTGAGATCTGGCTCAAAAGGACCTTGGAGGTAGGATTATGAATGGTACATGAGCAGAGCCATGGAGGAGGGCTCCAGACTAAACTCAGCCATTGATCAATGTAGGGAAACTGTTTGAGGTGACCAGGAGTTCCAGCAATGACCCGCCACACATCCTGAGCAGCTGTGAGGTTCAGTGATGCTTCTGGGGGCCACACGGTTCCAAACTTTGGCCATTCTACTTCACAGAGTGTCCGGAGTTTGCCTTTTTTAAAGTAGACTCTGTAATCCTCTGAGAAGCCCAGAGAGAAATTCTGCAACATACCTTGGAGAGGGCTTCTATCTCTACGGGACCGGGAAGAAGAGTTTCCCATTCTGGAGGCAATTTAACAAGGTTTAAGCAGAAATATTAAACCCAGCATGGACAGAGATATTCACGGCCTTGGGGGCTGTACAGAAGAACAGAAGTATTATAACTAGAAGAAGTAGGAAAACAACTATAGCCAACACTTCTTGCCACATAAGGTCTATCTCCTCAAGTTTCAAGATCGAGGGAGAGGATAAAAGGCGGGTCTGAGGCCAGTGGGACCTACATCGTGATCCCCTACTCCTTTTTGACTTATAGTCTAAATAAATATCTTTGGTGTCTCCTGGCCTTTTCCTTCAAGGGTTTAAGGAGGGAGAACAGAGCCAAATCTTGGAGGTGCTGGACTTGCTGCAACACAGGAAAACGAGATGTGTGGAGTAAGGAATGGGGATGAGGAGGAAAGGGGCCACTCGGATCTTCCGAAAGGTTGGAGTAACCACGGAGGGATAAAATAAGAGTCCAGACGGAGCAAAGGAGTACGGGCGTAGCTTTCTCTGCGCAGTGCCTTATTTAAGGGCACGGGAAAAGTTACGGGATGACAGAAAAGGTGAGCAAGGAGGTCAGCAGGGTGGCTATTTTGGATCCACCACTGGTCTAAGGAGAAGATGGACAAGTCGTCAGGGCGTGGGGTATGGCAATCTAAATGCCAGCAATCTATATGATGCCAGAAATCCCAAATGGGCAAATGTCTTCCACACCCCTCCTCACAACAACACCTGATTTGTTTCTGACAGAAAAGGCAGGACTGGGATGGCCAGCCCAAATGACTAATGAGAGATTTGACCTCCTGGGATAGAAGAAGATTTGTACTGAGGACCTTGAAGAAGTCCTTGCCCAGTCGTCTTGGGCAGTATCAATGACCTGACATATGAAATTTAGACAGACACCAAACAAGACAATAGACAGTGGGGTATATAAACAATTATGGCAATTATTTTTACAGACAGACAAGGGGAGGGGGTCCCATGATGGAATCAGTCAGATGCCCGCCTGGCTACTCCTCTCGCCATTGGCAGGCTGGTATAAACCCCAGGCTTGGATCGAGCTATGCCCGACGCTGCCCTAAGCCTTATGAGGTTGCCATGGAACCGCAGGTGAGGGCCCTCTCGAACTCTGTAGCTTTCACTGTGGAGCTACAAACTGGAAATTCAAGTGCAAGCCCTTGAACTCCACATTCACTCACTCACTCACACGGAGTTTATTACAATTTTTTATACCCGTTCTAAAAACAGAGGTCTCCTAGAGACCTAAACAAGAGAAGGAGAAGAGAGGGAGAGAGACTACACTTAACAGAGAAGCTGGACAGAAACCAGCACTCTGTCCTCCAGAGTCCTGGAGTGTGGACAGAGTCTGAGGGAGGACCCTCGTCAGGGACGTTTCCCTCCCAGAGAGGCAGAGTCAGATCTGACTTACCTTCCTGGGACCAGAGACTGAGGACTCAGGAGTTGAATTTGGTTGGGCAAACTGGCAGTCGATCCGTTCCCTTCTGGAATATGATGGCCTATGGGGCCCTGGAACATCTCCAGATGGCACCTCCCCTATAAGCCCGCCGTCTGTCCGGGAGAGCCCGGAACGAGTCCGGTCTTCACTCAGTGGCAGATCTCACTGGGGCCTCCAAATGTTATAACCGAACGAGTTATAGAGAAATGCCACACTATGAGACTAATTCAGGAGTCCTTTATTGCCAGCGACCGAGAGATGGCTTGAGCTCAAAATTCTCTTGGCTCTGAAGAAGAGGCTAGATTTCTTTTTATAATTTGGTTTAAATAGGGGAGGGGGAGTTTAGCTGAAGCAATTTTTACAAAAGCAGAACAGGCAAAAAGTTAAAAAGATTAATGGTTACAGAAACAGTTACAGAAAAATAAACAGTTCCAGGTGCAGGGGCTTAAACTATCACAAAGAGATAATGCAGGGGTTTTGGGTATCATCAACCGAGCACGTCCCCAGGAGCTACTGGTTCAGCTTGCCTCTATATCTTATCAGTAAGTACATTCCTGGACGTGGTTGGAGTCAGCTTACACTAGTTATGTCCTTAAGGGAGGGGGATAAGGGGGACTGCAAGTGAAGAAACAAAAATGGAGTCTGTCCGACTCTCTCAGCTGAGAGAGACAATCAGGTTAAAACAAGGTAGGGCATCACGGTAAGCCATCACTATGCCTCAAAGCCCTAATCTTCTCATCTGAACTGAAACTCTTCATGTCACGAGTTGGGTATATTCTACTGCAAAATCAAAGTTAAAATTCCAAGAAGGGTGACAATCAAAGAGTTTAATTTTGTAGACAGGAGAGAGAGAAAACAAGAGATGAGAATATTTTATTTATTAGATAAAGATGACAGAAGGGTGGTTCTTTGCAGGCTCCAGAAACGTATGTTAGCATATTCAAGAAAAGACAAGTCAATATCAGAGGGTAGACACATGCAAAATAAAATCCTGACTAAAGAAGAAACTTATTTGCCACTTTAGAAATGGAAACTCTAACTGCCTAGTAGACTAGCAATACAGAGTCACATAATAGTACCACAATATGTCTGAGTTGAAAATTATTCAGTCATCATATTAAACCTTCTCATTTTATGATGGAAAAAAAATGAGATAAGGAGGCCGAGCGTGGTGGGCCAGGCCTGTAAGCCCAGCACTTTGAGAGGCTGAGGCAGGCAGATCACCTGAGGTCAGGAGTTCCAGGTCAGCCTGGCCAACATGGCAAAATTCCATCTCTACTAAAAATACAAAAGATAGCCCGGTGTGGTGGCAGGCGCCTGTAATCTCAGCTACTGGGGAGGCTGAGGCAGGGAGAATCGCTTGAACCCGGGAGGCAGAGGTTGCAGTGAGCCAAGATCGCACCATTGCACTCCAGACTGGGCGTCAGAGCAAGATTCTGTCTCAAAAAAAAAAAAAAACAACAAAAAATGAAATAAGGAAAGAGGGGGTGTTTTGTGCAAGGTCACAGAGCTAGTTGGGGCAGAGTTGGAAATAACACTCAGTATTTCTGATTCTCATGACAATGAATTACAACTGTAAGTTGTTATTAATTCAATAAACATTTATGGAGCACTAAATATGACTCAAACACAGTAAGTCACAAATAGTAAAATGTGACCTGGGGCCTGTCTACAGCACACTGACACTGGCATTTTTCTGATGGAAGACCAGAAGCTGACTAGCTTTTCTAGAGTAGCCCAAGTCTTTCTTGAAATCCTCTCTAACAGAGACAATAGCAGCAAAAAGCTTTTTATCAGATGGTCCTTTAAATCATTTAAAAATCTATTTTTCTCTATACAAGTGCTGACTAATAAAAATATAACATAAGCTAGTTACGTCATATAGTTTCCTAATAGCCATAATAAACACACAAAAAGAAATAGTTGAAATTATTTTAATTCATGCTTGATTTAACCCAATATATCTAACATATTGTCATTTCCTATGTATTTGATATAAAATGTATTAATGTCATATTATACATTATCTTATTTGTACTAAGTCTTCAAAATTCAGCATGCATTTTACCTTTGCAGCACATTCCTATTTGAACTGGCCACACGACAAATGTGCAATCATTTGTGGCTAGTTGCTACTATAGTAGACAACATAGCTTCATATCATATATTAGAAAAATTAGTCCATGATATATTTCTGAACAAGTAATTAAAATGCAACCAAAACATGTTATACTTATAAAATATATTATGTTTAACGCAATAAATTACAAAAGATGGAAAATTCCTTTTCAGATGGATTCTTATGAACTCCAATTAAGTGTACTTCTTCCTTTAGTTATTCTATGTTATGCCTGAGCATGCTAGGTCATTGGAAAAGTTAAATGAAAAGAAGCAAAAAGAGCATTAAAATAAAATGTTATATTAAACCCAGTACATTTTTAATGATTTCTGGCCTTCACTTATTCCAAGTCTTTATAATTGAGATTAAACATTATTTTCTCAGTGGTAGTCAGAACAGATAACAACAGAAATGGAGCCACTTTTCTGGTAATACATTAGAGAATTATCTGTCCATTTAAATTAGGGTTTTTTTTTCTATATCACTGTCAAGACTAGATTTTCATAAAAGGAAGATCATTTTACATGGAAGGAATTACTAAGCAGGCTAGAGGTTCGAAATCCATTACCTATTCATCACCTAGTTAATAGATGTTCATCCTCTATAACCTTGAAGAAACTCTGCCACAAAATTCAAAGGCAACAAACAGGTCATATTTCTGAACCTAGTGCTACAAAATATGGCTGGACAATATTACAGAAATTTCCAAATTAAAACTTTCTAGAAAATCCAAACTCTATGGTCACAGTAGCTATAAGTCAATGAAATGCTACAGTAAATTTTGGATCCTGGGAAAAAGTGGCCTAACATTACAGTAGCTACCAGAAGGTACTTTCTGCAAAATTGTTAAACACCATCCTCTTAGGGGTCCATTTTTCCATCACTCTAAAGAATAAATGCTCTGGGGAAAATGAAGTATTTTTATGGTTTGGCTGTGTCTCCACCCAAATCTCATCTTGAATTGTAGCTCCCATAATTTTTTTTTTTTTTTTTTTTTTTTGAGATGGAGTCTGTCTCTGTCACCCAGGCTGGAGTGCAGTGGCACAATCTCTGCTCACTGCAAACTCCGTCTCCCAGGTTCAAGCGATTCTCCTGCCTCAGCCTACAGAGTAGCTGAGATTACAGGCATGTGCTACCACACCTGGCTAATTTTTATATTTTTAGTAGAGACAGAATTTTGCCATGTTGGCCAAACTGATCTCGAACTCCTGACCTCAGGTGATCTGCCTGCCTTGGCCTCCCAAAGTGCTGGGATTACAGGCATGAGCCACCGCACCCAGCCAGCTTTCATAATTTCTATGTGTTGTGGGAGGGAGTCAGTGGGAGATAATTGAATCAAGGGGGCTGTTTCCTCCATACTGTTCTCATGGTAGGGAATAAGTCTCACGAGATCTGATGCTTTTATAAGGGGTTTTCCTTTTTGCTTGATTCTCCTATGCTCTTTGCCTGCCACCATGTAAGACGTCCCTTTGCTCTTCCTTCATCTTCCACCATGATTGTGAGGTCTCCCCAGCCACATGGAGCTGTGAGTCCATTAAACCTTTTTCCTTTATAAATTACCAAGTCTCAGGTATGTCTTTATTAACAACATGAGAACAGACTAATACTGGTATAAACATTGGATATTTCATTATTTTTTATTTTCATTTATCTTGCTTCATGGATTGACACTTGACAAAATATTACTTTTCTTTACCTGAAAAGTTGTAAAATATTTTATTTCATTTCCAGGTCTCTGGGGAGTAAAAAAAAAATCTTACTTTACCTCTATTTTGCCTGCAATTTCAAACTTTCCTGCTCTAATTATTAAGAAGATAAACAATTAAAGTTTCTATGTAATTTAGTTTATAATAACTAAAATAATACGGGTTTTAAGGAAATATCAGGAAGTTTATTTTCTCAGAAGTTTATTTTATTTACTTATTTATTTTTAGATGGAGTCTCGATCTGTCTCCCAGGCTGCAGTGTAGTGGCACAACCTCGGCTCACCACAATCTCCGCTTCCCAGGTTCAAGTGATACTCCTGCCTCAGCCTCCCGAGTAGCTGGGATTACAGAAGCCCGCCACCACACCTAGCTAATTTTTGTATTTTTAGTAAAGACAGGGTTTCACCATGTTGGTCAAGCTGGTCTCGAACTCCTGACTTCAGGTGATCCGCCCGCCTCGGCTGCCCAAAGTGCTGGGATTGCAGGCATGAACCACCACACCTGTCCCCAGAAGGTTACTTTCAAATAGTGTTATCTTCAAGTTTTCAAATATGAGTGTCTGCAGTTGCTTGGGGGCAGAAACCTGTCAATCATAAATTCTACAAATACTACTATGACCTGGAGGCATTTACAAATTGGAGGTTTATGTGAGGAATTGTTGATGGAATCAGGAAAAAGGCTGTGGGAAGATGCCACCTTTAACATATATCTGTGCAACCCTCACCTCCCAATTCTAATTCAACTACAAGTCTACTCTATTTACAAGACTGCTGCTGAGGCAAAAATATCTATGAAACTCCAAGACTATAAAAACCAAGCCCTATGTGTGCTAGGGTCCTCACAAAATTAGAGGATGACTGCTGTAGCTATCTGCTCAGACTAGAGCTTCATGATCTGCCAGTCAGGGGTGAGAAGTTGCTATAAAGAGTTTAGCCAGAGAATATCTGTGAGTCCTCCTGCAGGATGGGAAGTGGTAACCCTAGCTCCCACTGTGCTACGGAAGATTATAAGATGCTCTGAGCCTTCTATATGCCTAATGGGACAGAGTGGAAATTCTTGCAAAGAATGAAAAAGCAAGAGAACAAGTTACTAGTGAAATGAAGCTGCTGGCAGAGATGGATGACAATAAAAATATGTTAATAATAAAAAACGCTTGGGGCAGTTCCAAGATGACCTCCAGGCTACAGCTCCCAGCAAGAGCCACACAGAAGACAGGTGATTTCTGCATTTCCAACTGAGGCACCAGGTTCATCTCACTGGGGTGTGCCGGACAGTGGGTGCGGTCCACCGAGCAAGAGCCGAAGCAGAGTGAGGCATTGCCTCACCTGGGAAGCACAAGGGGTAAGGGAATTCCCTCTCCTATCCAAGGGAAACCCTGACACACAGCACCTGGAAAATTGGGTCACTCCCACCCTAATACTGCGCTTTTTCAAGGGTCTTAGCAAATGGCAGATCAGGAGATTATATCCCGCGCCTGGCTTGGAGGGTCCCATGCCCACGGGGCCTCCCTCATTGCTAGCACAGCAGTCTGAGATCAAACTGCAATGTGGTAGCAACGCTGCCGGAGGGGCACCCGCCATTGCTGAGGCTTGAGTAGGTAAACAAAGCAGCCGGGAAGCTCGACCTGGGTGGAACCCGATGCAGCTCAAGGAGGCCTGCCTCCCTCTGTAGACTCCACCTCTGGGGACAGGGCATAGCCAAACAAAAGGCAGCAGAAACCTCTGCAGATGTAAATGTCCCTGTCTGACAGCTTTGAAGAGAGTAGTGGTTCTCCCAGCACGGAGTTGGAGATCTGAGAATGCACAGACTACCTCCTCAAGTGGGTCCCTGACCCCCGAGTGGCCTAACCGGGAGGCAACCCCTAGTAGGGGCAGACTGACACCTCACAGGGCCGGGTATCCCTCTGAGATGAAGCTTCCAGAGTTTGCTGTTCAGCAATATTCACTACTCTGCAGCCTCTGCTGCTGATACCCAGGCAAACAGGGTCTGGAGTGGACCTCCAGCAAACTCCAACAGACCTGCAGCTGAGGGTCCTGATTGTTAGAAGGAAAACTAACAAACAGAAAGGACATCCATACCAAAACCCCATCTGTACGTCACCATCATCAAAGACCAAAAGTAGACAAAACCACAAAGATGGGGAAAAAACAGAGCAGAAAAGCTGAAAATTCTTAAAATCAGAGCGCCTCTCCCCCTCCAAAGGAATGCAGCTCCTTGCCAGCAATGGAACAAAGCTGGACGGAGAATGACTTTGACGAGCTCAGAGAAGAAGGCTTCAGACGATCAAACCTCTCTGAGCTAAAGGAGGAAGTTCGAACCCATCGCAAAGAAGCTAAAAACCTTGAAAAAAGATTAGACAAATGGCTACTAGAATAACCAATGTAGAGAAGTACTTAAACGACCTGACAGAGCTGAAAACCACAGCACGAGAACTACGTGACAAATGCACAAGCTTCAGTAACCGATTCAATCAACTTGAATAAAGGGTATCAGTGATTGAAGATCAAATGAATGAAATGAAGTGAGAAGAGAAGATTAAAGAAAAAAGAGTAAAAAGAAATGAACAAAGTCTCCAAGAAATATGGGACTATGTGAAAAGACCACATCTACATCTGATTGGTGTGCCTGAAAGTGACGACAAGAATGGAACCAAGTTGGAAAACACTCTGCAGGATATTACACAGGAGAACTTCCCTACCTAGCAAGGCAGGCCAACGTTCTAATTCAGGAAATACACAGAAGGCCACAAAGATACTCCTTGAGAAGAGCAACTCCAAGACACATAATTGTCAGATTCACCAAAGTTGAAATGAAGGAAAAAATGTTAAGGGCGGCCAGAGAGAAAGGTTGGGTTACCCACAAAGGGAAGCCCATCAGACTAACAGTGGATCCCTCAGCAGAAACTCTACAAGCCAGAAGAGAGTGGGGGCCAATATTCAACATTCTTAAAGAACAGACTTTTCAACCCAGAATTTCATATCCAGCCAAACTAAGTTTCATAAGTGAAGGAGAAATAAAATCCTTTATAGACAAGCAAATGCTGAGAGATTTTGTCACCATCAGGCCTGCCCTACAAGAGCTCCTGAAGGAAGCACTAAACATGGAAAGTAACAACCGGTACCAGCCACTGCAAAAACATGTCAAAATGTAAAGACCAACAATGCTAGGAAGAAACTGCATCAACTAAAAAGCAAAATAACCAGCTAACATCATAATGACAGGATCAAATTCACACATAACAATATTAACCTTAAATGTAAATGT
>NW_012108875.1:363903-364247 GCF_000951045.1 Mandrillus leucophaeus
ATAAAATACTGGCAAACCAAATCCAGCAGCACATCAAAAAGCTTATCCACCATGATCAAGTGGGCTTCATCCCTGGGAAGCAAGGCTGGTTCAACGTACGCAAATCAACAAAGGTAATCCAGCATATAAACAGAACCAAAGACAAAAACCACATGATTATCTCAACAGATGCAGAAAAGTCCAATGACAATATTCAAGAGCCCTTCATGCTAAAAACTCTCAATAAATTAGGTATTGATGGAACGTATGTCAAAATAATAAGAGCTATTTATGACAAAACCACAGCCAATATCATACTGAATGGGCAAAAACTGGAAAAATTCCCTTTGAAAACTGGCACAAGA
>NW_012108875.1:367967-386418 GCF_000951045.1 Mandrillus leucophaeus
GGGTGGGGGGAGGGGGGAGGGATAGCATTAGGAGATATACCTAATGTAAATGCCGAGTTAATGGGTGCAGCATACCAACATGGCACATGTATACATATGTAACAAACCTGCATGTTGTGCACATGTACCCTAGAACTTAAAGCATAATAAAAAATAAATAAATAAAAAGATAAAACACACACACACACACACGAAAAAATAAATAAAAAACACTTAAAGAAATTCAGCCTGGCATGGTGGCTCATGCCTGTAATCTCAACACGTTGGGAGGATCACAAGGTCAGGAGTTCAAGACTAGCCTGGCCAACATGGTGAAACCGCGTCTCTACTAACAAAATACAAAAATTAGCCCAGCATGGTGGTGTGCGCTTGTAATCCCACCTACTCGGGAGGCTGAGGCAGGAGAATTGCTTGAACCCAGGAGAGATCACACTATTCCACTCCAGCCTGGGCAACAGAGCAAGACTCCGTCTCAAAAAAAAAAAAAAAAAAAGAAGAAAGAAAGAAAGAAAAAAAGGAAATTCAATTATGGCATTGAAAGACTGTGAAACAATAAAAATATCAGATGTGAATTAAAACATTTAAATGATGAAATGAGACGGGATAATACTTCCCGAACACAAATTACATCCTTGGAAGATCAAGCAGAAGAAAAATCTCAAAAGATAAATGATGATGGGAAAACTTCATATCCACATGCAAAAAAATACGAGTAGGTCTCTTCATCTCATATACAAAAATCAACTCAAAATGGATTAAAGGCTTAAATGCAAGACTTGAAACTATAAAGCTAGTATAAGAAAACAGTGAAAATGCTTCAGGACATTGGTCTAGGCAAGGATTTTTTGGATAAGAACTCAAAAGCACAGGCAACAACAGTAAAAATAGACTAATGGGATTAAATCAAACTAAAAAGCTTCTCCACAGAAAAAGAAACAATCAAAAGAGCAAAGATACAACCTACAGAATGGGAGAAATATTTGCAAACAATGTGCTGATAAAGGATATAATGTATATCTGGAATACATAAGAAATTCAAAGAACTCAGTAACAAAAACTAAATAATTTGATTTAAAAATGGACAAAAGACCTGAATAGACATTTCTCAAAAGAAAACATACAAGTGAACAACAGGTATATGAAAAAATGCTGAACATCACTAATTATTAGGGAAATGAAAATTAAAATCACAATAAGATCATCTCACACTCTTTAGAATGGCTATCATGAAAAAGACCAAAAAACCCCACAAATGTTGGTGCCTATGTGGTGAAAAGCGAACTTTTATATGCTGCTGATGAGCATGTAAATTAGTACAGCCATTATGGCCAATAGTATAAAGGTTCCCCAAAATGTTAAAAATGGAACTACCATATGATCCAGCAATCCCAGTACTGGGCATATATCCAAAGGAGATAGAATCATTATGTCCAAGAGATATCTGCATTCTCATGTTTATTGCAGTACCATTTACAGTAGCCAATATACAGAATCAACCTAAGTGTTCATCAGTGAATGAATGCATAAAGAAAATGTGGTGCATGTACACAATGGAATACTATCCAGCCATAAGAAATAATAAAAACCTGTCTTTTGCAACAACATGGATGAACCTAGAGGACAGACATTATTTTAAGTGAAATAAGCCCGACACAGAAGGACAAATACTGCCTAACCTCACTTATATGTGGAATCTTAAAAACGCTGACCTCATAGAAGTAGAGAGCAGTTACCAGTTGCTGAGGAGGGTACTGGGGAGGAGAGATAGGGTGAAGTTGGTCAATGAGTATGTCACAATTAGCCAGGAGAAAAAAGTTCTGGTATTTTATAGTGCTGAATGGTGCATATAGTCAGCAATAATGTATTGTATATTTCAAAATAGCAAAAAAGAGGATTTTGAATATTCTTATCGCAAAAAAATAATAAATATGCTAATTACCCTGATTTTACTTCTTTTATTTAATTTTTTTTTTTTTTTTTTTGAGATGGAGTCTCACTCTGTTGCCAGGCTGGAGTGCAGTGGTGCAATCTTGACTCACTGCAACCTCTGCCTCCCGGGTTCAAGTGATTCTCCTGCCTCAGCCTCCCGAGTAACTGGGATTACAGGCGCGTTCCACCACGCCCAGCTAATTTTTGTATTTTTAGTAATGACAGGGCTTCACCATATTGGCCACGATGGTCTCCATCTCTTGACCTCCTGATCTGCCCGCCTCGGCCTCCCAAAATGCTGGGATTACAGGCATCAGCCAACACGCTCGGCCCCCTGATTTCTAAACAATGTATACATGTATTGAAACATTACACTGTACTTCACAAATATGTACAATTATGTGTCAATTAAAAATAAACTAAAACTAAAATAAGATATGTAAATCTGGCTAGAAAAGCTGAGGAACTTTGAGCATAGACCCTGAAATTAATAGGGGTTCCAGAAAGAGAAAAATCAACAGATGAAGTAATCATTAAGGAAATAATTGAACAGATTTGAGTGTACCTATTGAAAACAACATGGGGGTTTCCAGAAGGGACTCATTAAGGAATATACTGTTAGGTATATCCTGATCTTAAAAAAGAAAAACAAAAAATGCGCATAGCATCTGGAGAGGGAAGTAAGTTTCAAAAAAATTAAATTAATATTGGACTTGTCATCTCTAATACCAAAAACTAGAAGTTGTAGGCTAAGGGGCAAACTACTGTGAAAAAAAGAAAGTGGGACCCCCAAATCCAGGCAAGACATACATAGTGCCCATAGTTCTCTTTGAGTAATATTTTCAAGAAAAGACTAATGGACCCCAATCAAATATCTAATAAACTCTGCCAAATCCTTAAAAAAGGAAACAACGATGAAAGGAAAGAAACAGAGGTGACACAAAATACTGAAATATATGTAAGTAAATCTAAATGCAATATGCCATTGTGACTATGAATGTGTAGTATACATGAAAGAGAACAGATATACTACAAGAGAAATCTAATCATAATCTGGAACTAAAAATATTATTGCAGAAAAGTTGAAGGGAGGATAACAATAGGAGCAAAATCCAAATTCCAAACCAGGTGAAAGATGGGAAAGAAGGAAAAAAATCAACAAAAATAGAAGGATAAATAGAAAACAGACTATGATGACAGACATAAGTCCCAATATGACAGTAACTACAATAAATATAAATAGATTAAACTCTAGAACCAGTTTCCGCAAACTGTGACCTGAGGGCCCAACAGAACATAAAGTTTTATAGGGACCCCACCTGTTTACATATTGTCTATAAATGTTTTTTATCCTATAATGGCAGAGTTGAGTAGTTGGAAAAGATACCATATGGCCCACAATGCTGAAAATATTTTACTATCTGGCCTTATACAGAGGAAGCTTACAACATCTGTTTTAGAATCATAAAAAGAGATTCAATGATTGGATTATTTTAAGAAACACATATTTGCCAAGATATTATCTAGAGCAAACACACTTAGAGCAAAAAGATATAGTCATTCAAAAATAAAAATACAGGAAATTGTAAATTGAGCAAATGTGAACCAGAGAAAAAAAGCAGAGGTAAAAACTTTAATTTCAAGAAAAGGTCATCATATACCAGTAAATGGTCAAGAGATCAAGGAAAATATATAATGACTATGAGCATGTACGCACTTAATAATATAGCTTTGAAATAAACCATATGGCAGAACTATGCAGCCAAATAGTTAAGTTGATAAATGTACTTGGAGATTTTAATGCACCCCTCTCAAACACTGGTAGTTCAAACAGATAAAATTTAAACTAAGGTAATCGACTGTAGATTTGTTTACATTTAAAATTTATATTCAGCCAACAAAAAATATACTTCATTTTCTTTTCTTTTCTTTTCTTTTTTTTTTTTTTTTAAGAAGGAGTTTCGCTCTTATTGCCCAGGCTAGAGTGCAATGGTGCGATCTCGGCTCACTGAAACTTAAACCTCCACCTCCCAGGTTGAAGGGATTCTCCTGCCTCAGCCTCCCAAGTAGCTGGAATTACAGGCATGTGCCACCACAGGCAGCTAATTTTTGTATTTTTAGTAGAGATGGGGTTTCACAATGTTGATCAGGCTGGATGGTCTTGAACTCCTGACCTCAGGTCATCCACCCGCCTTGGCCTCTCAAAGTTCTGAGATTACAGGCTTGAGCCACTGTGCCCAGTCTCATTTTCAAGCACACAAGGAATAGTCTCATTAACTATATTAGGCTGTTTCACAGTATGTATCAAATACCTTAAAATTATGCAAATCCTTTAAACCAGCAACTTCTCTTTCAGGCATTTACTTTAGGGAAATAATCAGATTTGCACATAAATATATTTTAACATAATGTTCATTGCAACATTGTTTATATTAGAAATAGATTGGTAATAACCCACTGTCACACAACAGAGCAGTGATTAGATAAATCATTGATGCACTCACATGTAGTTGGTAACAGCCAGGAATGCCCCTTCTTGGACATAAATAAAAAATTGCTAGTTGCAATATAGGCATAGACAAAGGGCCATTGTATAACCTGATGCACAGACCCAGATGAATGAAAACGCTATGCTTGCAAATAAATGTGAAAGAACAATTATTTTAGGACCTGGAATTGTAAAGCTAAGCCTTAGTAATGAATGGTACTTCTTGAGTAGCAAAAGTATTCACTTTGGGGCTAGTATATGATGCTTTGGGGAACTTACGTGACCCTTTAAGCAGAGGTCAAAATAAAAGCCTAGAAACTCTTTTGCTTAGGACACCATGGATCTAACAAATTCCTGACAATGGACAGAAAAGGGACATTCAGAAGCTACCCTACCTCAGATATGTCCTATGCCAATCTGTTCTCTTACCTTTTTTAGCTTGATAAAGTTTATGAGTAGAAGTCGTAGATACATACATTTCATTTTCAGCATTCCTCACATCTGATCTGATTTTTGTCCAGCACCTAAGGCATAATTACACCAAAAATGATAAATCCACTAAGAATAATGTTAGGCAAATATTGAATTCTTATAGCAAAAGTTTATTATGATATATCCAAAAAGCAATCACTAAATAGCATTACAGAATGAGACACCATTAAATTATAGGTATCCTTTGGACACATACATAGAAAAAGTAACTAGAAAATGTATACCAGCTTGTTCTCCAGAACTGAGATTATAATTATTTAACTTCTTTTTAGTCTTATGTATTCGCTACATTGACAGCAATTAATATGTATTACTTTGGTAATCAGAAAAATTGATGTTATTTCACAAATTAAATAAAAATGAATGCCATAAAATTAATGTGTAATATCTCATATGGTAGTTCTTAATTAGCCCACTTTTTTCAACAACACACTGGAAAATTCCCACTGAGTTTGATGGAAATTATAAAGCCGGTGGGCGAGGGGAAGAACTGATTCAATTTCTGTTTCTAATGCTAGTGTAATGGATAATTTCTAATTTTGGACTCTAAAACTAAGACAAATTGAATTTATCTAGGAATATAATTCATATAAATGAGTTTACAAACATAAAATTAAAACTCTAATTTTAAACATAAATAATTAACAATAATTTAGGACAGCTAATTTAAAATCCTTAGGATTAAATATCTTAATTTAAATAAAGAAAATATATTATTTCCATTATTATACTGTTTTCCTGGGAAATACAACATAGTTCCTACAATGGGAAAAAATAGTGACCTGGATCTGCTAAATATCTCACTGTGAATTGGACAAGTCAGATTTATCTCTAAATCCTGTATCTGAATACTATTATGCATTTATATATTTATTTACACATAAATTATATATATTTTTTATGTTTCTACAGAGCAGTCTTCTAAAATACACCACTATTTCAAAGTTTATTCACTGAGCAGGTTCTATTTTCTTCATGTATAACATGAGATAGTTAGAATAAATGATCTCTGATGATTGCTTAAACGGGGCAATTGTCACCCTACAGACACAGCAGCTCTATGAAGGAATTTGTGTTGATATAAAGCCATCTCAGTTTTACACAGAGATTCACAATACTAAGTTAAGAACAAATGTGTCCCCATAAAGAAACTTTCTTTGCCAATCTGACCCAATGACCGCATTGAAATGTCCCTGCAATGATAAAGCACACCCAGGCTCACTCATAGGAATGCCTCCTGCTCCAAAGAAACTGGAATTCCTTTAAAGAATCCCTATAATCTGGGCCAGGCGCGGTGGCTCAAGCCTGTAATCCCAGCACTTTGGGAGGCCGAGACGGGTGGATCACGAGGTCAGGAGATCGAGACCATCCTGGCTAACACGGTGAAACCCCGTCTCTACTAAAAATACAAAAAACTAGCCGGGCGAGGTGGCGGGCGCCTGTAGTCCCAGCTACTCCGGAGGCTGAGGCAGGAGAATGGCAGGAACCCGGGAGGCGGAGCTTGCAGTGAGCTGAGATCCGGCCACTGCACTCCAGCCCGGGCTACAGAGCAAAACTCCGTCTCAAAAAAAAAAAAAAAAAGAATCCCTATAATCTGCCATTTGTAATCTCTCCAATATGTGAAACGGTTTCTCAGTCACCATGCTCTTAAAGTTCTTCCTACGCATCCAGATGTATTCATTCACATCATCATTTTACGTTTTTGTTTTATAGGTTAATTTATACAAAGGTCTCATTTGCAAATAAAGGAAATCATTCTACTGGTTTTCAGAAGTATCTAAAAGCTACAACTACTTACTGCTTTCAATAATACTATCACAATATACTATGCTTATTTATTATTTCTGCAAAGCAAAACTAAAACTGAAATCCACAAAAATACAGCTAATTCATTTAAATAGCATTAAAATTCCTCATTATATCTAGCTGAATACTATAATGGTTAATTCTATACTATCACTGTGACAGCAACACAATTAACATTTTGTTCATTTGAAATGTTTTCTAGAACAAAACATGAATGCTTCCAAGTAAATTAATGCTCAAAAAATTATTTTAACAATCAAATCAGAATTTCTAACACTGTATCTCACAGTTACATTTAGTGAATTCAACATGAGTGATATCACCCCTGACTATTAAATGAACTAATAAATGATCATCTACTTCTTCAGTTTTTTACCATGAAAGCTAAAATGTATATTTTTATCCCTTTTGCATGTGATTTTTCTTTTTAGCTCATTCTAATAAATGAACTCTTTAATCCACCATTGTTTCACACATAATCTAATTTGGGTAATATAGTTCTCTATTTCTTTATCTTACGACTCATACTACCACATTATTTCTTTAATTGTGTAATTGACTGTAATGAATTTATTACAAGAGTTAAATGTTACTATAATGACAGTTACTGCATTATTAGATGGTTTCTAATAGTTAAGTAAAACATTTCTTGATTGCCAAACATTAATTTTATTAGGAATGTAAATTTTTCTAGTGTAATCACTTATTGATATGGCTTTAAAGGCACCAACATGTCTCTGGCAAATGTTGGAACACATACTGTCATGGGCTTTAGCTATTGGTAAGTCAAGTACCACAGAGGACTGTAAAATAAACCTTCGAAGCCAAGTCCTTTATGCTGTTTCACCGACTCTATGAAATAACATCAGACTATAGTTAGATATCTTGCTCTGCTACGTAATTTTACGGCTTGATGAGTCTCGCCTTGCCCTTTGTGCGTAATTCCTCATGACCTGGCCAGTGACAAAGAAACATAGTCATACTAAGTCATTATCCCTGGCTAGATAGCTTATAATTAGCCTTCAGTAGGCCAGATGCTGTTGCAATAGCCACCATTACAGGGAAAATCTCTTTAAACCAAAAATCAAAGCTTCATCCAAAGCCTACTTGTTTCAAATAATCTATGTATAATCAAATATAACAGTTAGCAAATGCTAGGAGTGTGGCAGACACAAAATATACTGCCCAGCTCCCGCTTCAAGGAAGGACTTGCTGCCCATCTGCAGGGAGTGTGGTCAGCACGCAGCGTCTAGCTGTCAACTCCTTCAGGGTCTGCCTCAGCTGCAGAGTCACCTGGCCCAAGGTAACACCCACAGAAGCCTACATCTGGCATCTGCACAGGTGGCTTTATAGCCATAAAGGCTAGACCATTCCAGGCCAATGCCTGGTATCACTGATGCACAATGCTTTCTCAAGAGCTGCCAGTAAGGCTGAATGAGGCTTTGTTGAGCCTGCATAGGAGTTCAACCTCTTTCTCTGCCCAATCCTGCTTCAGCCTCCTCCCTCTCACAGCTGTTGATCCTTAATAAATATCTGACCCCCCATACACTCAACCTCAATGTCTGTTTTTGAGATCTCAACCTCCAGCAACATATCAGGTGGTATATATTTGTATGTGTTTGTGCATTGTAAATGTCAAATTCTGTTTATAGCATCAAGGCAAACTAAACTTCCCTTCACTGCAAAGCAACTAAAAACCATGTATAACCTATTTTTTAAACTTTTGAAATGTATTACCCATCCAAAAAATGAGGAAAATCCTTAGAGGCTAAAAAATGAAGCTAAAATCTAAGTACTGCTCCATGTAGAGCACTTAATAGGAACTAACATGACTCAGCCAAGGAATTTATAACTGGTCAACTCCCTATGTAAAGACATCAGGAATAGGTAAATATACTGTGGCAGACTCTATAACTATTCACTAAATGTTCCAGTGCTTCTTCTTTGGTCTTCTTCCCTGTAGAAGGATACATCCCTGTCCAATTGAATTCAGGAGAGCCCGTGGGACTCGCTTGGGCTAGTGAAATGTGGAAGTGATATGTGTCTTTTCCGGGCAGAAGGTTTAAGAGAGTGGTTCACTTTGTCTCCTTTCTCTCTGCCATGAAGACTGACAGTATTCCAGAAAGAAGATACTCCATCAGCTTGTTTTCTGAAGTAAGGATGACATAGCATAGCAGCTGGGCGCTGTTGTTCACGTCTGTAATCCCGGCACTTTCGGTGGCCGAGAAGGGCGGATCACCTGAGGTCAGGAGTTCAAAACCAGCCTGGCCAATTTGGTGAAACTCTGTCTCTATTAAACATACAAAAATTAGCCGGGTGTGGTGGCAGGCATCTGTAATTTCAGCTACTTGAGAGGCTGAGGCAGGAGAATCACTTGAACGGAGGCGGAGGTTGCAGGTTGTAGTGACCCTAGATCGCACCACTGCACTCCAGCCTGGGCGACAGAAGGAGACTTCGTCTCAAAAAAATGACACAGCACCGAGAAACAGCCAATCCACAGTAGACTTGTAGCATGAGGGAAAAGTAGATACTTATATGTATCCAAAATGTAGGATCCATTTGTTACTGAAGCAAAACCTTGTGAATCTTAAATTTAATTTTATTCAGCATCTACTTAAATGTTATCTCATCTAATCCTCAACTCAACCTTATTAGGAAAATAATTATTCTAGTTAGTGCTTTTATTTGCAAACAACGGACACCAAGTCTGGTAACATAAGCAGAAAAACAATTTGTTAGAGAGATAACACACTGTTCTTAGAGTCCATGAGAAGAGCAAAGAGTCAGGTGAAGAATACATGGAAATAGTCAAGGGAGGAAGAGCTCACCCAGAATCACCCAAGAGAAGCAGTTTTCTTAGGGTCCCACTGGAAGCACTGTCACTTCTCAGTACTCTGTATCACACTACTGGACTCTAGCCTCTGCCACAAACACTGCAAATAAGTGTTGACTCTCTCTACATCTTAGTATACCTCCTAAAGTGTCAAAGTTCCTGGCAGAAGCGTCCACATGGCTATGCTCATCCCCTGGGTCTATGCCAACAAGTTGAAGTTAGGAATATCTGCCCCTCATTTGGTTTCCAAGTAAAAGGTAAGGCCCTGACTCACATCTCTCTTTGGATTACCCCCAATAAATGTTATTTAGATACTATGAAGACAAAAGTGATTGACATAGTATTTCCAGAAAAAGAAAGCTGAGAAAACTGAAGCTTGGAGAATTTAAGTCACCAATTCAAAATCACACACCAATAATGACTTGTATCAGTTAGAATGCTTACAGCTGCAAGTAACCAAAATCCACAACTCAAGCAATGAGGCGTATGTTATCACACACAAAAGGTATTCCAAGTGAAGTGAAGGCTTCTGGGTGGATTGGATCAACTCTTTAACGATGTAATATGTTCATGTAATTTCTTAGCCCTCCTGTCCAGTTTCAGTTTCATATTAATGCTAGTACCCCTCATGGTTATATAATACCTGCAAGAGCAATCAAAGCTATGCATGTCTTTGTTCATTTTCTACCAGAGAAATTCTATCCTACAACCCACTTACAGCTTCTTTCTTGCTGAGCCAAATTACATCACGTCTTCATCCCTAGACATTGCCACATACTGATTAGCTTAAGCGTGGCTTCCTGAAATAATTGCTGGCAAGAGGAAAGGCATTATTATGATTGATTGGTTTATCATTTATTCTGAAGCTGAAGATAAGGGCACCTTTTTTTCAATTACATGAACTTCATGAAGGAAGGCAAATGCCTGAAGAAAATTATGGTTCTCTTAAGAAGAAAGAAGGGGGAAATGGATAATCTGTAGGCAAACAACCACCATGTTCTGCCTACTTCTAATACATACATTTTCAAAAATGTCCACACCTACATGAAATTCCTTCAAGTATCAGTAAAGAGAGGCTCGCTAAAGTTTCTTCTGGGTAATGCACTCAACTCAATTCCATCATCTCTAAGTGATGCGTCCGTGATCCAAGACTAAATAGTATTATACTAACCCCAAACACATTGATGTATCCATGATAGAGGAAAAACAAGGCAACATTAATAAAAGTTATTATTTTAGACCATCCTGGCCAACATGGGGAAACCCCAACCCTTTTAGAAATACAAAAATTAGCCTGGCATGGTGGTGCACACCTGTAGTTCCAGCTACTTGGGAGGCTGAGGCAGGAGAATCCCTTGAACCCGGGAGGTGGAGGTTGCAGTGAGCCGAGATCGCACCACTGCACTCCAGCCTGGTGACAGAGTGAGACTCCGCCCCCAATAAAAAATGAAAACTTATTATTTTTGGAAAACAACAAGAAGGAAAATAGAGTGATAATTCTTTACAATACAATATAATCTGTTAGATAGCAATAGAGAGGATGTTCTGTTCTACAAGTGAATTGATTTTCCTGATCATCCAAGCTGGCTTCCCCTGGTTCTGTTCTCTGGGAAAATATCCTTCATCAGTATTCCCCCAAAGTCAGATGCAGGATAATCATTTTCCAGATTATTCCTCATAACAGGTTTCACTGCCTTAGTAGTCTACTTTGTATTGGTGTAAGCATACAAAGGGATCAAGGTTGTTGGCTACGATTTTTGTTTCTTTGGCAGTAAAGCACACATAAATTCACTAGGCTTTCAGTCTGTTTACTTTCAATCAATTCTACTGGCTAGGAACCCCAGTCAGAGACCTTGTCAAACCATGGACTTTGAATCTAAGAATATCACTTTCCTTGCTAGAGCTTTCAAAGTGCTACATTCAGCTTATGTTTAGCTATTATAGGACATTTATGAAGATAGGAAGAAGAGCCACCATACTCCAACATCCAAAATTTCCTCTAATACATTCTATATAGGAACATGATGATTTCCAATGTAAAATGAAAAGTAGTTTAACAAAATGCTTTTTAATCATACGAAGCAACATGTGCCAAATACTTACCACTCATTCATTCATTTAATGATAACTTATCGAACAGTTAGAGCCTAAAGTAGCTATTGGTACAGTAAGGCTACATAACAAACAAGTATAATATCTCAGAGGTAGACAAAAATATGCATTTTTCTCATCCATGGGTCTTCAAAGTCAACGAGGGCAGAATAAATTCCGGCTGAATATTGAATATAGGTGTGCTTCGCTATGTGTCTCATTCTGGTATATAGATTGAAGCAGTCGCAACCAGGCAAGGCATCTTTTTTTTTTTTTTCTCACAGCCATTGGCAAGTAGACGAGACAAGCCCAACTTTAAAGGTACTTCAAAGGTATATTTCAACTCTGTTCTCATATCATGATAATCTCCTCTAGAAACACTTTCATAGACATACCCAGAAGTAATGTTTAATTCAAGATCTGGGTACCAGGTGACCCAATCAAGTTGACATATAAAATTAACCATTACGTCATCCATTTATCATAAGGCCATGACAAGGAAATGTATGTATAATACCAGTACTACAAGTGACTGAATAATTACGACAATTTAATATACCACATCTGCTGCATCCCAAGAGTTGTTACAAACACTGAGGATACAGCAGTGCTCAAAACAGGCAAAGCTACAATGCTGCTGGGTTTTAACTTGTAGTTGTGGAAACATAAAAACAAGTGAGCACAGCCCCATGTGTATTTATAAAATGTTACACAATGTTAAAAATGTTAATGGTAGGCCAGGTGCAATGGCTCACCCTTGTAATCCCAGCACTTTGGGAGGCCAAGGCAGGTGAATCACCTGAGTTCAGGAAGTCGAGACCAGCCCGACCAACATGGAGAAACCCCGTCTCTACTAAAACCACAAAATTAGCTGAGTGTGGTGGCGCATGCCTGTAATTCCATCTACTCGGGAGACTGAGGCAGAAGAATCACTTGAACCCAGGAGCCGGAGGTTGCAGTGAGCCAAGACTGCACCACTGCACTCCAGCCTGGGCAACAGGAGCGAAACTCCATCTTAAAAGAAAAAAAAAACAAAAAAAAGTCAATGGTAGAATCAGTGGTAGGTAGACAGTGAAATGTCTGAAAAAGCGAAGCAGGTTAAGAGTTTTATAAAGTGGATGTGTTTATGATATTTTGGATAGGGTCAGGGAAGCATCTATGAAGAGCTTACACTTGAGCAGAGATTTGACAGATGGGAGGGATGGATCCAAACTGAAATCTGGGAGGAAAGAGTTCCAAGCAGATGGTAGAGCAAGCTGAAAGGGCTTTAAGATGAAACACGACCTGGTGTGTTTTAGGACAGCAAGAAAGCCAGCACGGCTTAGAAGACTGGTAGTGGATGAGCCCAGAGTGTTAAGCAGTAGTATGATCACACAGGGCCTTGTGGCAACAAAAAGAACTTTGAATGTCATGTAAAATATTATGGGTAATATTACAATGTTTTACTATAAATAGATGTGAACATTTTAATTTATTAATAAGGGAACCAATAGGGAAGAAAGAAAAGTGAGTTCCAAGAGTATTTGACAAGCAAGGATTTATATAGTCAGGCAAAAAAAACCAAAAAAAAAAACAAAAAAAAAACAAGCCTATGTAAGACTTCTAAGTTAGATATATGGTTATGTGTTTTTCTACAGGAAAAGAAAACCATAGCAGTTTGGGTATTAACTTTTCCACCAGACTACATAATTCTAACACCTTATCAATTCTTTGGTTCACCTCTAACCTCACAGGGTTCTAAATTGACTTCACTGTTAATAGCTGTGGATGATTATTAGCTAAATAAATTGTGACAAAGCTGCAATCGGATGAGAATGTGCGTCAGAAGAATGTCAGAGGAGAATCAGTCAGGCTTCTTAGGACATATTATAACATGATATTGACATATCAGGTAATTAATGTTTTGTGATTTTTTCCAAGTTTTGGATAAAGCTTTCTTTCACAAAGCTATTGGAGGGAGTATGATATAGTTTGGATGTCTGTCCCCTCCAAATTTCATACTGATATGTGATCCCCAGTGTTGGAGATGAGGCCTAGTAGGAGGTGTTTGCGTCGCAAGAGTGGATCCCTCATGAATGGCTTGGTACCCTACCCATGGTTCTCATTCTATCAGTTCATGTGACAGCTAGCTGCTTAAAAAAAGCCCAGAACCTTCTCCTCTCTATCTCTCTTGCTCCCTCTCTCACCACATGGCATGCCTATTTCCACTTCACCTTCTGCCATGAGTAAAAAGTTTCCTGATGCCTCACCAAAAGCTGAGGGTGCTGATGTGATGCTTGTACAGTCTGCAGAATTGGGAGGCAAACAAATCTTTTATTTACCAATTACCCAGTCACAGATATGCCTTTATAGCAACACAAAATAAACTAACACAGAACAGAATGTTGATACTATATGACTTATTTTTTAAAAGAATTGCTTTTGCTGTTATGTGGTGAAGAGATTGCAAGATGCAACAATCAAAGTAGAATCACCACTTAGGAGCTTCTTACAGTAATTCTGATGAGAAATGATGGCAACTTGGACTAAGACACTGTCGGTGCAGATGGAAAAATGTAGAGAGATTCATAAGACAATTTGATTGTTGAGTTTGCAGGAATTGCTGATATGTGCCTTTTTCAACATATCCCCTCTTCAGGCCATAAACATTACTAGTAGTTCATAAGGCTTACCATTAAGGAGAGAGAGGCAAGCTCCAAAGTAACCCCTTTCCCTGATTTGTTTGCAACTTTACTGGTAACTTGTCTTTCCAAGTTCAATGTCAGTCCTCCATTTTTCCTGTTAGATAGTTAAAGTCTTCAGGGACAGTGGAAAGTAATGTCTTCTTCCCTCCAGTAATGTTGAGAAACATGTCTTAATCATATCACTGCAGCAATTCTCCCCTCTATCTAGCATTGCTCTTTTCCCACTCTTCTAGGTCAATATCAGATACAACTATGCTATTATTTCTATCATCTTAAGAAAAACTATCTTGATCTCACTTCTTTGTTCAGCTTCACCCATTTCTGTCCTCTGAAAAACAAGTCTTAGAAAGTATTGTCTATACTCTGTTTCTAAATTCATTTCTTTTTTTTTTCTTTTGAGATGGAGTCTCGCTCTGTCACCCAGGCTGGAGTGCAGTGGTACGATCTCAGCTCACTGCAAGCTCCGCCTCCTGGGTTCAGGCCATTCTCCTGCCTCAGCCTGCCCAGTAGCTAGGACCACAGGTGCCTGCTACCACGCCCAGCTAATTTTCTGTATTTTTAGCAGAGACAGGGTTTCACCTTGTTAGCCAGGATGGTCTCAATCTCCTAACCTGGTGATCCGCCCAACTCGGCCTCCCAAAGTGTTGGGATTACAGGCGTGAGCCACCGTGCCCGGCCTCTAATTCATGTTAAACCCAAATAAAGCTTAAGCTCCCACCATTCCAATAAAACTGCTCTTGTCAAAGTCACAATAAATTGAATTGAAATAAAATGAATTAAAACCTACTATTTTTATTCTGAGGCCTCATCTTATTAAAGTTAGCAACAGCATTTCAACAAGTTGGTCATATTCCCTTCTCTGATAGACTTTCTTCATGTAGCTTCCAGAATACCCCACACTTGGATTTCTTCCCAACACTCTGTCCACTGCTTCTTGGTTCCCTTTCGAGGTTCCTTGTTATTTCTCAGACTTCTAAATGGCAGTGTTCCTGGCCCTTAAAGAGTCTATCTACACTCATGTATTTGATAGTCTCTTTGTATCCTGGCTAAAATACCATCTACAAGCTGGTGTCTCCAAAATATATGTTTCCAAACTAGATCCCTTCTCTGAACTTTATATGCATACCTTTTTATTTTATATATAACAATATTCTTATATATAAATATTCTTATATATACTTGGCCAGACATGGTGGCTCACGGCTATAATCCCAGCACTTTGGGAGGCCGAGGCAGGTGGATCATGAGGTCAGGAGATTGAGACCATCCTGGCTGTAACACGGTGAAACCCCGTCTCTATTAAAAATACAAAAAATTAGCTGGGCATGGTGGCACGCACCTATAATCCCAGCTACTCGGGAGGCTAAGGCAGGAGAATTGCTTGAACCCAGAAGGCAGAGTGATTGAACCCAGTGAGCCGAGATTTCGCCACTGCACTCCAGCCTTCCAGCCTGGGCAACAGAGAGAGACTCCATCTCAAAAAAAAAAAAAAAAAAAAAAGGGTAGGCAATAGACATGAACCGGTATTTTTCAGAAGAAGGCATACAAATGGCCAATAAACATGAGAAAAGGCTCACCACCATTAATCATCAGAGAAATGCAAATTAAAATAACAATGACTTGCCATCTCACAACAGTCTGAATGGCTATTACTAAAAAGTCAAAAAACAACAGATGTTGGTGTGGATGTACAGAAAACGGAACACATACTCTGTTGGTGAGAATGCAAATTTGTACAGCGTCTTTGGGAAACAGTATGGATATTTCCCAAAGAACTAATAATAGAACTACCCTTCAATCTAGCAATCCCACTACTTGGTACCTACCCAAAGGAAAAGAAATTGTGATATCAAAAACATACCTGCACTCGAATGTTTATCGCAGCCCTATTTGCAACAGCAAAGTCATGGAATCAGTGAGTGCCCATCAGTGGATGACTGGATAAAGCAAATGTGAGAGAGATTATATATGTGTGTATGTATATATATCTATGTGTATATATGTGTGTATATGTGTGTGTGTATATATAGAGAGAGTACTACTGAGCTATAAAAAAGAATCAAATAGCCGGGAATGGTGGCTCACGCCTGTAATCCCAGCACTTTGGGAGGCTGAGGCAGGTGAATCACCTGAGGTTAGGAGTTGGAGACCAGCCTGGCCAACATAGTGAAACCAGTCTCTACTAAAAATACAAAAAAATTAGCTGGGTATGGTGGCAGGTGTCTGTAATCCCAGCTACTCAGGAGGCTGAGGCAGGAGAATCACTTGAACACAGGAGACAGAGGTTGGAGTGAGGCAAGATCGCACCACTGCACTGCAGCCTGGGCAACAAGAGTGAAACTCGGAAAGGGGAAGAGGAAGGGGAAGGGGAAGGGAAGGAAAGGAAATCATGTCTCTTGCAGAAATATGAATGAAATTGAAAATTTATTCACTTAAGTGAAATAACTCAGAAACAAATAAAATATTGCATGTTCTCACGTATAAGTGGGAGTTAAATAATGTGTACACACAGATATGGAGGGTGGAATAATTTAGATACTGGAAACTTGTAAATGTAGGAGGCTTTGAGGGAGATGAGAAACTATCTAATGGGTACAATGTACACTATTAGGGTGATGGTTACATTAAACGCCCAGATCTCACTACACAATATATTCATGTAATAATACCACATTAGTACCCCCTAAATGTGTACAAATTTTTTAAAGGCCTAGTTAACATCTCAACTAAAATATCTAATAGTAATAATAATAATAATAATAATGACTACTAATGCTTGTATGGTGCCACTAATGACTGAGTGTTCCTGTTCTCTCAAAATTAATATGTTGAGATCCTAACCCCTGATGTGATGGTATTAAAAGAGAGATTTTTGAGATGTAATTAGGTCATGAAGACACACTCATAAATGAGATTTATGCCTTTACATAAAGACGCAAAACAGTTGCTTTTTCTCTCTCTGCTCTCTGCCATTTGCATATTCAATGAGAAGTTGACAGTCTGCAACAGGAAAAAGGTCCCTCACCAGAAACTGACCATGCCAGCACCTTGATCTTAGACTTCCAGCTTCCAGAAATGTGAAATGAAAGTCTATAAACTGCCCAGAGTGTGCTAATTTCTTATAGTTAAGATCGGTTCTTATTATTTGCCAGACTTTATTGTAAGTACTTTAAAAAAATATATTAATTCAATTCTCACAAAAACCTATGATGTGTTGTATTAGTTTGTTTTCACACTGCTGATAAAGACATACCCGAGACTGGGAAGAAAAAGAGGTTTAATTGAACTTACAGTTCCACATGGCCGAGGAGGTCTCAGAATCGTGGCAGGAGGCGAAATGCACTCCTTACGTGGCAGTGACAAGATAAATTAAGATGCAAAAGTGGAAACCCCTGATAAAACCATCAGATCTCGTGAGACTTATTCACTACCATGAGAACAGTATGGAGGAACCACCCCCATGATTCAAATTATCTTCCACCGGGTCCCTCCCACAACACATGGGAATTATTGGAGTACAATTCAAGATGAGATTTGGATGGGGTCACAGAGCCAAACCATATCATGTGTAGTATTATTATCCCCATTTTTTGTATGAGCAAACAAGTTACAGACATTAAATAACTTGCTCAGGGTCATACAGTTGCTGAGTGGTGGAGTAAGAATGTGAATTCAGGCAGTCTGCTTCAGAATTTTTGCTCTTAACAATATACCATCACTGTCAGTAAATAATAGGTATCCCAAAATTATGGCCCAAACTGAGCTCAGGTGCTCCCATAAACCAAGCTTTTACCTCCAGAGATTTTTCTATGTCAAAAAACAGCAACTCCAGGCTGGGTGTGGTGGCTCATGCCTGTAATTTCCACACTTTGGGAGGCCAAGGTGGGCGGGTCACTTGAGGTCGGGAGTTCGAGACCAGCCTGGGCAACATGGCAAAAACCTGTCTCTACCAAAAATACAAAAATTAGCCAGGCCTAGTGCATGTTCCTGTAGTCCCAGCTGTTCAGGAGACTGAGGCAGGAGAACCAACTGAACCCGGGAGGTGGAGGGTGCAGTGAGGCGAGATCGTACCACTGCACTCCAGCCTGGATGACAAAAGGTGACCCTGTCTCAAAAAAAAAAAAAAAA
>NW_012108875.1:386775-389864 GCF_000951045.1 Mandrillus leucophaeus
TATATATATATATATAGATAGATAGATAGATAGAAACAAATATATATATATTAGAGTCACCATTTACTCCCCACCACCTCACAAAACCCACATCTGGTTCATCAACAAATCTGACATTTCCACAACCTCCACCACTGCCATTCTGATCCCAAACACCATCATCTTTCATCTGGAACACTGCAATAGTATCCTAACTTTGCCCCTCCTTCCATTTTGCCTCTCCTGCATCAAACTCTCCAGTAGATTTTCATCTCACTCATAGTAAAAGTTCCAGTCCTTACAACAGTCTATAAAGTTCTGCATGATCTTCCTCTATATCTTTCCCATTTCATTTCATCCTACTCTCTTGCTCACTCATTATGATCCAGCCATACTGGCCTCCTAGCTATTCCTTAAAAACATCAGGCTTGCTCGTGCTTCAAGACTGTTGCAATTGCTGTTCTTTCTGTATGCCTAAAATGCTATTGTTTAGATATCTGCATAGTTCACTTCCTCACTTCCTTCAGGCCTTTACTCAAATGTCGTTTTCCTAGTGAAGTTTCCTTGGCCACCCTATCTAAACTTAAACTCCGCCCAACCATTGCACAATCTCTCCTAATGCTTTACTTTTTTTTTTTTTTCTGTTTCTTATTTATTGCCTATATCCTTCTATTAAAAGGTAAGTTCTATGAGAGTAAGAATTTTTATTTGTTTTCTTTGCTGTTGTATCCCGTGTCTAGAATAGTATTTGGCACATAGCTGACACTCAATAAATATTTGTTGAAATAAATGAATGAAATCAAGTAATTTTTAACAGTGAGAATCTCAGGTGAGGTAAGTTATCCCTTGGTTGATGGGTATGTATTATCCAAGGTGTCTTTCTCTTAAAGACAGAGATCTTCAGATTCTTCTCTCATTTCAGCCATGTGAATCACATTTCTATAGGCCCTCACAGACCTGGAAGTAAATTTGAGGTGGATTGCCATCACCAACAGGCTAAATTTGATCTGCATAGAGTTAACTGGTGTAAGTAATTGTAGTTATTACATAACTTGGTTAAGCTTTTTTTTTTTTTTCTTTTTGAGACAGTCAAGCTCTGTCGCCAGGCTGGACTACAGTGGCGTTATCTCGGCTCACTGCAAGCTCCACCTCCCAGGTTCAAGCGATTCTCCTGCCTCAGCCTCAAGAGTAACTGGCACTACAGGCGCCGGCCAGTTAATTTTTGTATTTTTAATAGAGACGGGGTTTCACCATGTTGGCCAGGATGATCTCAATCTCCTGACCTCGTGATCCACCCACCTCGGCCTCCCAAAGTGCCAGGATTACAGCGTGAGCCACCGTGCCTGGCCAAGTTTTTTTCTTCTAAGGACTTTCCCAGCCAATATCCTTGTAACTTCCAGATTGGAAAAACATAGGCCTCAGATACATATCAATGAGTTTCTTGTACCCTGTGGTATTTTTTTTAAATTCACATTTGACTAGTGTGAGTACTCTAAGGGGAAAGCTCCTTTCTTTTAAAGTTTTTAAACCTCTGCATTTAAAAAAAAATTAACTTAAGGAAAAAATCTTCATTAAACTGTAATTATTAACATTGAGTACTGATAAAAAAGGAATAAAAAAATTCTCTTTTTATCAATCCCTTAATTCTATGAAGAGCTTTCCAGCTGAAACCCTTTCTGGCACCTGAACTTCATGGGTATAGGAATTTTAATTGAACTCTAAAAGATGGAGCCTCTATATAAAGTATGAATAATTTTGTACACATCTTCATGAGCCACTTCCTCAACAGTACTTTTCTTAATGGAGACATTCAAATATTACATTTGCTATTAACATCAATGGAATTCAGTTATACCTTTTAAATAAATACATGTTATAGAGTACCTAGTTTAACTAGGAACTGGCATGAAAGAAAATCTGTTGCAATTTTAAGACCAGTGTTCCAAGTATTTTATAGAAATATCTGTATTAAGACACTGTATTGCCCCATTATTTGAGCTGGCATTTTGGTCTTACCTTGAAGACACATAACTGACCCAGAAATCATTTTGTGATTATCAGACAGTGACTGCTGTAAAACAGTAAGTGAGGTATTTTTTTTCTCAGCTCCAGTGTTATTAGCCTTAGACAACTCAGATACAGCAGTACCTGCTGATCCAACTATGAAAGTGTGAAGGGAAATGAAAGCCTGTGATCTCTGGGAGAGTCTGATTCTCCCATTTCCTGCCATTAGCAAAAGTAAGTTGTATTAAATACAGAGTTATTTAGTAAATGGGGACACTAAGTAGGCTTTAAAGTTGCTTCTAAGGTGTGCTTATACTGGTTATTAATTTCAAAGTAAGTTGGAAGAACCAAGGGGAAAATAGTATTCCAGGAACTTTTACCTCCATCTACATGACTTTGGATAGACTGGACACATTTTGCATACAAATGGAGATCCATAATATTCTAACCCCAGAGGATCAAGCCCAAACCCATATGGTACAGAAGGAATTGTAAGTAGAAAATATAAAATAAGATGACATAATTCCAAATATACAAAATGAAAATAAATGTTGATTAAATTTGCCTATTTAACAAGAAAGATAGTAATATTTGAATCTAAAAATCTAGCTATTTACTACTTACAAGAAATTCACTAAAAAAAAAAAAAAAAACAGCAAACACCAGAAAGGTTGAAATAATTAAAGCGATATAAAAAGATATCTGAGGCAAGAGATTGCGCCACTACACTCCGGCCTGGGCGACAGAGCAAGACTTCATCTCAAAAAAAAAAAAAGATATATGAGGCAAATACTAACCAAATTAAGTTGGTACATCAATAATCAATACTAATATGAAAATAAATTGAATTCAAACTAAAAAAAATACAAAATACATGAAGAAGTATACTTCATCATGATAGAAACGATAATCCATCTAGCCCACTTAGTTTGAATTTGTGAAATTTGAACAGCATAACCCAAAAACACATGAAACAAAACTTGAACACAAAAAGAAACCACTAAGGTAGATTTAACATGAATTTCTTTTCAAAACTGAACAATTAAAATATCAAATTACAAAAAGTATTTGAACAATGCCATTAATATGCGTGATTTAACATGTGT
>NW_012108875.1:390454-392665 GCF_000951045.1 Mandrillus leucophaeus
AGCAGGCTCTGTCGGTTATAAGGTCTCTGTTACAAATATTCAACTCTGCCAATATAGTACAAAAGCAGCCATACCCTACATAAATGCATACATACATGAATGAGCGTGGCTGTGTGCCAAAAAATATCTTTACTTATAAAAATAAGCAACCAGATTTATTTACTCTATGGGCCCTAATTTATCAGTGTGACTCTGTTTCATCTCATAAAAAATTTTCAGCTTAGTCACAATGGCTCACGCCTGTAATCCCAACACTTTGGGAGGCCAAGGCAAATGGATTGCTTGAGCTCAGGAATTGAGACCAGCCTGGGCACCATGGCAAAACCTCATCTCTGCCAAAAAAAAAGAACAAAAGTTAAAGATTAGCAGGGCATGGTGGCATGTGCCTGTAGTCCCAGTTACCCACAAGGTTGAGGCAGGAGAATTGCTTGAGCCTTGGAGGTGGAGGCTACAGTGAGCTATGATGACACCACTGCACTCCAGCTGTGGCAACCGAGTACGACCCTGTCTCAAAAAAAAATTTAAGTAAACGTTAAAGAATTTACATCTTAGGCCTCATTTACACACACACAATACACACACACACCCACAAAGAAAGCAGAAATCAGAAATTAAAAGATCAGTTTAAATTTTTGGAAATTAGCAAACTTGCTCTCATATTACTCACATATTAGAAAAAGCATCATATTGGAATTTATAAAATAGTTTAAATAAAAATCCACACATAAAACGTGTGGCTTTTTTCTTCCAATCAGATGTAAAAGAATTGAAAAAGTTTTTTCAAGAGATTAATAAACTTGTTAATCTCCCAATAAAACAAAACAAAATACGAAAACATACAAATTCCCAATGTCATGAAATAAAGAGGAACAGCACTAAGAGACAGGACTAGCTGGATTTCCTAGGCTGACTAAGAATTCCTAAACCTAGCTGGGGAAGGTGACTGCACTCACCTTTAAACACGGGGCTTGTAACTCAGCTCACACCCGACCAAGCAGGTAGTAAAGAGAGCTCACTAAAATACCAGTTAGGCTAAAAACAGGAGGTAAAGAAATAACCAAATCATCTATCGCCTGAGAGCACTGGGGGAGGGACAATGATTGGGATATAAACCCCAGGCATTCAAGCCGGGAGTGGGCAACCCTCTTTGGGTCCCCTCCCATTGTATGGGAACTCAGTTTTCACTCTGTTAATCTTGCAACCGCCCATTCTTGTGGTCCATGTTTGTTCCAGCTTTCGCTCACCGTCCACCTGCTGAACACCGTATGTCCACCGCGGCTGAACGCCGTATGTCCACCGCTGCTGAACGCCGTATGTCCACCGCTGCTGAACGCCGTATGTCCACCGCTGCTGAACGCCATCCGTCCACCGCTGCCACCGCTGCTGAAGGCCAACCGTCGTCCACCGCTGCTGAACGTCGCCCTTGCAGACCAGCCGTTGACTTTCACTCCTCCAGATCCAGCAGGGTGTCCTCTGCGCTTCTGATCCAGCCAGGCACCCACTGCCACTCCCAATCAGGCCAGAGGCTCGCCATTGTTCCTGTGCGGCTAAGTGCCTGGATTCCTCCTAATCGAGCTGAACAATAGCCGCTGGTTTCCACGGTTCTCTTCCGTAACCCACGGCTTCTAATAGAACTCTGACACTCACTGCATGGCCCAAGGTTCCATTCCTTGGCATCCGTGAGGCCAAGAACCCCAGGTGAGAGAGCAAAAGGCTTGCCGCCATTTTGGGAGCTCTGGGAGCAAAGATACGCCCAGAACAACACTACCGGCTCTACTGAAAGTAAAATAATACTAATAGAATATGAGAGCAAGCTGGCCGGGCGTGGTGGCTCATGCCTGTCATCCCAGCACTTTGGGAGGTCGAGGCGGGCGGATCACCTGAGGTTAGGAGTTTGAGACCAACCTGACCAATGTGGTGAAACCCCATCTCTACTAAAAATGCAAAAGTAGCCAGGCGTGGTAGGCGCACCTGTAATCCCAGCTACTTGGGAGGCTGAGGCAGGAGGTGGAGGTTGCAGTAAACCGAGATTATGCCACTGCACTGCAGCCTGGGCAACCAGAGTGAAACTGTCTCAAAAAAAAAAAAAAAAAAAAAAAAAAAAATTCAGATATGTAGCAGGCTCTGTCGGTTATAAGGTCTCTGTTACAAATATTCAACTCTGCCAATATAGTACAAAAGCAGCCATACCCTACATAAATGCATACATAC
>NW_012108875.1:392715-494235 GCF_000951045.1 Mandrillus leucophaeus
AAAAAAAAAAAAAAAAAAAAAAGAGAGGGCAACTTTATGCCAATAAATTCGAAAATTCAGACTGACTAAATTACTTGAAAAATATGACTTACAAAAACTAATATAAGAATGAATTGAGATGTATATAAATATACATACAGCCCAAAATCTGTTAAAAATTGAACTTCTAAAGATTATATGTTATAAATATTATGTATATGTAATTTAACTCCCCTCCACAAAAAAACAGAATCTAATGTTTTCACTAGTGACTTCTATGACATATTTAAAGAAATACCTAATTTACATAAATTGTTTCAAAAACAGAGGAGGAAGAAACGTTCCTCAACTCATTTTATGAGACTAGCCAATCCCTGATATCAAATCTATCAAAGATATTATTAGAAAATAAAACTAAAGATCAATATACCTCATGAATGCAGGCACAAAAATCATTAAAACATTAGCAAACAAAATCAAGTAAATAAAATCAAGTAAACGAAAGAGTAATTTATCATGACTGTGCTAAGTGTCCCCAAATCCAAAAACCAGCCTTGGCGATTCACTAGAAGGATTTACAGGACTCAGGATATAAACGTTGAATTCATGGCTAAGATGTAATAAAATGAAATGATATAAAGCAAAATCAGCAAAGAGAAAAGGTATGGAGGGAACCAGGAATAAGTTTCCAACAGTCTTCTCCTGGGAGAGTCATATAGGATGCGCTTACTTCCTGCAGCAACAAGCTGTAACAAAATGTGTGAAATGTTTTCTACCAGAGAATTTCTTTAAAGACTGTTTTTATTAGAGGTTGATTATGTGGTGACTTTCTGCCTGGAGCATAGCAAACTTCCAGTCCCCCAAAAGTCAAGTAGGTGTTCAGCATAAACCACATTGTACAAACAGTTTAAGCACAATAAGCCACTCTTATCAATTAGTTTGGGGAGAAGTCTCCCAAAATCCAAGTTTCCAGACACCGTCCAATGACAAACTTGCAAGCAAGACTTTCTAATATCTAGGCCTACAATATTAACATTTTTCTGAACAACGATTAAGTGAGTTTTATTCCAAGAATAAAAAGAAAATGGTTTAACAATTAAAGTCCAACCAGTGTATTTCACCATGTTAACAAGATAATCCAAATAAAGAACATCTGATTGTTTCAATAGATGCAGTAAAAGTACTTGGCAAAATTCAATATTCTTGATAATCAAGTTATAGACAATAATCTCCTAATTCCAATAAAAATCACCTATAAAAACTTATGGCTAGTATCATACTTATTGTGAAATTGTAAACAGTTTTGCATAAGACTTCCAAAAAGGAAATGGTTTTACAAGCAGTCCTAGACTGAGCAAGAAAGCGAGAATATTAAATAAAAGGTCTATATTTTAGCATGAAAAGAGTTAAAACTTTATTAGCAGATGACATGGTCATTTGCATAGAAAATTTATATACAAAAACAACTAGGAAAATTAAAAAGTTAATCTAGCAAATTTACAGCATACAAAGTTGATATAAAAAACTTCTGTTTATGTACTAGCAACCAAAATTGCAAAATAAACTTAAAATACCACTTTCGTAATATTCAAAAGCAGAAAATGCTTAGAACTGAATTTAATAAAATATCTAAAACTTCCACACTAAAAACTGTAAGACATCATTGAGAGAAATTAAAGAAGACCTAAATAAAAAGAGACATGTACTATATTCATGAATTGGATTACTTAATATTGTTTAAATGCCTGTTCTCACTAATTAAATTTATACATTCATCATGATCTCAATGAAATCACAGCAGGATTTTTTAGTGGAAAACGAAAAGTTGGGGAGCAAGATGGCAAAATAGACAGTTCTACCAATCATCCACCTCACAAAGACATCAGGCAAACAATTATCTACACACACAAAAAGCACATTCAGAAGAACCAAAAATCAAGTAAACACTCACAATGAAAGGAAAATAAATCTTGGAACTCCCAAATCACTACACTAAAGGGAAAAGTCAAGCTGGGGACTGCTTCTGGCAAACCTACCTCCCATTCTATTCAAAGTCATTCCTCTGCTCACAGAGATAAATGCGTATCTGATTTCCTTTGGAAAGGCTAATCAGAAACTCGAAAGCACGCAACCATTTGTCTCTCACATATCTAAGACCTGGAAGCCTCCTCCCCACTTCGAGTTGTCTTACCTTTCCAGGCAAAACCAATGTACATCTTACATATATTAGTTGATGTCTCAGGTCTCCCTAAAAATATATGAAACCAAGCTGTAGCCGTGCGTGGTGGCTCACACCTGTAATCCCAGCACCGTGGGAGGCTGAGGTGGGTGGATCACGAGGTCAGGAGTTCAAGACCAGCCTGACCAACATGGTGAAACCCTGTCTCTACTAAATATACAATAATTAGCCGGGTGTGGTGACGCATGCCTGTAATCCCAGCTACTCAGGAGACTGAGGCAGGAGAATCACTTGAACCCAGGAGGTGGAGGTTGCAGTGAGCCAAGATAGCGCCATTGCACTCCAGCCTGGGCGACAAGAGCAAAACTCCATCTCAAAAAACAAAAAACAAAAAACCACCACCACCACCAACAAAACCCAAACCAAGCTGTGCCTCGACCACCTTGGGCACATGGGCACATGTTGCCAGGACCTCCTGAGGCTGTGTCACAGGCGCGCGTCCTTAACTTTGGCAAGATAAACTTGCTAAATTGACTGAGACTTGTCTCAGATATTTGGGGTTTACACAGAATACATGGTTTTAATTTCAAATTGCTGAAGGAGTCACCGAAGAGGTAAGAAAAAGTGCCTTGAATCACCAATGCCACTTCTCCCTCATCCCTCAGCAGCAGTGGTGTGGGCATCATTTCCATGTGCAGGAGAGAGGGAAAGTGCAGCAATTGTGAAGCACTGAACTCCTGCCCTGTTATAGAATAACATAAAACCAGACCAAATTCAGCTGATGCCTGCCCACAGAGGGAACATTTAAACCAGCCCAGTCAGAGGGAAATCACTGATTCTTTTGTTACCAGAAAGGGGCCCCGATCCAGACTCCGAGAGGGTTCTTGGATCCGATGCAAGAAATAATTCAGGCTGAGTCCATAGAGTACAGTGAAAGCAAGTTTAAGAAAGTAGAGGAATAAAAGAATGGCTACTCCACAGACAGAGCAGCCCCAGGACTGCTGGTTTCCCATTTTTGCAGTTATTTCATGATTATATGCCAAGCAAGGGGTGGTTTACTCATGCCTCTCCTTTTAGACCATACAGAGTAACTTCCTGACGTTGCCATGGCATTTGTAAACTGTCATGGCACTGTTGGGAGTGTAGCAGTGAGGACAAGAGGTCACTCTTATTGACATCTTGGTATTGGTGGGTTTTAACTGGCTTCTTTAAAACTGCAACCTGTTTTATCAGCAAGGCCTTTAAGACCTGTATCTTGTGCCGACCTCCTATCTCATCCTGTGCCTTAGAATGCCTTAACCACCTGGAAATGCAGCCCAGTAGGTTTCAGCTTCATTTTACCCAGCTCCTATTTAAGATGGAGTTGCTCTGGTTCAAACGCCTCTGACACCAGTGGTCTAAACATGAGTTCCTGCAAACCTCACCACTGCAGGACAAAGTGCCTGGGGCTCTAAGTAAATTTGAATGGTAGTTTAGACCACAAGGACTGCAACTTTTCGGTGAGACCTAGTGCTGAACTGGGTCCAGAACCAGTGGACATGACCTACCCAGAAAACAGCTGGAGTTTCTTTCTTTTTTTTAAGACGGAGTTTCACTCTTGCTGCCCAGGGTAGAGTGCAGTGGCACGACTTCGGCTCACTGCAACCTCCGCCTCCCAGGTACAAACAATTCTCCTGTCTCAGCCTCCCAAGTAGCTCAGATTACAGACATGTGCCACCACGCCCGGCTAACTATTTTGTATTTAGTAGAGATGGGGTTTCACCATGTTAGGCTGGTTGTGAACTCCTGACCTCAGGTGATCCACCGGACTCAGCTTCCCAAAGTGCTGGAACCACAGGCGTAAGCCACCACATCCGGCCTTCAATTAGAGTTTCTAAGGAAGTGCTGGCATCACTGCTCCCCTAACCCCAAGCTGCACAGCTCATGGCTCTAAAATACACCCCTTCCTTCCACTAAAGGAGAGGAGAGGAGAGGAAATAGTTGGGAGGACTTTGTTTTGCATCTTGGAAACCAGCTCAGCCATAGCAGGATAGGGCACCAGTCAGAATCATGAGACCCCCTTTCCAGGCACTAGCTCCTAGATGATATTTCTAGATGCACCCTGGGCCAGAAGGGAACCTGCTGGCTTGAAGGAAAGAATGCAGTCCTGGCAGCATTCATCACCTGCTAACTGATGAGCCAAAAGTGCAAGCAGGTGAAGCAAAATTAATCAAGTAGTACTACATCAAACTGAAAAGCTTGCTGTAGAAAGGATGCAATCAACAGAGTGAAAAGACAACCTGTGTAATGGAAGAAAATGTTTGCAAACCATACTCCTGACAAAGGATTAATGTCCAAATATATCAGGAACTCCTACAACTCAATAGCAAAAGAAAAAAAAAAAAAAAAACACGAAAAAACCTGGACAGAGGAGTTGAATAGGCATTTCTTCAAAGAAGACATACGAATGGCCAAAAAATAGATTAAAAGATCCTTAATGTCACTAATCATAAGAGCAATGCAAATCAAGACCACAATGAGATATTAACTCATGCTTTTCGGATAGCTGTAATTAAAAAATCAAAAGATAAGAAGTGGGGCAATGATGTTGAGAAATTGAGAACCTATAAACTCCTGGTGGGAATGTGAAATAGGGCTGCCACTATGGAAAGCAGGTTCCTCAAAAAAAATTAACAATAGAACAATCTAAATGTCTATCAGTAGATGAATGAATAAGGAAAATGTATATGCATTCAGTGGAATGTAGTATTATTTAGCCTTAAAAAGAAAGAAATCCTGCCATATGCTACAACATAAATAATCCTGAAGGATGTTATGCTAAGTAAAATACATCAGTCACAGAAGGGCAATTACTTCGTGTTTCTATTTATATCAGATATCAAAGATAATCAAACCCGTAAAAACAAAGAGGGCTGGGCATGGTGGCTCAGGCCTGTAATCCCAGCACTTTAGGAGGCCGAGGCAGGCAGATCAAGATGTCAGGAGATCGAGACCATCCTGGCCAACATGGTGAAACCTCGTCTGTACTAAAAATACAAAAAATGAGCTGGGTATGGTGGCGCGTGCCTGTAGTCCCAGCTACTCGGGAGGCTGAGGCAGGAGAATTGTTGCTTGAACCTAGCAGGCGGAGGTTGCAGTGAGCCAAGATTATACCACTGCACTCCAGCCTGGCAACAGAGCAAGACTCTGTCTCAAAAAAACAAAAAAAATATAAAGAGTAGAATGGTGGTTTCCAGGGTCTGGTGGAAGGAAAAAATGTATGGTCACTGGTATACTTTCTCAGGTTCCTGGCTCAATTATATTTCAATCTATACTACTTTGGATCAGCTCTTTCTTCTATCTTGGGTTGGTACATTAAAATGTTTCTTAGATTTTGCTAATATTGAACTTGGCTATCTTAATGTTTTCTCTGCTATATTTGGGTTATTTCAGAGTGGAGAAGGTAGAAATGTCCATTACTCTCCCATTTTCAAGCATCAAGTCCCTTTAAAAAATGTATTTAATGACATAAACCTAATTAGACATTCTGGTTCTTTTAAAAATATGAGGAAACATTTTAAGAAGTATACAGTTTGGTGGTGTAATTATATTCAGAGTTGTGCAGCTAACAACACTAATTCCAGAATATTTTAATCACTCTAAAAAGAAACTCCATACTCATCAGGAGACACTCATTATTCTTCACCTTAACTCCTGGCAACCACTAATCCATTTTGTGGCTCTGTGGATTTGCCTGTTGGAATATTTCATTATCAATAGAATCAGACAATTCATACAATTTGTGGCCTTATGTGTCGGGCTATTTTCATTTAGCATGATGTTTTTGAAGTTCCTCCATGTTGTAGCATAATTAATACAATTAATATTTTTATTGTGTTAAGAACACTTAACATGAGATCTACCATCTTAACAAATATTAAAGTGCACAGTACAATATTATTAACTGTAGGCACCATGCTGTAAGCAGCGGTTTAGAATTTACTTTGCCTAACTGAAACATTATACCCATTGAACAGCAACTTCCATTCATCTGGTGCACAGCTGCAGCTTACAAATGTTGCAGAATTAATGTCCCCAGCATCTAACTTCCAAGGATGGTGGGAGGGAGTAAGAAGGTAATTGCCTCAGTCACCCCATCTTTCAGAGGGACAATTCTGAGGTATGCTCTACACAATTCCTTTGAAGATTCCCAGTGAGACTTAGTCTCAGTCGCCCACACCAATAACCAGCTCAATAATGTACCCTCCATTCACTTTTCTTCTCTTACTCTCCCTGCTCCCATACTCAAAAGACCAATGATCACCTCTCAAACTTCCTGCACCCATTCTTGCACTCATTCTTAGAATGAAAAGAAAAGGACAAATACTCTGCATTGTAAGTATCCCTAGGGCAGCCAATGTCTTCATTGACATAGGGAAAAATGAAACTTAAAAAGAAAAAAAAATACACTCATACACATCAACACACATGCACATACATGCACACACGTGCAAAATTCTGAATATTAAAGAAAATTCCTAACATCCCCAAACTCTTCCCATGCACTTTCCCTAGATGGATAGATGGAAATTATTTGGCCCAGAAAAGCCTTTTTTCAATCAAAAATGTGCTCAAAACAGAGCAGGCACAAAAAAATAAAAAATACCCTATGAGGGCTGGGAGGGGTGGCTCACGCCTGTAATCCCAGCACTTTAGGAGGCTGGGACGGGTGAATCACCTGAGGTCAGGAGTTCGATATCAGCCTGACCAACATGGTGAAACCCTGTCTCTACTAAAAATACAAAAAATTAGCTGGGTGTGATGATGCATGCCTGTAATCTCGGCTACTCGGGAGGCTGAGGCAGGAGAATCACTTGAACCCGGGAGGCAGAGGTCGGGGTGAGCCAAGATGGTGCCATTGCACTCCAGCGTGGACTACAGAGCAAGACTCCGTCCAAAAAAAAAAAAGTACACTGTGAGAAACAAAGGCGAATAGAACAGAAAAAAATCAGAAAAATAATACCCACTGCTAAAGTTTGCCACAGGAAAGATTAAAAATTTCACCAATTTCCACGTTCTATAATGGAAGCCAAGGTTATTTGGACCAACCCTCCTGTATTAGTTCATTTTCACACTGCTCATAAAGATATACCTGAAACCGGGAAGAAAAGGAGGTTTAATTGGACTTACAGTTCCACATTGCTGGGGAGGCCTCAGAATCACGGCATAGGACGAAACGCACTTCTTACATGGCGGTGCCAAGGAGGAATGAGGAAGAAGCAAAAGCGGAAACCCCTGATAAGCCCATCAGATCTCGTGAGACTTATTCATTACCACAGGAGTAGCACGAGAAAGACCCGCCCCCATGATTCAATTACCTCCCTCTGGGTCCCTCCGGCAACGTGTGGGAATTCTGGGAGATACAATTGAAGTTGAGATTTGAATGGAGACGCCGCCAAACCACATCACCTCCCAAACAATTAAAAATTCTGAATAGAAGAAACATTAATTGTATCCAAAACTGATGGGCCAGGAAGGAACTATCAGCCTCATATCTCAAGAGAGACAGTAGTCAAGGCCCAGGACCTACTTATGAAAAGAGGTTAATAGCCGACTCTCTCCAAAAGGATCTGGGATTCCATACGACTGTATCTTCACGGTAAGGGTGAAACAGAAGTAAACCCGTCCCTATTTCCAAACTCAAGGAATTTGGGCGAAAGTTGTCTTGGAGCTGAGCAGAACAAGGAGGAAAACAGAAAAAAAATTGTGCCCCTGAGAAGTCATGACCACAGGCTGGCTATCACACAGATTGTCAAGCTAGTTCCATATTGCTTGGGTATTACAGAAAATCTGAAAACATAAATTTGTGTGTGTTGTCCCAGAGTAGCAGGATCTGTCAGAAACAAATTTCATCCTAACCCTCAAAGAATCCACATAAATCTTTTTACATTTGGGATTTTACCATTTGTTTTATGAATGAGAATGGACTTTAGTTTTAATATATTTTTATATACTCAATTTATATGGTGTTGGTATCAAAGTTCTGCTTGCCTCATAGAATAAGTTTAGGATTTTCCCTATTTTATTTTATAGAATCCTTCATATATATTGAAATGCTCTGTCTGGGGAAAAAAAATCTGGGCCTAGTGTTTTATCTGTAGGAACAATCCTTTATTTCCTTTAACATTTATGAGACTATTCAGATTACATGCTTCTTACTTCAATTTTACTAAGTTATATACTTATAAAAAATCTATTTGATCTAGGTTTTCAAATTTGTAGCATAAAGTGTTAATCATATTTTCTTATTAGCTTCTTAATCTATACTGTATCTATAGTTATGTATCTTTTTAATTCTTAGTTTTATTTGTGCTTTCTCTCTTTTTTTCTAAACTTGCCTGAGGTTTGCACCTTTTATTATGTTTCTCCAACAACCAAATTTGAGCTTTGCATGTTTTACTAATTTTCTCTACATCATTATCCCCTCACTTTAGTTTTTCAGAATTGATTCTGTTGTTTCTTTTCTAATTCTTTATTTAAATATGTAGTACATTAATTTTCAACTTGTTGTAGAAACATTTAAGTCTATAAACTCCTATTGTCATATCACTTTTCCTGCTACTCACAAATTTACTCTGTAATATTTTCAATATCTTTAAGTTCTAAGTATTTTTAAATTTCTATTATGGTAATCCATGAATTGCCGAGAAATATTTATGTTATTAAATTTGTTGTTGAATTTCAACTTAATTTCATTTTAATTTGTTCTAACTCAATTGAAAATTCTTCACTAATTTTTTAAACCTCATATCAAGACTTTTATTCACATCAATTGTTGTGTAAATGCTCTCACCTTGAAGAACACTCTCTTGTAAGCTGCTTCCCTGCAACACTCTTGACTGGTTGCCCTCTAAGCCTGATTCAATTTTCTCATCCTAGGATTTTCCATCACTGCACTTTTAACAATTTATCTGTCTCTTGTGTTGTGTCTCCTATTTTCCGCATTCCACATCTTTATCTTTCTTGGTTTACTTCTTCCTTTTGGTAGGAAAAAATCTCTAGTAGCTTCCTGAGAAAAGGTTCACAGGGAGACAGAATTTTAGAAATGTCATATGTCTGAAAAATGTATGTTTTCTACTTGCGCATTTGATTTTAGTCTATGTGGAAATAGAAACGCATGCCAGAAATCATTTTTCTTTAGAATTTTCAAAGCATAAACCCATTGCCTTCTGGTTTATAGTGATGGTGTTGAATTTTTTTGTTGATTTCTTTTTGTTTGTTTTTTGAGATGGTGTTTTGCTCTTGTTGCCCAGGCTGGAGTGCAGTGGTGCGATCTTGGCTCACCACAACCTCCGCCTCCCGGGTTCAAGTGATTCTCCTGCCTCAGCCTCCCGAATAGCTGGGATTACAGGCAGGCACCACCACGCCCTGCTAATTTTGTGTTTTCAGTAGAGACAGGGTTTCTCCATGTTGGTCAGGCTGGTCTCTAACTGACCTCAGGTGATCCGTCCACCTCGGCCTCCCAAAGTGCTGGGATTACAGGCATGAGCCACCGTGCCCGGCTGGTGTTGAAAATTTTTAAGCCATCTGATTCCTCATCCTTTGTACCTGACCTATTTTTACCCCTGTGGAAACTTACACAATTTTCTCTTTGTTCTCAGTGTTCTGAAATTTTACATTGATATATCTTGACATGAGTCTATTTTCATCTGTTTTGCTATATGCTAGCCTTTTAATCTATAAATACACATCCTTAAATTCTGAGACTTTTTATTGAATTATTTTGCCAACAATTTATTCCCCTTTGTTTAACATATTTATTTTCTTTCTATAACTCATATAATTAAAATATTGGAAGAAATTATCTTGGAGAAGAAGCTAGCACCACATTGATTCTATTTGTGTCAAGCTATGACAGCTCAAGATTTTCATATTTTATTAAGGAGAAATGTTGTATTTCTTGGTATTCACATTGTTACCTAAAGAAGGGCAATGACTGGTCAAAAATTGAAATGTATGAGTAATAGTTAGAAGATGCAAGCCCCGTATCCTCCAGAACTTTAGCATATGAAAACCTTTAAATTCCAGTCAAGTTGATTTAAGCTTCAACATTCTCCCAGCTAAAATAAATCTGTCTGTGCTACGTTCTGGGATCAAAGGTGAATAGACATTGTTTCTGCCTTCGGTGATATCTCAATCCAAAGGGAGACAAGTAAAAATGATATAAAAAGAGAGAGATCTAGGCTGGGCGTGGTGGTACATGCCTGTAATCCCATCTACTGGGGAGGCTGAGGCAGGAGAATAGCTTGAACCCAGGAGGCAGAGGTTGCAGTGAGTCACGATCACGCCACTGCACTCCAGCCTGGGTGACAGAGCGAGACTCCATCTCAAAAAAAAAAAAAAAAAAAAAAAAAAAAAAAAAAAAAAAAAAAAAAAAGAAGAAAAAAGACAGATATGTAAAGTGCTATAAAAACTGAGAAGAGGGACAGAATATCTGTGACAGATAACTTGGTTGGGGCAGTTGGAAACAAGGCGGTCTCAGTGTATGCTTTCAATGTGTCACATTTGATTATAGGCAGAAACAAATGCATCTTAACATTTATGGGGTCACAGACCCTTTTAAGGATGTGATGAAATTTATGATGATTCTTTCAATAAAAAATTATATAACAGCATACACATACATTTTGCTTACTAAGTCAGAATGTGCATCATCAAGAACTCTGGGTATAGGAGAATGAGTAGGAATGTTTCAGGCAGACAAGAAGGAAAGGGGAGTCCAAACAGGAAACAGCATGTGCAGGACCCTGGAGAAAAGCTTGTGCATTATTGGAATCAAGGTGACTATAACATGACTCAGGGTGACTGGAGCATAAGCTGGAAGAGTAACCAGTCATGGTATAAGATGGAAATAGGCTGGACCCGGTGGCTCACGCCTGTAATCCTACACTTTGGGAGGCCAACGCAGGTAGATCACCTGAGGTCAAGAGTTTGAGATCAGCCTGGCCAAAATGGCAAAACCCCGTCTCTACTAAAAATACAAAAATTAGCCGGGCGTAGTAGCGCACACCTGTAATCCCAGCTACTCAGGAGGCTGAGGCAGGAGAATCACTTGAACCTGGGGGTGGAGGTTGCAGTGAGCTGAGATTGCACCACTGCCCTCCAGCCTGGACGAAAGAGTGAAACTCCATCTCAAAAAAAAAAAAAAAAAAAAAAAAAAGGCCAGGCGTGGTGGCTCACGCGTATATTCCCAGCACCTTGGGAGGCTGAGACAGGCAGATTACCTGAGGTCAGGAGTTCGAGACCAGCCTGATCAACATGGAGAAACCCTGTCTCCACTAAAAATACAAAATTAGTTGGGCGTGGTGGTGCATGTCTGTAATCCCAGCTACTCAGGAGGCTGAGGCAGGAGAATCGCTTGAACCTGGGAGGCGGAGGTTGCGCAAAGCTGAGATCGCACCATTGCACTCCAGCCTAGGCAACAGAAGCGAAACTCCATCTCAGGGAAAAAAAAAAAAAAAGGTAGAAAATATAAGATAAGAAGATAGCCAGGGATAAAGCATGAAGTATCTCAGATGTCAGTCATGCACTTTGTTTACTCAGAGACAAGACCGTGATTGATTACAATTATGCACATCATGTCAACCCTCTTCTAACTGTTAAACATAACTGGAACAGCTAGTACGCAGTGGAATACTAATTAACATTCTGACTGTAGGGTTGCACTGGCATTCACTGTAGGTGTTGAATGTGGAGTGCTCAAACCTCAAGCTTACAGCTTCATGAAAGAAAAATAAATGTTAGAATGAAACAAAAAACCCCTCAACAACTACATCAATTATTTTATTCCTTAATAACTTACAGCAGAATGGCAATCTTCAATGAATAGAAATGCTTCTCAACCATAGAAACAACTTAGATTTACCTAGGAAATTTACAAAAAGCATACCATGTTTGAGATCTATCCCAGACCAATTAAATCAGAATTTATGGGGATCAGTCGATCCTGGACATCTGAATTTTGGAAAGCTTGACAGATAACTTTAATGTGCATTCAAAATTGAGAACTTCTGTGTTAACAAAAACCATGAAAGTGAGTTCCTATCTACTCATCTGCCTTAATTATACTACACTGTTCTCATGCAGCATGATACAAGTCAAAATTAATTTTTTTTTTTGAGATGGAGTCTAGCTCTGTTGCCCCGGCTGGAGTGCAGTGGTGCCATCTCAGCTCACTACAACCTCCGCCTCCCGGGTTCAAGCGATTCTCCTGCCTTAGTCTCCTAAGTAGCTGGGATTATAGGCGCCCACCACCACACCCAGCTAATTTTTGTATTTTTAGTAGAGATGGGGTTTCACTGTGTTGGCCAGGCTGCTCTCGAACTCCTGACCTCGTGATCTGCCCACCTTGGTCTCCCAAAGTGCTGGGATTACGGGTGTGAGCCACCGTGCCTGGCCAAAATTTATATTTTTAAATATTTAAAAATATATGTGGTAAGGCACAGTGGCTCATGCCTATAATCCCATCACTTTGGGAGGCCGAGGTGGGTGGATCACTTGAACTGAGGAGTTTAAGACCAGCTTGAAAATATGGCGAAACCCTGTCTCTACAAAAAAATACAAAAAATTAGCCAGACCTAGTGGTGCGTGCCTGTGGTGCCAGCTACTCAGGAAGGTAAGGCGAGAGGACTGCTTGGGAGGGTCGCTTGAGCTCAGGAGGCTGAGGCTGCAGTGCACAGAGATGGAGCTGCTGTACTCCAATCCAGTCTGGGCAACAAAGTGAGGTTCTGTCTCATATATATATATATATGTTTGGCCACTTTAATTCCTCTGCAATGGAAGTCCGAGCAGCATGCTTGAGGGTCAGTATCAGGACCTGCAGACAGCCAGCCTGTGCTAGAAATGTTCAGAGTGGGTTTTTTCACATTACAGTTTCATCTTCTGAGCGTACTGCCTGAGGCTATTGTTCTCGTCATATCTTGCAGATCTTTCTGGGGAAAAGGCCGCATGCATCAACAGGTTTTTTGCTAAGGGTCTTGTAATTAATTGGATGACCCTTCAGTCAAAGAATTTCTAGGGACAAGATTTTTCCTCTTTTGGCTCAGGAAACTGCAGGCATCAGTTGCACAACAATATTTAACATTACCACAGCTAATGTCATATCCATTGCCTTAAACAAAATGTACAGAATTTAATATTTTTAGTTACACCCAAACACTATATTGCAATTAATCATTTTTGTATTCTATATCCTGTTTGATACTGAATGTGGAACTTCAAGAAGAGAGTCACACAATGATTTATTCAGTAAATATGTATAGAGCTTGTGTGTATCAAAAACTGTGCTAAGTGCTGACATTAGAAAACATACCATGTACCTGGCTTCAACATGTTGTCATTCTATTAAATGGTGTAAATGACACAACATTGAATCATAAAAGTTTCAAGAGAGAAGTTCACACAAAAAAAGAGCTAGGCAAATACAAGGGACATTATGATCACTTAGAGCTGGTATCAGTTAAAGCCAGGTCTTCAAGGCCCATAAATGCCAGCATAGAAAACCTAGAACAAACTGTCTACACAAAGGGGAGTTTGTTTTATTTTGTTTTGTTTTTCATAGGAAAATAAGATCAGAGTTTCAAGAAGGTTATAAGACTAACTGCAACATATAGGATGGATTGAAGATCAACAAGAGAAGACAGAAGGTGAGTTATGAGTTTTATTAAATGGTGAAACTCATAGATGATGGTGGCCTGGGCAAAGAAAGTGGAAGCAAGGACTGGAAGAAAGAGAGATGCGAGAATCATTGCAAAGATAAAGAATAAAAGTCTTGGCATGAGTTTTCAAGTTGAGGCTGGTTAAAAATATTGTGGGATTCTTGGCATTCATCTGTCCATCAAATTATTCAGTAAGTCTTTATTTAAAAACTACTAAGCAACAAGCACTGTGCTGGGTTCTGGAGGTACAGCAATGAATATGGGATTAATGGTCCCTGACTTCATAAAGCTTTATGCACAGGGAGAGACAGAGAATAAATAAAAGACACAAGCAGTTGTAAATGCTGTGAAGGAAATTTGGGGATGCTGAAAGGGAGTAACAGACAGCAGTGATGGTTGGTGTAATGGACAGAACTACTGTATTTTGGGTACTAATTGAAACTTTCTCCAAGGAAGTCTTATTTGATATATCCGAAAGAGCAAGCATTGAAAAAGAGAGGGGAAAAAAAAAAAAAAAACAGCTGGCAAGGCTCTAAATAGGACAATTTTGGCATAGTTCTGTGTTTGAAGAACAGAGAGTTGCTAATGTGCAGAATAATGCTGAGAATTTGAGTAAGAGGAAAACGGTAAAGTAACCAGCAGTTTGCTGTCCTTGATAAAAGCAGTTCCAGTGGAATGAGATCAAAACCAAATTAAACTGAACTGAAAAGTGAGTGGGAAGAAATGAGGGAAGTGGGTCCAGTGTATTTAGTGGAGAAAAGAAATGAGGGGGTAGGTGGCAGGGGGATACACAACAGGGAAAATTCTAGTTTGTAAAAGTGATATAAGAATTTAGATCACAATTGTATATGTATATTGAGCTGGTAGAGAGCGAGAGATTAACGTACATGAGAAAATAAAATTGAGAGCAATGGACTGTGGTTTCTAGCACCTACAGTTCACTCTCACCTTGCCTTTGAGTTGGATAAATGGCTGAAAGCTGATTCTTTTTCAAAGTTGGTTTCTATTTGGGAGAGAAGGGAGTAGGGAACAAAATGAAATTGTAAACTGCATGGAAAAATAAGGATATTCAGTACCAAAGAGGAAGAAAAGAGCTCAGGAACAAGATCCTGGTCCTCAAACCCAATGCTGCCTACTTTCTAGTCTAGTTTCACATCAGCCCTACTCCAGTTCCCAAAAGAACAATGATTGTTTCATTGAATCCAACCAAGAGCACTTTATACATCCCACTATATACATCTGTCATCTAAAAGAAGAAAGAGTATTTTAGGACTAAAAATAAAAAGAATGTAATATTAAGATTAAAATCAAATAACAAATCTAGCTTCATTGAAAACCCGTCTATACTGTTTTCTTTTTTTTTTTTAATTCTGCTGCAGATTAGTGAAAATATTATCCCAGTCTTGTGTCTGTCTGGAAATCAATATTGGGAAATCACTAGACTGATTGCCTTATGAAATCTCTTCCAATTCAATTTCCATGATTCAGTTAATAATTATAAAACATATCATATTTGAAGTAAAATAATTTCCTTTTTATCTTCCATTCAGTGATCTTATAAATAACTCTTCGCCAAGTCACCTTTGCAGTTCTCTCAGCTATAGGCATCTAAAGCAACAATTTGACACCCTCATCAGTTTCAAAGGCCTGTTCTCCCAACTTTTCAGAGAGCCCAGAGCATTTACAATAAACATATCTCTCAGCACAAAAGATAATAGCTGGTTCAACTGTTCTCTGTCAGCCTGAATGTTGATTAAGACCTCAGTAATCACACTCCACTCTGCACAAATCCAAAATCACAAATGCAGATTAATTTATGAGAACAGAAGGAAAGAATTGAAAGAAAAAAAAAGGCTGTTTTGCTGAAAGAAAGGAAAACACAGAAGAAGTCCCACTGGCTAGCTCATTTGAATATTTTTATTTTTAAAGTGTTTAAGCATCCTAGTATTTTTTCAGCACTCTTAAAGAGACAATTAAATATTATATCAAATAGGATATTTAAAAAGATTACTTAAGTTATAACAGGTGGACTCTAAATACCAGAATTATCACTGGCTTACTAAGACCTCTGATCTGCAAGCATGTGCCTGATGATGGCTTTCTAATTCCAACAGCATGGGCCTGGAGCAAAGTTTATTTTACTGCAAGGTCTACTTTATTGAATTTACTGCCTGTCCTAATTCTATATATTTCCGATTAGCTGACCTTCAAAGCTGATGTTAGTAGAAGGAAACTGTTTTCTGACATGCTAACATTTTAAAGCTAATAGTTTTTTAATAAGCAATTGAGTTTGCAGCATTCTGCTCCTGTTATATTTTATTGGTTTTTGTGCTTTAATTTGGTATGTGTGTTTTGGCATAACTCCAATGGCAGGTGCAATTTTAAAAATGGAATCAATTAGATTCATTGTGATGTCTGATATAAGCATTCCAAGCTTAGCTTTTAAAACAAAATGCTAGGCTTGGCTCTTTCCAGAGTCCTGCAAAGAAAATGTATTGATTCCATAGGGCTTTCTCTACTGTAGCTTTTGGAAATTTTGTTTCCACTCTTCAAATGTCCAAATCCACAATCCCCCAAACAGCTTTTATTGAGAACCACAACCTCGTCTCCTCTTTTTTCGAAGCGATTAAGTGCATCTAGCAGGAGAGCCCGAGTACAGTTTGTTTTCCTCTTTAAAATCTCTCTCTAGTGCTTTCTGCAGTACTGCCAATTAATAGGGGCTTCATAAATCTTTGTTAAATGACAGGTTAAGCAAATTTGTCGTCTCTTCTCTTTTCTTCGACTTGCAGTAAGAGAAATTTCTTTTTTCTAAGACTAAACCTTGTCAGTGATGTAGAATTTATCTGATTCTTTCCACTCATGCCTTCTTCAAGACTTTGATTCATCTGATGTATTTCTTCTTAGTCTAACTGTCTTTGGTCTTCTTTCTTCATTAGCCACTTAGTGGCTTCCTGTTAACACAGACAAATGTCTCAGTTTTGTGAAATGTCCTAAAGGGAATGGTGACTGGGACAAGGCGTCTACATTGGAATACTAGGTTGGGTAGCAATATTCTGTTGCTTTATATCTGTGTGGTGGAAATAAAACCATACACTTGTGTCACGTGCTTTCCATATCTGAGTTTTATCTTAAAATAAAAAGGTAAAAATAAAAACAAACAAAAAAGAAACACATTGAAGACAAGAGGTTGATTAAGGCTGAAGTAAATTAAAATACAAAAGAGACCTGAAGAATCTCTTAGAAGAAAAACACAGTTAGGCCTCAGAAGCGACTTCAGCCTTGCTTGATTTGCAAATATAAGCAAAATTTAACTTGAGTTACTTCTTGTAAATGTTTATATCACAGAAAAACAGAATGTAAACTCAACCGATCAGAAGCAGTTAACAAACTTATATAATTAGGACTTTCCAATGGGATAGATCAAATGAGGCAACTGTATAACAGTAACCAATCAAATACCATCTGCTTTACTTCTGTGTGTGTTTTATAAAATTCTCCCCATTGTTTTCCCTTGATGGAGCTCCTGAATGGCTTCTAGTTTGGAGCTGCACAATTCATGGAATATTTTTTGCTCAAACTCTTTAAAAATGGTATTGTGCCTCAGTTTACCTTTTAACATTAGAAATATTAGTCACTGACTTGACAAGGTGAACAATTTCTAAAGACTAGACAGCAACTCCTTTTGTAAGTCAAGCAATTTCCAATGCTTTGTTTTCAACAAAATTGAGTGACTTGCGGTTGTCACGTATATAGCTTTCGGTATGTAATTCATGAAGAATTCAAATAATTGAGTGAAATTGCTGTAAAAAAAATCCTTCTTCCATTCCTGTATACATATTCATGGAAACAAAGTCTCTTTTTGACAAAGAAAAAAATCAAAATAGAATTGATAATGAACCCTCTCTTATTCTAGCAATTGGTATAGTTATCTCTGTCTACAAGAATGAATGAGAGTAAATGAGAGGGGAACAGGAACAATATGTGCCATCTCATTAAGAAATGTATTTTCTTTTTTCTTTTTTTTTTTCTTTGAGACAGAGTTTTGCTCTTGTTGCCCAGGCTGGAATGCAATGGCACGATCTTGGCTCACTGCAACCTCCGCCTCCCTGGCTCAAGCAATTCTCCTGCCTCAGCCTCCTGAGTAGCTGGGATTACAGGCATGTTTCACCACGCCCAACTAATTTTGTATTTTTAGTAGAGACAGGGTTTCTCCATGTTGGTCAGGCTGGTCTCGAACTCCCCACCTCAGGTGATCCTCCCGCCTCGGTCTTCCAAAGTGTTGGGATTATAGGCATGAGCCACCACGCCTGGCCAAGAAATGTATTTTCAATAAATATTAACATTGTATGTTTAGCAATTATTTTCCAAAAAAACTTAATGTATTCTTTTCAATCAATTTTATGCTGCTATTAATTGAAACCTGCAAGTATGTTTATCAAAACAATATGGGTGGTTATTTTTCTGTATTGTTGCGTTACATGTGGTTTTTTACTTTCTTCTTTGTACTTTTCGTATTTTTAAATCTTACAATAGGCACATATCATTTTTCACTGAATAAAGCAATAACCTATTAAAGGTATTAAAAAATACTTTCCCTTGAAAACACCTCCGTTAAGCTATTTATTTTCCTTCTCTTTTGCTTATCTCCTTTTCATCATTATTCAGTCATCTCATTTTCTACAAGAATCCTGCCCCTACTACTCCACTGAAAATACTCTTCAAGGTCAGCCTTATCATTACAAAATCTTCAGTCTTTACTTCCCTTGACAGCTCTCCCCAACATTCGGTATAGTCAACTTGTTTGAGACTTGCAAAATGTGTCCCTTAGCTATTCATTCCCTTTTGTTTTTCCCTTTCTGCTCGCATGTTCGCTCTCTCTTTGACTGGCTTTATTATGTCATCTGCTAGTTGCGAAATGTAAACCCCAGCCTAAATATTTAGGACACTACTAGCTATGTGTCTCCAGGCCATTATATCATGGTTGAATGACTTTCCAGCCTGCATTCGCCATTCAGACTGTTCTTTGACCTTGAGCCATAGTTCCATAACTGCCATTTTCACTGGGATATCTTGACACCACCTTAAACCCAACATGTCTAAAACCACATCTGTTGCTCCAAGTCAGTTTTCCCTCTAGACTATACTTGTTCTGCCACAGAACTAGGTCATAACTTCATTGCTTTTGCAATAGCCTTTGGCCAAAAACAAGAAAAAGTCACAAAGTGATCTTTAGCTACAGTAGAAAGATGAAAACAGAACACACAGAAAGTCTGAATACAAGAATATTTATTTTTAGAGCTGATTTCATAAAAGAAATCAGACCAATATATCATTATGTCAGTTTAAGCATAGCCATAAAAGTAAATTTGGCTTCAAATTTGGAGTCAGTCAGTCTCTGGAGAGAAATGTGTTCATTACCAATATTAGCAGCATTTTATCCTCCAAGTCATTTGCATTAAAAACCATGGGGAGGTACAATTCTCTGTTTTTTAAACCTCATATGCAGCCCTTTGCCTACTCTTGTCAAGTATTTTCAAATGTCTTTTGTTGTTCATTACATTTGCACGCCCACAAAATACCTAATTCATGTCATGTTCACCTTACATTAAGATGTTACAACACTCAAACTCTTTTAACTGACAGACTTCATCTCCATTGTCTTCCATGTTCTGTTCCTGTTTGTATAAATTCAACCTGCTTTAAAAATTATATTTGGTACTTGATGACTATAAGATAGAGACTGTAAACCTGAGTATTCAAGGCATATAAAATCTGATCAGAAACCACCCTCCAATCTAATCCACAACTACATTCCTTCACAAACTATGTCTAATCAGCTTTTGATAAATGCTATGCATGAAGTGTGGGATATGATGAGGTTTCTCTTCAAATAACCCGATCAATCTTTTATTCTTTAATTCATAGTACCTCCTCCTTTCTTTTTTCCTTTTTCTCTTATTTCCTTTTTGCCTTTGTTAGATGCCCAGGCACACCACAGTACCAGGTGTTATCAGTACCAGGTGTTATCAGTACCAGCTCACATTCCTTTCTTTATTTGGAAAGAGGACTACTTTCTAGCTCATTACAGCCACCCCTTCCCCTTTCCTCTCTGCTCTCTTTTACGTGCCCACCTTATCTTAAAAAAAAAAAATCAAATGTTTAGCCCACCGGGATTAGTTCAGATTGCACGACCCGACCCCAGCCAATGGGGAAAGGTACAGGGGCAGGACTTGCGTCAGGAGTAAAGGCTCTCGTGCCCCTTTGTTCAGGTGTGCTCTCATGGCGACTGGCCAAGGAGGCACCTCTCTGTGCAGAATAAAATTGCTTTGCTAAGAATCCTTTTTTGAGTGTTCCTTTTCCTTAGGATTTTGACTGTTATTCCCAACAGTTTGAAATAAAAATGGTGGATACATAGTTTTAAAAAAAAAAAAAAAAGCATATTGGAAGCAGAGGTGAAGTGGAATCTAGTGAATGTAGCAAATAAGTAGAGAGCCTACAAATGTTTAGGGGTTGAATAAAGTAGGAGCCAGTAAAGGAGAGTGAGAAAGAGAAGTCAGTGAGGCAGAAAGAAAACAAAGTTAAATGTGAAGTTATAAAAGACAGGGGAAGAAGATGTTCAAACAAAGGGAGAATTATCAACTGTTTAAGAGTGGTAGGTGACCGTTATGACCGTTAAATTGGTAGTGGACAGATTGAAATCTGCAGAGGTTTAAGGAACGATAGGAATTTTGAGAAAAAGAAACAGTGACTATCAACTATTCTTTTTTTTTTTTTTCTTTTTTTAGATGGAGTCTCACTCTGTAGCCCAGGCTGGAGTGCAATGGCACAATCTCAGCTTACTGCAGCCTCTGCCTCCCAGGTTCAAGCAATTCTCCTGCCTTAGCCTCCCGAGTAGCTGGGACTACAGGTGTGCACCACCACGCCTGGCTATTTGGTTTTTTATTATTATTTTTTGTACTTTTAGTAGAGACAGGGTTTCACCATGTAGGCCAGGATGGTCTTGATCTCCTGACCTCGTGATCCACCTACCTCGGCCTCCCAAAGTGCTGCGATTACAGGCATGAGCCACCGCCCCCAGCCAACAACTCTTATAACAGGTTTTGCAGTGAGGAGAGCAGATAAATTAGACTATAGATGGAGGTTTAGGGTGAATAAAGTTTTTATTATTTTATTTTGAAGATAGTAGTTATTTTAACATATTTGGATGTTAACAGACATGATCCAATAGAGGAGAAACTGATGTTGCAAGAGAAAGATGGTGTAACTGAAAGAGCAAAATTCTTGGGGAGGTGAAAGAGAATGGGGCCCAGTGCAATTGTGGAGGGACTGCCCCTTCATAGGAACAGGGACACTTTTTTGGTTTGAAATAAAGAAAAGGGGTATATTAACATGAGGCTTGGAGATGTCACAGTCAAAAGATGGAGCAGGCTTCTTTCCATTGCTTCCTCCCATTTTCTCAGTGAGGTATACAACTGGAAATAAGCGGATTGGGATAAGTGAATATATGAAGTTTAAGGAAAGGGAATGTATGAAAATGAGTTCTCAGACAGTGAAGAAGTGAACTTGCTATAGAAAAACAGTTGAAATTCCAGGAAGTATTGAGGCCTAATTTGAGTTTTGAGAGCATTAAAGTTAAACCAGGGTGCCTGATGATTTGATTTTCTACAGCTATGAAGAAATGGTAATTAATGTACAAGGCAAAAATGGGACTCAACTTCATGATTTCCGACTCTAACACCAATATTCTTTGTACTATACTATATTAATGGTATTTTCTTTTTAAATTCACTAGAAAAATCATAGCTCAGGTTATAATTGAGTAAGATATTTTCTTCAAATTAAAAAATATATATCCAAGTGGAGGATGAGTGACAATACCTGTGGAAATAAATTGAAGAAGCTTACAACAGGAAGCCATTTGTAGCTTGTATGCCAATCAGCATACATTTCCCCCTGTAAATATTGCAAAATGTCCATATGCTCATGTTGCAAAAGCCCTCTTGGAGCCTTGTAATCAGGCCACTGGACCATATTGTTAGGCACAATCTAACCTCTTTCATTCTTGGCCTCAAACAAAGGACAGCAGGCTGATAGAGCTAGAGCTAATTAGCACCCCATTCATCTTGCCTTATGCTTAGAATGCCTAAAGGAAACTTCCTTTTTCTGCCTGATGATACAACAGAATCAGTCTCTTTTGCTTTCTGATTTGAGTCATTTATCAATCATCATTCTGCAGACACACTGAGAAGCAAAGAATGTATACACATATACATGCTTATGTTTAAAATGTTTTATAGGGGATATATATGTTTTCTAGCAGGTGTGTATGTATGTGCTTGGCACCACAATATAATGAAAAGAAAAGCGGGAGGGGTTGAGGGCAGCGAAGTCTGGAAACTGAGTACAGCTATTCCTGGAGAGACAGAATGGTGTAAAGTTAAAAGCATGGACTCTGGAGTCAAACTTCTTGGCCTGAATCCTGGCTCTGACACTCACTAGCCACATGGCCCTGGCCAAGTTACTTACCTTTTCCGGACCTCAGTCACCAATTCGTAACATATAAATAATAGTAGTACTTAAAATAAAAGGTTATTGAAAGAATTAAATGAGTTGATGTTTGGAACTCTAGTATTTACCAGCTGGTGATCCTGGGAACATCATTTAAACTCTAAAGGTTCAATTTCCTTATCAGTAAAACTTACCTCCAAAGCCTCCTCTGCTTTTGCAATTTTTTTCCTGTCACAAGATTTTACATTTTCTGGTATTTTGGCAACAGATTCATGGTTAAATAAATATTGTATTAGTTACAAAATTTCCTCAAAATTCTGTTACTTATACCAATGTCCTCATCAGCGGCCAGACACATTTATGACCATTAATATTTGATTCAAGAATGTCATATGTTGGTGGGGCACAGTGGCACACGCCTGTAATTCTAGCACTTTGGGAGGCCGAGGCAGGCAGATCACAAGGTCAGGAGCTCAAGACCAGCCTGACCAACATGGTGAAACCCCATCTCTACTAAAGATACAAAAGAAAAAAAAATGAGCTGGGTGTGGTGGTGCATGCCTGTAATTCCAGCTACTCAAGAGGCTGAGGCAGGAGAATGGCTTGAACCCGGGAGGCGGAGGTTGCAGTGATCCAAGATCGCGCCATTGCATTCCAGCCAGGGCGACAGGGTGAGACTCCATCTCAAAAAAAAAAAAAAAGGTCATATGTTAACCTGAAAAGCAGATGAGTCTTTCTAAGAATATATCTACATTAATATCCAATTTAGTTTGCATTTCTTGAGGCCTTAACAATGGAATCCAAAAAGGTGTACAACTAGTGAAGCTCAATCTATGTAGTGGACTGCATAGAAGATGCCTCATCTACAAAGCTTAGAGGAATTATAGAATTGTCACTATCAACAGGCAGCACTTTGTCTCCCTGTCATGTGTCTCCCTATAGTTACTTCATAATAAGGGTAGTCCTGTGTCTTGTTCACTCTGCATTCTCATGCCCAGAACAGAGTCTCTGACACTAAATAGGTCTAAAAATTGTGTGAAACGTGAATGAGGAAATGAATGAAGAAAAGGCTCACCTGATCATTTGTCTCATCTTTCATCTACCTTGCAGCCAATTCTCATTATCCAAAACCTTTTAAGTAATGCTGTAACAAACATTTATTCTGATAAGATAGAAGAAGAGTAATGGATATGCTTGAGTAATCAATTCCTGAGCAATATTCAGAAGGCTCACAAGAAATACCTGATTATTTACAATGCCTCAAGTACCGTCTTTGCCTATGGCATAAAATGTTGCTTCTTATAACACTTTTGGTGCCCCCCCATCACTCACTTCATACACAATACACGGGGGCATGTGCACACACACACACACACACAATTAATTTCTTCAATAAAGACTTCACTTCAGTAGTGATAAAAACACATTGCTAAAATGGCAAGGAAGAAAGCAAAACAAGAAAATGCTGTTTCATACTTAAGACTCTGGGCTTTTGTGTTCCGTATGGTAACTGAGCTTGCAACATAGCAAATACAGATTCCAAAAGATCTTTTTATCCCTCTATTTTGTGATTTGTGCAGCCAAGCATGCTAGAAAGAATAAGTAACCAGAACAAAGAGCTGACAGGCAAACAGATAGCAATCTGCCATCAGTGAAGAGAATACTTTCCTCGGGCTCCAAGATTATTATTATTTTTTTCTTATTTAAACCTATACTGCTGGGCAGAACAAACATAAGTACACAGAACCCAATCACAACAGGTGAAATCATGGTGAAATAAGACCCTGAATCTTGGTTAGAAAGAAGATGGTCAACATACTATAAACAAGGGTGGGAGGTAACTCCACAAGAATAATTTGGATATGAAAAGTCTGGAAATTATTTTTTAATATACTTTTGTGGCTTAACTTGGCTTTACCATAATCTCAAAAATACCCAGGAGTCATTAACTTTGCAAATTGTTTGGAGGATTCTGAGGAGTTAATCCCAGAAGATAGTATAATGTACAAAAAAATCATTTACTAGAATTTTTTTTTATTACAAAGAAGCAAAAAGAAATAAAATAGAAAAGAGGTTCCATGAAGTATAGAGGATGCTAGACTAGGAGTCAAAAAACCTGACGTTCAGTCTCGGTCTAAAGTAAATGAATTCTCCTTCTCTGTGCTTTCTGTTTCCCATGAATAAATAAGGGGTGATGAAAGGAGATGTGCATTCAATCAGTTCCCTCCAAGCTCTACCATTATTATTTTGAAAATCTTTCCTATTTACAGAACATGTCTTAGTTTACAAAAAGCTCCATCACCAAATCCTTAAAACAATACTGTTAAGATAAGAGTTATTATCCCTATTTACAAATAAGGAAGCAAAAACTCAGAGTGATTAACACATTTTCCCAAAATTCTCCTTCTAGAATGTTGTCAATCCAGTTCTCATATCAAATTCAATGTTCTTTCAGGGATCCTATACTGATTCCCTGATACGATTTATCCTAATATACATAGTACCTCTCAAAACTTAAACTAGTGTGTGACCCACACAGAATGGGGCTTTAAAACAGTAATGGATTTCATCAGACTGGAAATGACTAATTCTCATAAAATATAAGGGTCGGGAAGATGTTGATCAAAGGATACAAAATTTCAGTTAGATAGGAAGGATTGGTTTAAGAGATCTGTTTTACAGATAGCATGGTGACTGTGGTTAATAAAAACATTATATTCTTGCACATTGCTAAGAAAATAGATTTTAAATGTTCTTACCACAAAAAAGATAAATAAGTGAAGTAATGTATATGTTAATTAGCTAGATTTAGCCATCCTGCAATATACGTGTGTTTCAAAACAATATGATGTACACAATAAATATATATAATTTTTATTCATCAATTAAAATAAATAAATGTTTAAAAATGAAATAAAAATAAAAAGCAGTTGGACTTTATACCACAATGTTTTTATATGATTATTTGAAAGCCCTCTAGCTAAAGACTATCAGGAACACACTATAGTTGAACAAATTGGGTTTTTTACTCATTACAGTAAGAGAGAATGTACACCATAGAGAACTATTTTATCAATTATGGGGGCATTCAGTAGGAAGATAATAAAAGGACTTGTTTTAGTGTTTGGATTTGTATTAGGTGATTTGGGGGAAATTCTGAGGAAGAAGAATTTTTCTCTGGATTGAATACTCTCAGGAAGTAGGGGTAATGTGATAATTAGGTATCTGAATACATCTTATCTATTGTGAGGGCAGTCTAAAAGCAAGGGTAAAGTTATAATTGGTAAAAGAAAAAAAGCAGTAACTTATATGAGTCAGAATAGTGAGATAACCGGTCATTTTCATGACTTGCACAATGTTCATGTTCTGTCTGTGTTCAAACATGGTTGCAGAGCGGTCTTGTTTTTGCCTTCATCCATTATGGTCAGAGAGTGGCCTCATTTAATGCTGATGTTTCTGATACAGTAATACCAAGGCCTAGCTGTGAGTGCCAAGCCGGCTCCTAGCAACAACTGGGCATAGCTTGTGAATGTCAGAAGCTGTTTTGCCTCTTTCTCAAAACCAGTTAAACATTTTAGTTCAGTGACTTGCCCTGCAGCTGGTGGATGAGAAGGAATTTTCAAAAGTGGAAAAAAAATAGAACAAGGTATGTTCTTTCTCAAAAGACATGTTTTCCAGCACTACTTTTATATGGCAAATTATTTCTTATATAAAGTTAAAATATAAAGAAGAGATTAGAAGAAAATGCTTGTGATATGTATTATACAATTTTTTTCTATAAATAAAAAATCAAACAACCCAATAGAAAAATATCGCAATAATTCCCAGATTAATAACTACAAATAGATAACTAAAGATATTCAACTTTACTATTCATAAAGTACATATAAAGTAAAACAAAGAAGCAATTTTCTTCCACTGGATTAACAAAAAAATGATGAGGGAATAGGAAATCCTAACACCATTAAAAGAGAACAAAGTACAAGTACTTGCAGAATATTTTGGCAATCTCTAGCAAACTCTAAAATGCTCATTACATTTTTAAGAATTTTTATTTTAGAAATGCTACACATGTGCACAAAAACATACGATTCACAAATGTTCATTGTAACATTATTTGGTAAACAGAAAAATTGGTGAAAAGCATTTGTACATCAGTAGAGAAATACCTAAATTTAAAAATGATGTATCCATACTATGAAGTTATATGCAGGCAATTAAAATCTTTACATAGATATATATGGCAAATATTGAGGAAAAACAGAGATACAGGATTAGACAGGAAAATTAATCTACAAAAACTGCTTAATAGTTCATTTATGTCAAAATATTTATGTAGGCCAAATGCAGCAGCTCATGCCTGCAATCCCAACACTTTGGGAGGCTGAGGCAGGAGGATCACCTGAGATCAGGAGTTCGAGCCACCACACCAGGGCAATAATGTATTATCTTAGGAAATGTCTAGCTGAGATGGGGTAACTTGTAATGGAGTTATCTTCCTGGTAGAAACAACTGAAAACACTGGACTCTGTGTGTGTGTGTGTGTGTGTGTGTGTGTGTGTGTGTGTGTGTATAATGATATATTGTTATATATATTTGTTATATACATGTTATATATATATAACATGATATATATATGAATGTTTTTTAAGTGTTAGAAATTAGGTAGTGCGAGAAAATAATTCCTTACAGAGGGAAAACAAAGTGAAGCCTTGTGATTGTCCCGGCTTACTGCCTGAAAGGAGATTTCAGGCTACGTCATAGAAAAGGAGAACCCGGGCTGGCGGCGGTGTCTCACGCCTGTAATCCCATAGCACTTTGGGAGGCCGAGGTGGGGGGATCACGAGGTCAGGAGATCGAGACAATCCTAGCTAACGGTGAAACCCCGTTCCCGCTAAAAATACAAAAATTAGCCAGGTGCAGTGGCACACGCCTGTAGTCCCAGCTACTAAGGAGGCTGAGGCAGGAGAATCGCTTGTACCTGGGAGACGAGGTTGCAGTGAGCTGAGATCGTGCCACTGTACTCCAGCCTGGGCGACAGAGCAAGACTGTGTCTCAAAATAAATAAATAAGTAAATAAATAAAATAAAAAGACAGGGAGAACCCAAATGGAATCCAGTGGCCTCCCTGAGTTGAGAAGACAGAGCTAGGAGTCCAGAAACGGAAATACCGCTACCATTTTCAGGGAAGAATACAAGAGAAAAGAAAGCTGCACAAAAAATAAGACAACAGAAGAGATTTGTTGAAGGTCCTTCTCAGCTCTAGTAGAGCATGAATCAGTGCATGAATGTAAGGAAGCTAACTGAAGCTGGAGAAACAACTATCTAAAAACAGCAGAAAAAACAATTCTTAGAGCTCTAACATTTCCCGTTCCCATAAGTCAGAGTGAAAAACCTTGTATTTCACATGACATTAGGTAGGTTCCTCAGAGGGTATCACTACAGTAGTGGAAAAAAAAAATAGTCCTAGATTAATAGCTAGTCTGGTTCTGTCTAATGAAGTTTAAAAATGAGCCTTGAAAGAATCAGTTTTTTTCCAAGTAAATGTAAAGCATCTCAGATTTAAGTGTGAAAATAATATTAGGAGAAGAAAAGCACCATCGAAAAGGTAAAATCCACATTGTCTGACATCACATAAAAAGTTTCCAATCACGCATGAAGGAAGGAAAGTAAGAGCAGAAAAGCCATTCAATAGAAAGAGACCAGAAAATGGCACCTATAGAATAAGTAGATAAGAACATTAAAACAGCTACAGATGGTTGGGTGCAGTGGCTCATGCCTGTAATCCCAGCACTTTGGGAGGCCGAGGCAGGCGGATCACGAGGTCAGGAGATCAAGACCATCCTGGCTAACACGGTGAAACCCTGTCTCTACTAAAAATACAAAAAATTTGCTGGGTGTGGTGGCAGGTGCCTGTAGTCCCAGCTTCGCAGGAGGCTGAGGCAGGAGAATTGCTTGAACCCAGAAGGTGGAGGTCGCAGTGAGCCGAGATTGTGCCACTGCACTCCAGCCTGGGCAACAAAGCGAGACTGCATCTCAAAAAAAAAAAAAAAAGCTACAGGTATTCTAACTATATTATATATGTTCAATAAATAAGAGGAAAGGTTGAACATGTTAATTAAACATATGAAGGATATAAAACATACCAAAATCACACTTCTATGGATATAAAGTACAGGTCTGAAATGAAAAATTAACTGGATGGGATATATAGCAGATTTGACACTGCAGAAGAAAATACCAGCACTACAGGTTGAATTTTGTTCCCCCAAATTAATATGTTGAAGTTTCAACCCCCAGTGCTGCAGAATGTCACATTTTTTTAATACAAGGTTCTTGCAGACGTAATGAGCTAAGATGAAGTAATTAGGGCAACACTTAATCCAATACTACTGGCCTTTTAATAAAAAGGGGAAATTTGGACATAGAGGCACATACCCAGGGAGAATGTCACATAAAAACAAAGGCAGAGATTGGAATGATGCTTCTGAAAGCCAAGGAATGCCAGTGTCTGCCAGAAAATCACTGAATCCAGCTAGGCAAGAGACGTGGTAGATTCTGAGAGGCCTCAGAAGAAACCGACCTGTCAACACCTTGATACTAAACTTACAGCCTCCAGAGCTGTGAGCAAATACATGATGTATAAGCCACCTAGTTTGTGGTATTTTATTATAGCCACCTTAGCAAATTAAAGCTACCAGTAACGTTGAAAACATTACAAGAGTAATTTCCACATTAAATGCAAAGAGGAAACATTATTTGAAAACAAAGCTACGATACCTATGTAATATGATACGGTAGATTTCAGAGGCAAGAATATCCCACACAAAATGAGGGACATTGTAAACTGATAAAGGGAGAATTAACCAAGGAAATATAAGAATTTAAATATTTAATATTTAGGCATCCAAAATAACAGTGCTTCAAAATCAACATTGAAAAAAATAGTAAAACTTAAAGGAGAAATGGGCAAATTCACAATTATAGTCAAATATGCCAACATTCTTCTTTTAATAAATGATAAAAGATGCAGACAAAAAAATCAGTAAAATATACAGACTTGAAAAACAATATCAAACAACTTGACTTGACTGACTTTGGTAAAACACATGACACAACAACAGTAGAATATACAGTGTTTTCAAGTGCACACAGAACATTTACCAAGAGAAGCCGGACAGAGGATCATTAAACAAGTCTGAATAAATGTAAAATGATTGAAGCCATACAAAGTACATTCTCTGACCACAATGGAATTGAACTAGGAATTAATATCAGAAAAAAATTTATAGGAAATTCCTAAGTAATTTAATACTAAATAGCATAGTTCTAGAGAGGATATGGATCAAGGAAAGAATAAGATACAATTAGAAAATATTTTGAACTAAATGAGAATGAAAAGACAACCTACCAAAATTTGTGGGACTCAGATTTAAAAATATGTGGAGGTGAATTTATAGCACTAAAATTTCCACATCATAAAAGATTGGTCTCGGCCAGGTGTAGTGGCTCACACCTGTAATCCCATCACTTTGGGAGGCCGAGGCGGGTGGATCACCTGAGGTCAGCATTTCGAGACCAGCCTGGCCAACATGGTGAAACCCCATCTCCATTAAAAATAAAAAAAATTAGCCGGGCGTGGTGGTGCACGCCTGTAATCCCAGCTACTCTGGAGGCTGGGGCAAGAGAATCGCTTGAACCTAGGAGGCAGAGGTTGCAGTGAGTGGAGATCGTGCCACTGCACTCCAGCCTGGGCAACAGAGTGAGACTAAGAAGAGTGGTCTCATAACAATGGCCTTAGCTTCTATGTTAAGAAAATAAGAGAAAAGAGCAAATTAAATCCAAAATAAACAGAATAAAGAAAATAAAATTGAAGCAAAAATGAATGAAATAGAAAACAAAAATATACTAAGGAGAATCAACGTAATGAAAAGGTAGTTCATTGAAATGATTAATATAACTGATAAACCTCTAGCCAGATCAATCTGGAAAAAATATACACATTAGGAATGATAGAGGTGCCATCACTAAAGTTCTACATCTATTAAGTGGGTAACAACTGAATGTCATAAAAACCTTTATGCAAATAAACGCAACAACTGAAATGAACGACAAATACCTTGAAAAGACAAGTTACCAGTGCTAACACAAAAATAAATAGATAACCTGAATACTGTATCTAAAAACAGAAATGAAATTTTTAAATAAAACTTTCACACAAAGAAAATTTCTGGCCAGATGACTTTGCGTAAGAATTCTAACAATTATCAAAAGAAGAAATAATGCCAAATCTACACAAAATCTTCTAGAAAATTAAAAGGAGAAAATGCTTTCTAACTCATTATACAAGACCAACATTACCTTGATGCCAAAGCTAGACAAAGAAATTACAAGAAAATCACAAACTAATGTCCCCCATGAACAAATTCAAAAATTTCTAATCAATTTTTACTAAAACAAATAGTTTACAGAATGGATAACATATCCATAACCAAGTGAGTTTTATGTAATGTTGAATTAACTTTAGAAAAATAATCGGTATCATTAACAATTAACAGACTATAAAAGAAAACATGATCATCTTCATAGACACAGAAAAAGCACCTGACAAAATCCAACATCCATTCTTGATAAAACCTCTCTCTTAGCAAATTAGCGTTAGAAAGGTAAATCTCCCATCTGATAAAAGGCATCTATAATAAACCTTCAACACCATACTCAACGATAAAAGGTTGAATGCTTTCCCAAGATAAGGAAAAAACAAAGATATTAGTGCTGACTACTTGTCTTCAATGTTGTATTAGAGGTTCTAGCCAATGTAATAATGGAAGAAAAAGACATAAAATCTTTCCAGAATGAAAAACGTAACACTGCTTATTAATAGACAACAATATCATCTAAATTTAAAAAAATGTTACAATCTACAAAAAATCTTCTAGAACTAATAAGTGAATTTATCAAGGTTGTGGAATCTAAGATCAGTATAAAAAATGATATCTCTATATGCTAGCAATAAAAATTAGAAATTAAAATTTTAAAACAATGCCACTAACAAACAAAAATATGAAATACTTAATAATAAATTTGACCAAAAAATGCAAGACCTATAGAGCAGAAACAACAAAGTATTGTAAAGAGAAATGAAAGAAAACCTAGATAAAGTGAAGCATATTATCATGTATAATATGATAGGGGAAATATCATATATTCATATAGCATATGAATAGTGGAAAGGGGTAATAGGTGCCTTTGGGGTTCAAAAGGGGCTTATTGAGGGTTTGAGGCTGAATATTGTTATAATTTCAAATCTTCCCCCAAATTATTAATGGAATCAATGTAATCTCAATCAGAAATCTAGCAGGCTTAAGAAAATAGACAAGCCAATTTTAAAATGTAGGTGGAAATACAAAGGAACTGGAATATCCATTAAAAATTTAAAAGTAAAAACAGAATTGAAGAACTAACATTAGCTGATTTATAGACTTGTTTTTAAAAAATGGTTTTCAAGACAGACATGTATATCAATGGAATAGAATACTGAGTCCAGAAATTGACCCACACAAAAATGGTCTGTTGATTTTTGACAAAGGTCTACGTAAAATTTGGTGGAAAAGGATAGTCGTTTCAACAAATTGTGCTATAAAAATTAGATATTCATATGTAAAATAACAATTATAATAAACTTCAATCCATACCTTACAACACATATAAAAATTTACTAAAGATGGAACTTAGATTTAGATATAACATCTAAAACTATAAAATTTCTAGAAGAAAATGTGGGACAACATCTTTATGAACCTGGATTTGGCATAAGTTTCTTAAATACAACATAAGAAGTCCAAAATATAAAAGAAAAAAGTCATTAACTATCTTAGTCTATTTGTGCTGCTATACAAAATAATTTAGACTGAGTAGTTTATAAAGAAAAAAAAATTAACTTTTTATAACTCCAGAGGCTGGGAAGTCCAAGATCAAGATACCAGCAGGTTTGGTGTCTAGTGAGGGTTGCACACTTTGTCTAAGATATTACCTTGTTGCTGCTTCTCCAAAGGGGAGAAATGCTGTATTCACATGTGGAAGAAAAGCAAAAAGGGCTTAAGTTAGTTCCTTCCTGCCCTTTTATAATTATCTGCCCTCATGACTTAATCCCTTTCCAAAAGGCCTCACCTTTTAATACCACCACCATGGGGATGAAGTTTCAACATGTGAATTTTGGAAGGGACGCATTCAAACCATAGCATCCCACCACTGATGGCCCAAAATTCATGTTCTCCTCATATACAAAATACACTAATTCCATCCCAAAAGTATTAACTCACTCCAGCATAACCTTTAAAGTTTATATCCAAAGTCTCATCTTGAACGTGCAAATATTATCTAAATCAGATATGGGTGATACTCAAGGTATGATTCATCCGGAGTCAAATTTGCCTCCAACTGTGAGCCTGTGAAATCAAACCAGTTATATGCCTCCAAAATACCATGGCGAGACAGTCATGGGATAGGCATTCCCATTCCAAAATATAAAACTAGGCAAGAGGAAAGGGGTAATAGATTGCTTTTGGGTTCAAGACAAAACAGGACAAACAACATTAAATCTTAAGGCCTGAAAATAATATTATTTGACTCCATGTCCCACTTTCCAGACACTCATGAGTGAAGGTTGAGTCCCCAAGGCTCCAAAAACTTTGCCCCTTTGGATTTGTTGGGTACAGGCCATGCCACAGCTCTTAGGGTTTGATTTCATGTACCTGGAGCTCTCTGAGGCTGGCATTGCAGGCTGGTGGCTGTGTAGGACTGGGGTCTTGGAGGTGGCCTTCCCCCAATAACCCCAGTAAACACTGCCCTAGTGGGGGCTCTCTGCAGTATCCATGACCCCTTAGCTCCACTGGGCATTTCCCCAGTGGAGATCTGCTGTGGTAGCCCTGACCCCATGGCTCAACTGGGCATTGCCCTAGTGGGGGCACTGATGTGGTTAGGTTCATGTCCCCACCTAAATCTCATCTTGGATTGTAATGACCATAATCCCCACACGTCAAGGGTGGGACCAGGCAGAAGTAATTGAATCATGGGGGTATTTGGTAATGAGTGAGTTATCACGAGATCTGATGGTTTTATAGGCGGCTTGATGTGGTTTGGTTGTGTCCCCACCCAAATCTCCTATTTAATTGTAGTTCCCATTATCTTCATGTGTCATAGGAGGGACCCAGTGGAAAGTAATTTAATCATGGGAGTGGTTACCTCCATATTGTTCTTGTGATAGTGAGTGAGTTCCCACGAGATCTCTTGGTTTTATAAGGGGCTTTTCCCCCCTTGCTTAAGACTTCTCCTTCCTGCTGCCATGTGAAAAAGGATGTGTTTGCTTCTCCTTCCATCATGATTATAAGTTTCCTGAGGCCTCCCCAGCCCTGTAGAACTGTGAGTCAATTAAACCTCTTTCCTTTATAAATTACCCAGTCTCAGGTATGTCTTTATTAGCAGTGTGAGAATGGACTAATACAGGGCTCTTACCCCTTCACTCAGCACTTCTTCTTCCTGCTGCCTTGAGAGAAGGTGCCTTGCTTCCGCTTTGCCTTCCTCCATGATTGTAAGTTTCCTGAGACATCCCCATCCATGCTGAACTATGAGTCAATTAAACCTATTTCCTTTATAAATTACCCAATCTCAGGCAGTTCTTTATAGCAATATGAAAACAGACTAATGCAAGCATTCTTCAGTGGCCCTGTTCCTGCAGTAGTTCTCTGATTGGACCCCAAGTTTCTCCAAGGCATTCATTGAAATTTGGGAGGTATCCATGCCTCCACAGCTCATTCACTCTGCGTGACTGCAAAGTTAGCACCACATGAATGCTGTCAAGGTTTATAGCCTGTACCTTCCAGAGAAGCTGCCCTTGCTGCAACTAGGCCCACTTGAGCCACAGCTGAGACTGCTGTGGAGCACTACATTGGAATGGGGGAAGCAGAGACTTGAGGTGGCCTTAGGCAGCAAACCCTGAGGATCTTCAGGCTTCCTGGGACCCTCCCTTGAAACCATTCTGCCCTCAAGGACCTAGCTCTCTGTGCCTTTGATGAGAGTGGTAGCTTAGAAGATCTCTGAATTGCCTTCAGGGTCATTCCTCCATTGTTCTGATAAAAGGAACCTGGCTTCTTCCTATCTATACTAATCTCATCAAATGGTCACTTGGCCACACCCTTGGTTTTCTCTCCTAAACACAGGTTTTTATTCTTTACTAGGTGATGTTGACAATTTTCCAAATCTTCACATTCTTCCCTTTTGATTATAAATTCTATCTTTAATGTGTTTCTCTCTTTTATTGCATTTTACTATAAGCAGCTGGGCCACGCCATAGAGCACCCTGAACAATTTGCTAAGATATTTCTTTCACCAAATATTCTAGTTCATCACTCTTAAATCCCGCCTTCCACAAAGCAGAACATGGATACAATTCAGCCAAGTACTTTGCCACTTTGTAACAAGGATGGCTTCTTCTCTAGTTTCCAGTAAGATATTCTTCATTTCCATCTGAGACCTCATCAGGACGGCCTTTACTGTCCATATTTTGATGAACATTCTGTTCATGACCACTTAGGTAATCTCTAAGACTGAGCCTTTCTCTACAGCTCTCCTCTTCTAAACTCTCACCAGAATTGCCCTTAACATTCTGTCCGTGGCAATCTAAGCTTTTTCTAGCCTGCACCTTAAAACTCTTCCAACCTCTACCCAGTTCCAAAGCCACATGCACATTTTTAGGTTATTTGTTAGAGCAGCACACTCACTTGTCAATACCAATTTCTGTCTTAGTTTGTGCTGCTATGAAGTACCTTAGACTGAGTAATTTACAGTTCAGGAGGCCAGGAAGTTCAATATCAACGCACAAGCAGGTTTGGTATCTGGTGAGTGCTGCTCTCTATTTCTAAGATGGCACCCTGTAACTGCATCTTCCGGAGGGGAAGAATGCTGTATCCTTACCTGGCAGAAGAACAGAACACTGGTCTTCTATGGCTTTTCCTTGAACGTTTCAAGCTGCTGCATACAACAAGGCTGTTGAACTTGGCTATCTCCTCTGCCCAGAACACTCTTCCTCCAGATATTTACTTACCTAATTCCTTATACCATTCAAATGTCATCTCTGTGTAGAAGCATTGTTCGCACCCATTCCTTCTGCCAACTCTCTACTCTTTTTTATTCACAGAACAATTTGAAATTAAATACTTGTTTGCTTCTGATTTGGAAGCTATATGATGGCAGAAACATTTGGTTCGTTTTATTCACTGCTGAATCACCCGGTGCCTAGAAGAGTACTTCACAAATGGGAATCTCTCATGAAACACTTGTTGAATGATTGTGTGATTGTGGACTAACTTATACTAAAAGTGAAACTAAATAAAATATTAGCTCTTAAGGCAAAAAGATCTTCAGGCAAGCAGTGCCAAGTGAATCTGAGCACAGAGCTATTGCAGCCAACTAGAGAAAAGGAGAAACTTGGAAGCTTGGAAGTCATAGATAAGGATATACCAAAGAAGAGTTTGAAGATTACAAATTAATCCAGTATCTTATGACTAGAAGAGAATGTGAATATTTGTCTTAAGGAGAGATGGTGAGAGGGGAAGTGATGTAATTAGATATGTTCCATGTGTATCACAATTATTGTATATAATTATTGGTATTAGTGCCTTAATTTACTCTTTGATAGGCCTAGGTTCTACCCTTTCCCCATTAGTTTTCTTCTGAGTTCCCAATCTACTGGGTAGTTGAATAGGTAAAATCTGTTTATTTAACTTCACATTAATCTATTCCTATGTAATATGTATGTATATCGTGTGTGTATATATATAATCTATATGTATACATTTCAACTAAGTTTATGTTCAATTTTAGCTGTAGTTTCTTTTTCTCTAGTTCTTAATAAAGTAATTAATATTCTGAGGAAAATAGAATTAAGATGCTTATGTTAGGCCAGACACGGTGGCTCACGCCTGTAATCCCAGCACTTTGGGAGGCTGAGGTGGGTAGATCATGAGGTCAGGAGTTTGAGACCAACCTGACCAACATAGTGAAACCCCGTCTCTACTAAAAAATACAAAACATTATCTGGACGTGGTGGCAGACACCTGTAATCCCAGCTACTCGTGAGGCTGAGGCAGAAGAATCACTTCAACTCAGGAGGCAGAGGTTGCAGTGATCTGACATCGGGGAATTGCACTCCAGCCCAGGAAACCGTGGGAGACTTCTCAAAACAAAACAAAACAAAGGATACTTATGTTAACTACTGAGATTAACTATGTTAAGTATTGTTAAGTTGTATCATTTCATTATCTCCTAAAAAAGTTTTTTTTCCGGAAATCATGGGGACAAATAAATACAAATTATTTCACTTCTGCCATGATGTACATTGCTGGCATTGATTGTATTTTTTTTTTTTTTTTTAAAGATAGGGTCTCACTGTCACCCAGGCTGGAGTGCAGTGGCATGATCTGGGCTCACTGCCACCTCTACCTTCCAGGTTCAAGCGATCCTCCCACCTCAACCTCCTGAGTAGCTAGAACTACATACAGATGTGCACCATCATGCCCAGCAAATTTTTGCATTTTTGGTAGAGATGGGCTGTCACCATGTTGCCCAGGCTGGCCTCGAACCCCTGAGCTCAAGCACTCTGACCGCTTTGGCCTCCAAAAGTGCTGGGATTACAGGCATGAGTACTGTACCCAGCCAGTTATATTATTTGACAAACAAATTATTGAGGAAAATTAGAGGAAAACAAAACACAAAAACCCATATATATATTTTAAAGTTCTCTAATTTTTTTATTTTGAAGTTATATTTTAAATGATAAATGTACCCATAGACTTAGTGCAAAGAAAAAAAGCAAAACCATTAAATTTTCCCCTCACTAAAACCTATTGAAACTATAAATAAATAATAAAACACAAGGCGAAAACAAGCAGGAAAATAGCATTTAAAAATGCATATAAATAAATGTTATCTTCACTGATATCTTCATTTATACCAGTAAGCTATGACAAAATTAGTTTTAAATCTACGTTGCCTTTAAAAAAGGAAACAATTCAGCCTGCCTTTAAAAAATCTCCACAAATATATTTGCAAATAAGTTTGAAGATATTTCCCAGATGTTTTTCATGTGATTTTTTTTTTCTTTCAGACACAGAGAGCAAATGAGCATTTTCACAGAAAACTTGTTTTTTAATAAATTGGTGGCTGATTGTGCAGGTGTGTGAATGAATTTTGAGATGCTCCCAGCATTCCTGGGGGCTCATCCTTCAGAGGATACATTATGGGGTAGAAGCACAGGGTTGGGGGCCTCTGACTCCCCTTTAAATGCCAAAAATGTGAAAGTGCCTCTCTGATTTGCCTATAGCCATCCATATAAGAACTTAGGCTATAAAACAAATCTAAAGGCCAGGCACGGTGGCTCATGCCTGTAATCCCAATACGACTGAGGCGGGTGGATCACGAGGTCAGGAGTTTGAGACCAGCCTGGCCAACATGGTGAAACCCCGTCTCTACTAAAGATACAAAAAATTAGCCTGGTATGGTTGTGTGTGCCTGTAATTCCAGCTTCTCAAGAGGCTGAGGCAGGATAATTGCTTGAACCTGGGGAGTGGAGGTTGCAGGGAGCAAAATCGCGCCATTGCACTCCAGCCTGGGTGATAAGAGGAGACTCTGCCTCAAAAAAAAAAAAAAAATCTAAAATGAACCAAATGTTATTACTGTTCTTATATGACCCAGCACTAAGTAATGCTCAGAATGTTTTGTCCTCTAAGTTTTAATAGGCAATGTTTCTTCTAGACAAATATCTAGAAATATTTTTTAAATAAAGCTTGGGGAGAGATTTACAAACCACCCACACACAAAGGCATTTTAATATTTTGGAAGAGAACAAGTTATATAACATTTATATTGAATTCAAGGTAATTTTTAAGTAATGAAGTGTCTTACCTCATCTTATTCCAGTCCCCTCATTTTATAGATTTTACAGCCTGGAGAAGAGAAAAAACTTCTGGCAATTCATACTGCCAGATAATGAGAAAACTAATAGTGGAAACCAGGTCTCCTGCCCATGAACTCACCAATCCCCATCCCTTGATCTTTTCACTATACCTCTCAGTTTACTTTCAGATTCAAAGTAGAAGAATATCATGGAAATGTGTATAAGATAGTTTCCTGATTTTTTAACTAATTATTCCATTTAAGCCTAGGAAGAGAAGACGGAGCGTTTTATTTTATAGTTAATAAACGAAAACATACATTTTTCTTAACTAGAAAGGCAGAAACTAAGTTGACAAGTCCTGTGCACAGTATCATTTTCAAGCATATCTCTGATGGAAAAAATCGAAAGGAACACACACACCTGTTACATGAAGCATATAACAAATTGGTAAATGTTTTTGATCCTTCCAGCAGGAAGGGACAATTGAGTAGATAACCACCATACAACTGTGGGAAAATACTTACTGCTCTTTATTCGGGGAAGCTACTTTCTGCACACAAACACAAAAAGAAAGTAAAATAAATTAAGCAACTCGTCCACGTATAGCTAAGCTGAAAACATGTAGTATATAGTTTGTAGATGACAGTGCCAAGTGTGAAGTCAAGCACTACCAGAAGAGAGCCAGCTAACTATATCAGGGAAGAGAAGTAGGATGAGCAAGATGTCTTGAAAAGCCCTGTGGGCTACAAATTATAATAGACTCCGTGAGGTCAAGTGCAGTTTTTCAGGTCCTGGACTTGGCTTCAGAACTCAAATGTACAAGATGGGAAGTGGTGGCTTACCAGTAATACATTCAAATAAGACTTAGGGGTTTGAGTTGATAGTTAATATAAATCAATTAGCAGTTAAAAAATCATGTAATCTTAGGCACATATACACTGAAATATGATAACGTAATAGGCGAAATCCTAGTTCCACTCCACTCAGTGCAGTCACAGGTAAATTACTTAATTTCCATGTGCCTCAGTTTCCTCATTGTCCAAATGGGGATTCAAATGCCTCACTCCTAGTCATGTTGTAAGGATTAAATTAATTAATAAATGTACACTGCTTGGCACAGTACTTGACACTCAATAAAGGCTAGCTTCCATTATTATTATTATTATTATTATTATTATTATTATTCAGCTTACTCTAAGACACTGAACTCAGTGATGCATTGTTTAAAAAGGGATAAACTAATAAGTATTCAACAGAATGTGATCACAAAGTGACCGAAAAGACCCTCAGAATCTCCTCATATAAGGATAACTTATGGGAACCAGCATGTTTAACATGAAGAAAAGATGACTTCGATTATTATAGAAACTGTCACTGTATATCAGAAAGGCTGTTACGTGGAAGGGGAGGCAGATTTGTTCTCTGAGGCTTGAGACAGAGGGTAGAAACTACAAGGAAACAAGATCTGGTTTAATACAAGTAAGACTGTTAAAATCAACAGAATTATCCACAGATGGAGTGGGCTGTCTCAGGAGGCAGACAGTTGAAGCATTAGTTGAATGTTTGGCTAAGATTTTGAAGACAGGGTTTACACATCAGATGGTTGGGTAGGACTAAATGACAGCTAAAATTCTGTTCTTTTCAGACATGAGTTCCTATAATTCCATAACAGTTCTCCAAGCACGCTTTGGTGGTCAAGCCAGTCTAATAACATTGACCCTAAAATTTGTCTGGGGGAAGAAGCTTGACATTATCATACAACTATTAGCAGTTTACAATGTAACACTATGACGACGGCTAACCAGATTAACCATAGAGCCAAATACTTAAGACTGCAGAATACGGCAATCCACAGGGGGAAGAAAAAGATCATAAATGTAGGCAAAGCTGCCCAACCTCCTCCAAGGATCAGAAAAATGCACATTATATTTTGGCCGGGTGCGGTGGCTCACGCCTGTAATCCCAGCACTTTGGGAGGCTGAGGTGGGCAGATCACCTGAGGCCAGGAGTTTGAGACCAGCCTGACCAACATGGAGAAACCTCACGTCTACTAAAAATACAAAATTAGCCGGGTGTGGTGGCTCATGCCTGTAATCCCAGCTATTCGGGGGGCTGAAGCAGGAGAATCACTTGAACCCCGGAGGTGGAGGTTGTGGTGAGTTAAGATGGTACCATTGCACTCCAGCCTGGGCAACAAGAGCGAGACTCCATCTCAAAAAAAAAAAGAAAAGAATATTTTAATTGCTAATGTTTTCAAAGTTAGATGATATTAAAGGCCGAAGAAGAGGCTGGGCGTGGTGGCTCACTCCTGTACTTCCAGCACTTTGGGAGGCCGAGGTGGGTGGATCACCTGAGGTCAGGAGTTCGAGACCAGCCTGGCCAACATATTGAAACCCCGTCTCTACTGAAAATACAAAAATTAGCTGAGCATAGTGGTGGATGCCTGTAATCCCAGCTACTCACGAGACTGAGGCAGGAGAATCACTTGAACCCGGGAGGTGGAGGTTTCAGTGAGCCGAGATCATGCCTTTGCACTCTAGCCTGGGTGACAAAGCAAGATTCCCATCACCAAAAAAAAAAAAAAAAAGCTGAAGAAGATATGAAGAAAGAGAAACCGTCATGAATTGAATGTGGAAATATAAATTGATATTCCTTGGTTTCTGTCTTGGAAGACTCACACAAAGCAATTATGGACAGGGCTTCCCATATTTGCCTTGTCTGTTATAATGAACAACCTCAAACTATCCAGATATCTATCAATAAGTAAACAAAATGTAGCGGACTAACACCATAGACTAGCTCACTTTTGTACCAACTTTATATTTGCACTGATTTGGAAGATCTGCAAGACTTAGAGTTAAATGATAAAAATAAGCTGCACAACAATGTGTGCATTATGTGATAGTTTTGGTTAAAAATACAAGTAAAGACAGTGCAAACTAAATATTTCTATAGAAATATCTGTATTTATGTAAATGCATAGAAAAACTCCTAAAGGATACACACAACACTGTTGGGGAGGGAAGAGGGTTTCCTCAACAGTCAAAAAAAGTACTTTAGCTTAATATGTAATGCTTGAAACTTTTAAAACAAGAACTTTCCATGTTTTACTTGTTTAATTAAAAAAAAAAAAAATTTAAAGCAGGCCGGACGTGGTGGCTCACACCTGTAATTCCAGAATGTTGGGAGGCCAAGGCAGGCTGATCACAAGGTTAGGAGTTTGAGACCAGCCTGGCCAAGAGACCAGCCTGGCAAATATGGTGAAACCCTGACTCTACTAAAAATACAAAAATGTGCTGGGCATGGTGACAGGCGCTTGTAATCCCAGCTACTCTAGAGGCTGAGGCAGGAGAATTGCTTGAACCTGGGAGGCAGAGGTTGCAGTGAACTGAAGATCTTGCCATTGCACTCCCGCCTAGGGGACAGAGCGGGACTCTGAATCAAAAAATAAATAAATAAAATAAAATAAATATTTAAACTGAAAATGAGAGAAGGCCGGGCTCAGTGGCTCACGCCTATAATCCCAGCACTATGGGAGGCCGAGGTGGGTGGATAATGAGGCCAAGAATTCAAGACCAGCCTGGCCAAGATGGGGTTTCCATCTCTACTAAAAACACAAAAATTAACCAGGCATGGTGGCGAGTGCCTGTAATCCCAGCTACTCGGGAGGCTGAGGCAGAGAATTGCTTGAACCTGGGAGGTGGAGGTTGCAGTGAGCCGAGATCGCGCCACTGTAGTCCAGCCTGGGCGACAGAGAGAGACTCCGTCTCAAAAAAAGAAAAAAGAAAAGAAAAGAAAATGAGAGAAAACTAGAGCTGGCGATGACAGTAGAGATCATTAATCCAGCGACCTCATTTTACAAATGAAGAAAACGGAGGCTTAGCACAGCATTCAATTTGTTCAAAATTCTACAGTTATTTCATGGTAGAGCTAGAACTGAAGAACAGTTGTGTAAGAAGAAAACATAGGCTTTGGGTCAAGAAGCCTGGATCAGGGCCTTAACCGTGCATTAGGTATATGGTTTTAAGAAGCACACAATCTCTGATTCTGTTTCCTCTTCTGTACAACTGGGGGTTGTTTATTCATGATTCATTTAGTTGCAAGGAACAGAAACCTAATTTAAACTAACCGTGGCAAAAGGGAAATACGTCACCTTAAAAAAGAAAAGTGGAAGAGACCTCAGGCACAACTACATCCAGGGATGCAAATAATGTCTTCAAGATCACTTATATTCTTCTCTAAATATCACTATTCATGTGTTCATTTATTCTGTTCCATTGAAAAATCATGTTGTTCTTGTTAAACATTCTATCACAATGCCTTGCATTCCCTTATGACTGGGGAGAAGATATATCCCCGCCAAAAAGGATTCTTATAGCAAAAGAATAGAAAAATAAATCGGATGGGTATAAGCAAAACAATTCACTGCCTTAATCACATCATAGGACAAACAGAAGGAGCAAACAAGGAAACTTAAGAGACAGTAGTGCAAACACTATATAACACAGTACCAACAAGATGATGTACTAAAGCAAACTTCTATACTCCTGTAGACACCAGTCACCTGTAATTTCCACTCTTCCATGTTGTAACTTTGTTGTCAAACTTTGGTGTAATAAATTATCGTTACTGATATGGTCTCTCTGATCCTCTTTTCCTCACAATCTTTGTGCATTATTTTCCCTACTTCGTCAATGCACCATGATGGCCATTGCATTTCTGTTAAAACAGGAAACATTCACTAGAAAATGTTCCTACTTCAAAGTTTGGAAGTAGAAGAGGAAGACTATGCAGATTGGTAAATATTAACAGCAACATTAAGAGAAGTTACCAGACTGGAACTTTGTTTCTAAAATAATGACACTGAGAAAAACATATATATATATATATATTTTTTTTTTTGAGACGGAGTCTAGCTCTGTCACCCAGGCTGGAGTTCATTGGTGCAATCTCGGCTCACTGCAACCTCCACCTCCCAGGTTCAAGTGATTCTCCTGCCTCAGCCTCTCGAGTAGCTAGGAATACAGGCGCCCGCCACCACACCAAGCTAATTTTTGTATTTTTAGTAGAGACCAGGTTTCACTGTGTTGGCCAGGTTGATCTTGAACTCCTGACCTCGTGATCTGCCCACCTCGGACTCCCAAACTGCTGGGATTACAAGTGTCAGCCACCGTGCCTGACCAGAAAATATTCTTAAAACTCTACCTTCTCCTGTCTTTGCCGCTATCACTATACCTTTCCATTATCTGAGGGAATTGTCATGAACAATAATCAGCACATGCAGCAAATATCAGTGATTTGAAACTTCTCCAAGAAGAAAACTCACGAAGACCTAGGAGCTTTTTATTTTTTATTTATTTATTTATTTATTTTGAGACAGAGTCTCACTATGTGGCCCAGGCTGGAGTGCAGTGGCACGATCTTGGCTCACTGCAGCCTCTGCCTCCTGGGTTCAAGGGATTCTCCTGTCTCAGCCTCCCAAGGAGCAGGGATTACAGGCACCTGCCACCATGCCCAGCTAATTTTTGTATTTTTAGCAGAGATGGGGTTTCTCCATGATGGCCAGGCTGGTCTCGAATTTGTGACCTCAGGTGATAAACCCACCTCAGCCTCCCAAAGTGCTAGGATTATAAGCGTGAGCCACCACCCCCGGCCAGGGGCCTTTATTTTTATCTCTCCATTTATGCACTAAACACTAGCTAAAATACTGAGCCACTTAGCTATATTCTCCCAGTTACTTCTTTCTTATATTCCTCAGTATTTGTATTTTGAGTGAGCATAAAGACAAGAGATAAAGCCTTAAACTGTGGTCTTTCTAACCCCTATAACTGAGAAGTCTCAACACTATAATTTTTTTCCAGGCACATTCTAGTTTTTATTTTATTTTATTTTTCTTTGAGATAGAGTCTCACTCTGTCACCCAGGCTGGAGTGCAGTGGTGCAATCTCAGCTCACTGCAACCTCCGCCTCCCGGGCTGAAGCAATTCTTCTGCCTCAGCCTCCAAAAGTAGCTGGGATTACAGGCACGTGCCACAGCGCCCAGATAATTTTTGTCCCTTGTTCTAGTATTTTAAACCTTTAGTGTCAGTTGCTGTTAGTATAACATACTGAAAATATTTTTAAAAGTTAAAGGGAGCTCAAAAGACAGTAACTAGAATGATAGGAAGTCCAAAGCCAACATGTTAACTTTAATTTCTTAGACTTACTTTCTATTTTCTGCAACTGCCTTCCCTTCCGAGTTGAAAATAACTTTCTAGTGCTTATCCAGTCTGTTAAGAATGACAATAACAGGAATAGCAGAAATTTGCAGAATCTGAAACCTTAAACATCACTTATGCTTCATCAGCTCATTGATCTTCATAATAAGATTCCATGAGTTAGTGAGGGAGGATTTATTGTTCCTATTTCAAGAAGTGGAAATTGAGGTTCATATACCTGAGTGACTTGGGTAAAGTAAGGGGGGTAGTAAATGCAAGAGCCAGACCTTAGCTCCCAACCTAGTGTTTTTTTTCTATAACATCATCATATTGTTCAACAAACGTTTGAATGTCCAGTATGCACAGAAAATTGAGAGACATAAATGGTATTGAATATATATGGATTTGCCATATATTCCTCGGAACCTAGGGGGCACAGTTTAAATGGCAAAATGTCCTGAAAAATTAACAGTAAAAGGATTCCCTTGTTTATCTTTTTCACTAGAGTGTGTCTAGTGCCTAAAATACACCTAACACACAGTAGGTGCTCAATGAATATATATATATATATATGAAAAACATTTGAATAATTAATAAATGAGAAGCCATATAAAGATCAAAGTAACAAGAAATGTAAAATGTCATGGTGCCAAGTGTATAAGTGCTTGGGAGACTGTCATTCCTCAAAATCTTCCTTAAAACAGACTATGCATATAACACTTAAACAGTACAGACTTAGGGTTCAACAGAATGCCATTTAAGATCTGTGGGACCTTGGGAAAGTTATTTAATCTCTTGAATGTTGATTCATTCCTTTATTCAACAGACACTGTAACCACTGTCAGGAAATAATAATGATAATAGGCTCAATGTGTTGTTATGGTGATAAAATGGAAGAAGATGTATAAAGTGATTAAGACATAGTAAGCACTCAATATGCAGTAGCTTTTATTTGTATTATTATATCTTCCAATATTCACTTTCCTGAGACACCCCAAACAACTAAGGTGACAGAATGAGCTCACTATCATGTCCTCTCAATTCCAGAGCAATTAAACCAAAAACACACAATCAGAAACCAAGTGAAGGTTTGAACTTGGATCAAACAAACCAGTTTTACTGGTGTAGCTTAGGGGATTTTTTGACCTGGCACCAGCCACTGTTACTAGAGGAAACAGAGTCATCACAACAGAATGTTTTATGTAAAAGGAAGAAAACTTTTTTTCTTTTCTTGAAACAGAGTTTTGCTCTTTGTTGCCCAGGCTGGAGTGCATGGCAGCAATCTCGGCTCACTGCAACCTCCGCCTCCTGGGTTCAAGCGATTCTTTTGTCTCAGTCTCCCAAGTAGCTGGGATTATAGGCGCCCGCCACCACGCTCAGCTAATTTTTGTATTTTTAGTAGAGATGGGATTTCATCATGTTGGCCAGGCTGGTCTCAAACTCCTGACCTCAGGTGATCCATCCACCTCGGCCTCCCAAAGTGCTGGGGTTACAGGCGTGAGCCACCACACTCAGCTGGAAGAAAACATTTTTACAAGGAAAAGTTTGGCAGGAGATGTCAAAATGATAATAATGCCTACTTCATAGCAGTTTTCTCATTTGAGAGAAGTGAGACTCAGAAAGGTTAACTTACTTCAACCCTAGCACCATGGTGCCACTTTGAGGTCTAGAAATGTGTCTCGAAGTGGACAGCATGTCCTAATTTCCCCATGAGAACAGAGATCACATCTTCTCCAGGAATCCCTAAGTATCAAAATCCATGCTTCTCCTTCAACTCTGTAAGTGAGCTTAGTTAATGACTATAGGTGATAGAGGTCTTAATTAAAATTTGAGGAAGATTTGATACATGCAAGATGTGTCCCATAGAGAATCTGTAGGAAAAATAAACAATAAACTTATGTAATTTCTGTTGCTGTCTCGAAAATGTGTCATAACCTAAACTCAAAGCAGAAGGATTATTGCTAGTCTTGATCTCATGTTGTTTACCTCACTCATGTAGGTTACTTCTGCTAATTCTATTACTAATTACAGGGAGACAATTTGGCAGTAAATCTATTACCCAGGACATTCTGGGAGGAAAAGTTACTTTCATCAGGTTTAAATGTATAATTTGATATCACTCTTTTGCAAATAAAAACTGAATCTCAAGACAAAAACCGCTGGCCTTGAAGAAGTCACTAAACTAATTCAAGATGTTAAAAACATTTTCTTCTAAACACTTGAGAATAAATATTGTATTATTTATTCTAAAAAAAGTAGAATATTATAATATTGCTTAACAAAAAAGCAGATTTATAAGTGCAGATGTATCATAAACTACAATGTCAAGCAGCTTTATAAGAAATAGGTACAAATATATGGTTTAATAGAAGAAATAAGACCTAGTGTTAGATCAGTAGGGTGACTATAGTTTACAATAATCTATTGTATATTTAAAAATTAGCTAGAATTGTACTGGTTCTAGTGTGAAGAAAAGACAAATATTTAAGGCAATGGATATCCTAAGTATAGTGATTTGATCTTTACAAATTGTATAAATGTATTAAATTATCACATGTATCCCCCAAAAGAACTCTTAGGTGTTCAGGTCCCTCTCACCAACATGGTTCTGTCTTCAAGACACTTAGAAATATGAAGTACAAGCTAGAAATACCTTTAAAGACTAGCTGATATAACCTCTTTGGTTTGCATATAGGGAGAGTAAGTTTAAGGTTTTGAAACCAATAACAAGATAAACGCAACATGACATCACTGGGCAAAGAACATGAAAAGAAAATTCCCCTCAAAATAAATAATAGTGGAAAATAAACATACCAATCTACAAAAAAACTAGTATCCAAGAAATTCTAATAAAAATAATAGACAATAATTAGCCTGTATTGAACGTTTTCCTGTCTGCTAAGCACTAATTGCCAATTGAACCCTCACACTAACCTATGAAATAGGTACTATTGATATCCACATTTTACACGAGCCCTGAGCCTTGCCTATATAGCCTATGGGGAGACATGCAAGGTTGTCAGGGTACCAATATGGAGCTGCTCCCTCACTCATTCATCTGGGCTCATTTTACTCTCCAGAGTATCCTGGTTTGTACATTGAAGTTTATGGTCACACTAATACCAGCTTCAATGCCCCGGGGTAGAATAGCTACCTCTTTCCACAATCTATACAACATTATACTCGCAGGCAGACTTGGTTATAGGTGGTGAGTGAGAATGAATGGAAGAGAGCAAACTAAGGAGACAAAGACAAAGAGAGATTAAGGAATTGCTTAGGGCCACCCGCCCAGTAAATAGGAAAAGCCAAGATTTGAGCCCAGGTAGTCTGATTTCAGAGCCTACTCTTTATCCACTAAGTTAAGCATGTTTCCATAATAATTTATCTTTCTAACACATTTGAAAATAGTTTAAAGATTTATAATAACCAGTACTGATAAAAGTGTAAGGAAATAAATATACTCATATACTGTTGGTGGGAATGTAACTGAGTAATGGTCACTTGGAAAATTTGTATCAGAAGTTAAAATGCTCATATCCATGAACCTATAATTCAACTTTTAGGACTTTAAGTAATAGAAATAAAGGTGAATGTGCAAATACATATGCAGAAAGATAATTAATATAGTATTGTTTTTAAAAGCAAATATGGATGCTTTAGTAGTGTTGTGAATTAAGTTCTTGGTGTCGCAAAAAAAGAATTAACGAGGGGAACAAATGATCTCTCAGCAAGGCGAGTTTTACTTTCTGCAGAAAGGGTGCTACTCAATAACTGTCCAGCCATGAGAGCACACCAAACAAAGGAGACGGAGTTATTTATAACCTGATGTGTCTATCCTACTGCTGTGTTCAGTTTCCATTGGCTGCAATAGGAACTTACATTTTACACTTTATCCGACTGGCTGTTCGTTTAAAACCTTTTTAACTGGGTAAGGGGAACAGAACAAAGAAAGAAAAGGAAGTTGCCCAGGGATAATTAAGGAAAGGCATCTCCAAATAAGGAATGGCATTCTCTATGGCCTGGGGCTTGTGTAGTTCTGTCCAGGCATGCCAGAGCAAGCTAGGACAGCTGATTTGGAATATATATATACTAAGAGTGCATAACAATCTTACGGTAAAAAATTGTGACTTTTTATAATCTTTGAAGCAGAACTTTCCCATTTCTCACAGTAGTAAGACAAATGCCCAATAACCTTCAAAATTAAGTTTTATTTTCTCATAAAATAATGTACATATTGTGGAGGCAGGAGGGCCAAAGGTTGCTGAAATGGATCAAAGAGGAGTCAGGGGCTTTCTATTTTGCTCTATAAAACTCAGAGTTGGCCAGGCACAGTGGCTCACGCTCGTAATCCCAGCACTTTGGGAGTATGAGGCAGGCAGATCATGAGGTCAGGAGTTCAAGACCAAACTGGCTAATACAGTGAAACCCCATCTCTACTAAAAATACAAAAATTAGCCAGGCATGGTGGCAGGCACCTATAATCCCAGCTACTTGGGAGGCTGAGGCAGAAGAATTGCTTGAACCCAGGAGGTTGCAGTGAACCAAGATCACACCACTGCACTGCAGCTTGGGTGACAGAGCTAGACTTTATTTCAAAAAAAAACAAACAAAAAAACCCTCAAAGTTGACTTTAGTCTTCAGGTTATTGCCTCATGGATACAAGGGGGCTGCCATAGTTTTAGACATCACATCCTTATACAACTGCGTCCAAAGGCACAGCAATCATCAGCAGCCAGAGCAGTGAGAAATAGCTCCTTGTGAGCTTCTATCTACTAATTAAGGAAGGAAATCTTTCCTAGAAGCCATGCAGAAAACATTTCCTTACATATCTCTAACTATAACTGATACAACTGGCCACATGTCAAAAGAGGCTAGGGAGAACAAACATATTGGCTTTGCAACATCAGTTATGAATTTGAAGGGTGTAGATGCACTCTGCCTCAAGAAAGATGGACAAGGAGAAATGTCTGTTTATTAGACAATAAACAATAGATGACACAGAAAAACGTAGAAAGCAGTCTATAGGTGTATCACTAAATCACCAGGGAATTGGTTAAATTAATTACCATACCATAATTTAGTATGCAGTCATTAAATCCATATGTAGGTTTCTATTTATGGGGTTGGCATATTACTGAGTAAAAAGAATCTTTTAAAAATACACGTATAGTATTATTGTCACATTTACCTTAATGAACGTGTATAAAGAAAGAAATCTTGATAGATGGAATAGTAATAGCTAGAATTATACTGGTTCTACATGAAGAAAAGACAAATATTTAACGCAATGATGAAATTATGGGCCGGGTGCGGTGGCTCATGCCTGTAATCCCAGCACTTTCGGAGGCCGAGGCCAGTGGATCATTTGAGGTCTGGCGTTCGAGACCAGCCTGGCCAACGTGGTGAAAACCCGTCTCTTAAAAATACAAAAATTAGCCAGGTGAGGTGGCGGGCACCTGTAATCCCAGCTACTAAGGAGGCTGAGGCAGGAGAATCATTTGAACCTGGGAGGCAGAGGTGGCAGTGAGCCAAGATTACACCACTGCACTCCAGCCTGGACAAGAGATGGAGACTCTGTCTCAAAAAAAAAAAAAGAAAGAAAAGAAAAGAAAAAATAAATTCTGGATAGCTTCAATCTTTTTTGTTGTTTTTTAACACTATACTTACAAAATAGAATTTTTTTTACTTTATTTTAGGTTCAGGGGTGCAAGTGCAGATTTCTTTTGTAGGTAATTTGCCTGTCACAGGGGTTTTGTGTACAGATGATTTCATCACCTAGATAATAAGTATAGCACCCAATAGGTAGTTTGTCAATCCTCACCCTCACCTTCTCTTACCCTCCATCCTCAAGTAGGGGTCAATATCTATTACTCTCTTCTTTGTGTCCATGTGTACTCAATGTTTAACCCCCTCTTATAACTAAAAATGGGGGTATTTGGTTTGCTGTTCCTACATTAGTTGGCTTAGCATAATGGCCTCCAGCTCCATCCATGTGGCTTCAAAGGACATGAGCTCATTCTTTTTCATGGCTGTGTAATATTCCATGTTGTACCCCATTTTCTTTATCCAGTCTAACGCTGATGGGCATTAGGTTGATTCCATGTCTTTGGCATTATGAATAGTGCTGCAAGGAACATATGTGTGCAGGTATCTTTATAATGGAACAATTTGTATTCCTTTGGGTATATACCCGGTAATGGGATTGCTGGGTCTAATGGTAGTTCTGTTTTTAGCTCTTTGAGGGATCACCACACTGCTTTCCACAATGATTGAACTAATATACATTCCCACCAACAGTGTATAAGTGTTTCCTTTTCTCTTCAACCTTGTCAGCATCTGTTATTTTTTCAGTTTTTTGTTTTTTGTTGTTGTTGTTGTTTGTTTTTTGAGACAGAGTTTCGCTATTGTTGCCCAGGCTGGAGTGCAATGGTGTGATCTTGGCTCATCGCAACCTCCGCCTCCCGGTTCAAGCGATTCTCCTGCCTTAGTAGCTGGGATTACAGGCATGTGCCACCACGCCCAACTAATTTTGTATTTTCAGTAGAGATGGGGTTTCTCCAGGTTGGTCAGGCTGGTCTCGAACTCCTGACTTCAGGTGATCTGCACGCCTCAGCCTCCCAAAGTGCTGGGATTACAGGCTTGAGTCACCATTCCTGGGCTGTTTTTTCACTTTTTAATAGTAGCCATTCTTAGTTGTGTGAGATGATATCGCATTGTGGCTTTGATTTGCAATTCTCTGAGGATCAATGATGTTGAGCATTTTTTCATATACTTGTTGGGCTGACGTATATCTTCTTTTGAAAGCTGTATGTTTGTGTCTTTTGCCCACTTTTTAATAAGGTTTTCTTTTTTCTTGTAAATTTGTTTAAGTTCCTTATAAATTCTGGATATTAAGCTTTTGTCAGATGGATAGTTTGTAAATATTCTGTAAGTTGTCTGTTTACTCTTTTAATAGCTCCTTTTGCTGTGCAGAAGCTCTTTAGCTTAATTAGGTCCTTTTTGTCATTTTGTTGTTGTTGTTGTTGCAATTGCTTTTGGCCTCTTCATCATGAAATCCTTGCTAGCTCCTATGTCCAGAATGGTATTTCGTAGGTTATCTCCCAGGGTGTTTCTGTTTTGGATTTCACATGTAATTGTTTAATCCATCTTGAGCTGATTTTGTGCATGATGTAAGGAATGGGTTCTGTTTCAATAACCTTCATATGGGTAACCAGTTATCCCAGGGCCATTTATTGTATAGAGAGTCCTCTCTCCCCATTGCTTGTTTCTGTCAACTTTGTTGAAGATCAGATGGTTATAGGTGTGCAACTATATTTATGGACTTTCGGTTCTGTTCCTTTGGTCTATGTGTCTGTTTTTGTACCAATATCATGCTGTTTTGGTAACTGTAGACTTGTAGTATAGTAGTCGGAAGTCAAGTATTATGATGCCTTCAGATTTGTTCTTTTTTTTTTTTTTTTTTGAGATGGAATCTCTCTCTGTTGCCCAGGCTGGAGTGCAGTGGCGTGATCTCGGCTCACTGCAACCTCTGCCTTCAGGATTTAAGCAATTCTCCTGCCTCAACCTCCCTAATAGCTGGGCCTGCAGGTGCATGCCACCATGCCTGGCTAATTTTTTGTATTTCTAGTGGAGATGGGGTTTCACCATGTTGACCAGGCTGGTCTCGAACTCCTGACCTCATGATCTGCCCACCTCAGCCTCTCAAAGTGGTGGGATTACAGGTGTGAGCCACCGCACCTGGCCAGGTTTGTTCTTTTTGCTTAGTATTGCTTTGGCTATTAGGGCTGTTTTTGGTTCAATATGAATTTTAAAATAGCTTTTTTTGTCCTAATTCTGTGAAAAATGTCATTGGTAGTTTGATAGAAATAGCACTGCATCTGTACATTGCTTTGGGCAATATGGACATTTTACAATATTGATTCTTCCTATCCATGAGCATAGAATGATTTTTCATTTGTTTTTGTCACCTCTGATTTATTTGAGCACTATTTTGTAACTCTCATTGTAGAGCTCTTTCACCCCCCGGGGTAGCTGTATTCCTAATTATTTTATTCTTCTTGTGCCTATTGTAAATGGAATTGTGTTCTTGTTTTGGCTCCAAGCTTGGACATTGTCAGTGTGTAAAAATGCTACTGATTTTTGTGTATTTATTTTTGTATTCTGAAACTTTGCTGAATTTATCTGATCTAGAAGCATTTGGGCAAAGACCATGGGGTTTTATATGTATAAAACCATATTGTCTGCAAACAGAGATAGTTTAACTTCCTCTCTTCCTATTTTGATACCTTTTATTTCTTTCTCTTCCCTGATTGCTCTGGCTAGGACTTCTAGTACTGTGTTAAAAAGGCATGGCAAAAATGGGCATCCTTGTCTTTTTCCAGTTCTCAAGGCAAATGCTTCCAGCTCTTGCCCATGAAGTATGAGGTTGCCTGTGGGTTTGTCCTAGATGGCTCTTACTATTTTAAAGTATATTCCTTCAATGCGTAGTTTGTTGAGGCTTATTAACATGGAGGGGTACTGAATTTTATTGAAAATCCCTTCTCCATCTATTGAGATAATCATGTGGTTTTTATTTTTAGTCCTTTTTATGTGATGATTGACATTTATTGATTTGTGTATATTGAATCAACCTTGCATCCCGGGAGTAAAACCTACTTGATCATGGCGGATCAGCTTTCTGATGTGCTGCTGGATTCAATTTGCTAGATTTTGTAGAGGACTTTTGTATCTATATTCCTCAAGGATGTTGCCCTGAAGTTTTCTTTTTTTTTTTTTTACTGTGTCTCTGCCAAGTTTTGGTATCAGAATGATGTTGGCTTAATAGAATAAGTTTGGAAGGAGTCTCTGCCCCTCAATGTTTTGGAATAGTTTCAGTAAGAATGGTATCAGCTCTTCTTTATACATCTGGTAGAATTTGGTTGTGAATCTGTTTGATCCTGAGCTTTTTCTGTTTGCTAGGCTTTTATTGCTGATTCAATTTTGGAATACATTGTTGATCGGTTCAGGGTTTAAATTTCTTTCTGGTTCGATCTTGGGATTGTATGTTTCTGGGAATTTATCTATTTCTAGCACATTTGCTAGTTTGTGTGCATAGAATAGACATATTTGTAACAGTCACTGGGGCTTTTTTTTTTTTTTTTTTTTGAGACGGAGTTTCACTCTTGTTGCCCAGACTGAAGTGCAGTGGCACAATCTCGGTTCACTGCGAACTCTGCCTCCCGGGTTCCAGTGATTCTCCTGCCTCAGCCTCCTGACTAGCTGGGATTACAGGCATGCGCCACCATGCTTGGCTAATTTTGTATTTTTAGTAGAGATAGGGTTTCCCCATGTTGGTCAGGCTGGTCTCGAACTCCTGACCTCAGGGGATCTGCCTGCCTCAGCCTCCCAAAGTGCTGCGATTACAGGCATGAGCCACCGTGCCTAGCCAATCACCGGGGACTTTTTGTGCTTCTGTGGGGTTGGTGGTAATGTACCTGTTGTCATTTCAGATTGTGTATTTGTATCTTCTCTCTTTTCTTCTTTATTATTCTAGTTAGCAATCAATCTTATTTATACTTTCAAAAACCAAACTTTTGGACTGGCTTATGTTTTTTATGGTTTTCCATGTAGCAATTTATTTCCATTCAGCTCTAATTTTGGTTATTTCTTCTCTTCTGCTAGCCTTGGGGTTGGTTTGCTCTTATTTTTCTAGTTGTTCAAGGTGTGATGTTAGGATGTGAATTGGAGATCTTCCTAACTTTTTGATGTGGATGTTTAGCATAATAAACTTTCCTCTAAGGCTGCTTTATCTGTGTCCCAGAGATTCTTGTATGTTGCATGTTTGTTCTCATTTGTTTCAAATAATTTCTTGATTTATGCTTTAATGTTATTGTTTACTCAGGAGCCATTGAGGATTAGGTTGTTTAATTTCCATTTAATTGTATGGTATGGAGATATATTCCTGTTGTTGATTTCTAGTTTTACTGTGCTGTGGTCTGAGATTGTGGTTGGTATGGTTTCAGTTGTTTTGGAATTTACTGACAATTGTTTTATGGACAATTGTGTGGTTGATTTTAGAGTATATGCATGTGCAGATGAGAACAACGTATATTCTGTCTTTTGGGAGTGGAGGTTCCTATAGATGTTTGTTAGATCCATTTGCTCAAATGTTGGGTTCTTTGTTAGACTGCTGCCTCAGTGATCTGTCTAATACTGTGAGTGGGGTGTTGTTGAAGTCTCACACTATTAATTGTGTGGTTATCTAAGTCTCTTCACAGGTCTCTACAAACCTGTTTTATGAATCTGAGTGCTCCTGTATTGGGTGCATATTATATTTATGATAGTTGGATCTTCTTGTTGAATTGAGCCCTTTACTATTATGTAATGCCCTTCTTTATATTTCTTTTATCTTTGTTGGTTTAAATTCTGTTTTGTCTGAAATTAGAATACAAATCCCTTCTTTTTTTCTGTTTGTCATTTGCTTGGTAGATTTTTACCCATCCCTCTACTTTGAGCCTATTTATGTCATTGCATGTGAGGTGGGTCTATTAAGGACAGCATACAGTTGGGTCTTTCTTATTGATCCAACTTGCCACTTTATTCCTTTTAATTGGGGACATTTAGTCCATTTGCATTCAAGGTTAATATTGATATATGTGTATTTGATCCTGACATCGTGGTATTAGCTGGTTGATTATGTGGTTGCTTTACAGTGTCAATGGTCTATGTACTTATATGTGTTTTTGTGAAGGCTGGTAATGGTATTTCATTTTCCTATTTAGCAGTCTCTTAAGGACCTCTCTTAAGGCAGGTCTCTTGGTAATGAATTCCCTTAGCATTTGCTTGTCTAACAAGGATCTTATTTTTCCTTTGCCTATAAAACTTTGTTTGGCTGGATATGTAATTCTTGGTTGGAATTTATTTTCTTTAAGAATGCTGTATATAGGTCCTTAATCTCTTCCGGCTTCTAGGGTTTCTGCTGACAGGTCTGCTGTTGTCCTTTTGGGGTTCCCTGTGTAGGTGACCTGCCCCTTCTCTCTAGCTGACTTTAACATTTTTTTCTTTCATTTCAACCTTGGAGAATCTAATGACCATTATGTCTTGAGGATGGTCATCTTGTATAGTATCTTGCAGGGGTTTTCTGTATTTCCCGAATTTGAATGCTGGCCTCTTTAGCGAGGTTGGGGAAATTTTCATGGACAATATCCTGAAATACGTGTTCCAAGTTGCTTGCTTACTCTCCCTCTCTTTCAGAGATACCAAGAAGTCATAAACTTGGTCTCTTTACACAATCCCATATTTCTTGGAGGTTTTGTTCATTCTTTTTTCTTCATTTTTGTCTGGCTGACTTAATTTGGAGAATGTGTCTTTGAGTTCTGAGATTCTTTTCTCAACTTGGTCTGTTCTGCTGTTAATACTTGAAATTGTATTATCAAATTCTTGTAGTCAGTTTTTCAGGCCAGTTTGTTTTTTCTTAAAATGGCCACTTTATCTTTCAGCTCCTGTATCATTTTATTATATTCCTTAGGTTTCTTGGATTAGGTTTCGACTTTCTCCTGAATGTCAATGATCTTCATTCCTCTCCATATTCTGAATTCCACGTCTGTTATTTCAGCCATTTCAGCCTGGTTAAGAGCCATTGCTGGCTGGGCATGGTGGCTCATGCCTGTAATCCCAGAACTGTTGGAGGCTGAGGCAGGCAGATTGCTTGATCTCGGGTTCAGTACCAGCCTGGGCAACATGGTATAACCCTGTCTCTACAAAAAGTACAAAAAAATTTAGCCAGGCATGGTGGTGCATGCCTATGTTCCCAGCTACTTGGAAGGCTGAGGTGGGAGGATCATTTGGGCCTGGGCGGTCGAGGCTGCAGTGAGCCATGATCGCACCATTATGCGCCATACTAAGAGACAAAGCGAGACTCTGTCTCAAATTAAAAAAAAAAAAAAAGAATCATGCCAGAGTTCTTGCACTGGTTCTTTTTCATCTGTGTGGGCTGATGCTCCTTTAGTCTTTGAAGTTGCTGTTCATTGGATGGGTTTTTTGTTGTTGTTGTTGTTGTTGTTGTTGTTTTTTTGCTTTTATCTTCTTTGATGCCCTTGGGGGTTTATTTGTAGTTTAAAGTAAGGTTAGTTGACTGACTTCATTTCTGGAAGATTTTAAGGGGGCCAAGGCTCAGCTCAGTGCCCTGGGCTGCATGCTCTAACTGTGGGGAGAAGCTAGTACCGTTCTCCCAGCTTTATTCGCTGGCCCCTCAATGACAGCAACCTTCTGTGCTAGAGGGACCGAGGCGTTCCCAGACTGCTGGCCACAACACTCTGATAGCAGGTACTGGCCAACGCGGTTTGTTGGGGCAGTGGCAGCAGGATCTGGGCTCGCTCTCATGTGCCAGCAGCTGCAGCAGCTTTCATTCTCTTTTGCATAGCTCCTGGGAATAACCATCTCAATAATCTCTAAAATGTCTGTAACTTTGGAGTCTTCCATCATTATCTGGTCTATCACATCAGTACTTTGTATATTTATGAATTTGACTAATTCCTCAATGTTTTCTTCCTTTCCAAACTCTAAACTCTGCTTTTCTCTCTCCCTTTCAGCTGGCTCTTTCCCACAAGACTGTAAGCATGCTTCTAAGAAGTATTTCTCTCTGCATTTGCAGCCATGTTGTCTATATCTGCTGAATCCAACTCCTCACCTTCTGCTTATATTTCTGTATCCTCCAAATCTGCTTTTGATACTCACCACCTATAATGAAACTGCTTTTGTTAAGATCACAGAGAATTCCCTATTGTAAAATCCAATTAATATTTTTTTTTCTTAACTTGTTAGATCTATCAGAAGTATTTGAAACACTTGCTGACTCTCCTCTCTTGAAACACATTCTTCTGACTTTTGGATACCACATCTGTCTAATTTTCCTCCTTTCTCCCTGGCGGCTCCTAAACAGTCTCTTTTACTGGATCATCTTCCTCCCTTACTTCTCAACCCGTAAATGCAGGAGTGTCATATGGCTTTAAATACCTTCATGTGACAACTTAAATGTCACTATCCAGAGACCTTTCCTGACTGCCAATTTGAAAGTAAGTTATCCTATTATTGTTTATTAAAGCACCATGTCGATTCACTTCATGGCATTAACCACATGCTGTATTTAGGTATGTGTTTAATTGTTGTCTGTTCACTGTTCCTCACTGGATGGTGAGCTCCTTCACAAGATATAGAGTAGCTCAGTTGTCTATTGTAGCACATATCACAGTATGACAAACAGTAGCAGCTTAAAATAACTTCTCTCAAATTTCAGTGATTCCATGCTGTTTAGTAAATTGTGAACAGACTACAGGAATCAGTATTTTTTCTTAAAAAAAAAAAGCATCCTGGTGATACTGATGCAGATGTTTCACAAATTGCCCTTTGAGAAACTCAGGCAAAGGGGACTGAATTTTAAAAATTGAATACTTTTATACTCATTCAAAATTTATTGCGGGTCTACAATGTGCCAACCACTATGCTACGTACTAAGCCAAAGAATCATTTGACAAGTCCTCATAAAAATTGAAAAAGGAAAGAAACCTCACTGATACAACAGGAAGAAAATATCCTAAATCTCATAAAGCACATAAGACAAAGGGATGAAGTAAACAATCTAGAAAGACAAAGAAATGGTTTCTAAGGCTTTGGTTTTACTGGTAACATAGCGCCTAGACAAAAAGAAAGAAGCTTTCATATTTACATTTTTTAACAGGTTTCATGGACTTTCCTTAGTAACAATTATGCTTTGGAAGGCTTTATTTGGACACTGGGCAATTATAATGCCATGTGTGCTTCAAAACAAATGCTTTTAAGGATACAGAAAAATCATGTTAGTAATAAGCAGCTGGCAAAATATACTGTTTCAGTGGGCAATGTTTTAATGTCTCAGCCTCCAGCAGCCCCTCTTTCCTCACACGTTTCACAACACCATTTTCACACATACAATATTCAGTATCCTTTTTAGCTGGAGAAAAGCTCAAGAAACTCCAAAATTTTCACCAAAGTGGAAACTATTCAAACCGTGTGCTTTTAATATAAAAACTTTAAGACACATTCAGAAATATGATCACAGTCAAAAATCAGCAGTTATAGGATTTGACTTCTATCCGTGGTTTCCAACATCCTCTTCCTTTGAATTCCAAATGTTTTTGAGAGGTTTTTTTTATTTCTCAATAACTTACTCTTTCATCAAGTGCTATTGAAAGAAAAACCATGAAATTTTGAGCTCGTACTATAATTTGGTGATTCATTCAACAAACACTATCATTAGCCCCAAATTTCTGTCAGGCCCTGTCTTAGGAGCTAGGCACACAATAGTGAACAAAACAGACAAAAATTCACGTCTTCATGAAGCTTCTATTCAGCATGCGTGGTAAGTAGGTACAGTAAGTAAAGCACAATTTATGCTAGATGGTGTTAAATGCTGTAGGGGAAAGCAGGGAACTAGAGTCATGAGTGCTGCTGGGGGCATTCAGATTTTAAACAGGATAGCCAGGGAAGACCTGTCTGAACAGGTGACATTTGAGCAGGATCCTGAAAGAAGTTAGGGAGAGAGACCTGCAAATGTCTGGGCAAAGTTTATTCCAGGCAAAATGAAGCAAACATAAATATCTTCTGCTGGAAGCATGTGTGGTATGGTCAAGGAAAAGCAAAGAGGCCAATAGAGCTGAATAGAATGAAGGGAAAGGAGAGCCGTGGCATAAGTTAAAGAGGTAGGTAGGAGCAAGATCACGAGGACCTTGTGAGAAAGCTTTTATCTGATAGAGGAATCACTAGAGAGCTTTGAGGAGAAAGTTAACACAATCCTTTAAAAAGGTTACTGTGGCTGCTATGTGGCTAACAGACTGTAAACAGGCAAGTGTGGAGGCAGGGAATCAATTTAGGAAAATATTGCTATTATCCAGGCAAAGAATGGTGTCTCAGAGCAGAGTGGCACTAATGGAAATGATGAATAATGTATAGAAGGTCCAAAGGCTGATCCCTGGAGTAGTCCAAAGTTTAGAATTGGGGAAGTGAAGGAGGAAGTCATCAAAGGACACTGAGGAGGAAAAACCAGTGAGGTATGAGGAAAATGAAGAAATTATAGTGCCCTTAAAGCAAAATGAAGATATTATATCAAGGGAGAGGAAGTAATTAAACATATTAAATACTGCTGATGTGTCAAGTTACATGAAGACTGAGAATGGGCCTTAGGGTTAGCAACATGGAGGTCACCGGTAAGTATGTTAGTTTTCTAGGGCTGCCACGACACTATACTACAGACTGGGTGGCTTAAACAAAATACATTTCTTTGCTCACACTTCTGGATGCTGAAAGTGTGAGGTCAAGATGTTGATAGGTTTGGGTCTTTCTGGGGCCTCTCTCCTTGGCTGGCAGACAAGCTGTTTTCTTACTGAGTCCACGCATGTCCTTGCCCCTGTGACTCTGCACCCTTGTGTCTCTGTGTGCCCCACTTCTTTTCTTATAAGGACACCGATCATATTGGATTAGAACCCACCTTAATAGCCACATTTTAACTTAACACTCCTTTAAAAAGCCTATCTCCAAATACAGTCACATTCTGAGGTACTAGGGATTAATACTTTAACATAGGAAATTGGGGGGCGGGGGCACCATTCAGCCCATAACAGTAACCTTTATAAAAGGTGGTGGGGAAAGTGGTAAGAGTTAAAGCCTTTAATAAAAAAGTTTGGAGAAAACTCAAAATCAACAAATGTAGACTATTTTTTCAAGGGCTTTTGCTGTAAAGAGGAGAGAGAAATAGGACAGCAGCCAGAGAAGAAAGTGAAATCAAGAGAGCTATTTGGTTTGGTTTGTTTGTTTTGAGATGGGAGAAATATCAGCAGGTTATGTTTATGAGAAAGACCCACTAGAAAGGGAGAATTTAATAATATGGGATAGGAAGAAGAAAATTATAGGAGGGCTATCTTGGTGCTGGTGAGTAGGGATGAGGTTAAGTTCAACTGCTTTAGCTAGAAGTATGGGTAGTTCACCTTTATTAACAGGAAAAATGCTGAATATATGGGCATGGAAGCCAGTTGGTGAAATAGCAGATGGAGGAAAATCTCTTTTGATTGTTTTTATTTTCTCATGTAAACAGGAAGCAACATGGAGTGAGTGGATATCTGAATTTTGAAAAAGGAGAAGGCACAGAATAGTCACTGAGAATGTTAATGGAATTGGAAAATATAGCACAATTGACAGGCAGCATTAAGGACTCGCTTGAGGCTAGTGATATTGAGTTTCAAGTAAGACCAATTAGAAGGACTGTATGATTTTCTTTGATCATGTTCAACTTAATTAGACTTAGGATTTTGTCAAATGGGTGTAATGACCGAGAGAGCGAGCCAAGGGAGTTGAAGATAATGTGAGAGAGTAATTTTAATGATGGACCATGGACTCTAAGCCCAGTGTGGAGGAAAGTGAGAACATATTTGGGTTGTGAAGGGGAAGAGAGGTGAAAGAGAAAAGTTAGAAGAGTTATCAGATTGGAGGTCTCCATTGGGTAAAATAATTGTTATCAGAGTACCAAAGGGAGTGAGTTAGTGGTCAAGTGGAATGTTTGAAATTGACGTTATGGAGGGATTGCATTTATTGATAATGATAAGTTATGGTCATAGGAACAAGTGGTAAAGTTGATGAGGAAAATAACACTGAAGATAAGGTAAAGGAAATGAGAGACCAGGGTGTTGAAAGGATCATACACCTGGATATTGATATCAACAAGAATTGAAACATAAATGATATTGGTAAGAGCAATATTATGCCACAAAGCAAAACATCCTCAATAATTGAGAGGGAATAAGCTGAAAGTCAGTAGATTACTGTAACAATGAGGTTAATTAGTCAGGGTTCTCTGGAGAAACAGAGTAAATAGGGTGTGTGTGTGTATAGAGAGAGAGCAATGTATATAGAGAAAGAGATTATACAAAATTGACTCAAATGATTCTGGAAGCTGACAGGATCCAAAATCTGCAGGCAGCAAGCTGAAGAACCAGGGGTTGATGGTGTAGTTCCAGTTTGAGTCTGAAGGCCTGAGAACCACTTAGAGCCAGTGGTGTAGTTCCCATCCAAAGGCCAGCACACTTGAGATCCAGGAAGAGCTGATGTCTCAGTAGAAGTTTGAAGGCAGGAAAAAGCCAATGTCCCAGTTTGGAGGCAGTCAGGCAGGAGGAATTCCCTCTCATTCAGGAGAAGGTCAGCCTTTTTGTTCTAGTCAGGTCTTCAGCTGATTGGATGAAGTTCACCCACGTTAGAGAAGACAATCTGCTTTACTCAATCTACTGATTCAACTGTTAATCTCATACAAAAACACCCTCACAGAAACACACAGAATAGTGTTTGATCAATTATCTGGGCAACCCCTGGCCCAGTGAAGGTTACACATAAATTTTACCATCACAAGGGGTAATGGGAAGTATAATTTAAGGACCTAAGTTTCCAAGCTGGAAGGAGGAGGATAGGAGAATAGTCCTCCACTAGCAAGGAGGAACAAGGAGAACACTATGTTAACTCCAGGATCAATAGTAATTGCAGTGTGTCAGAGGAAGAAAAATCACCATTTAAAAAACCTTTAGGCTGGGTGCAGTGGCTCACGCCTGTAATCCCAACACTTTGGGAGGCCGAGGCAGGTGGATCACCTGAGGTCAGGAGTTCGAGGTCAGCCTGGACAACATGGTGAAACTCTGTCTCTACTAAAAATACAAAAAAATTAGCCAAACATGGTGGCACGTGCCTGTAATCCTAGCTACTCAGGAAGCTGAGGCAGGAGAATCACTTGAACCAGGAAGGCAGAGGTTGCAGTGATCCTAAATTGCACCATTGCACTCCAGCCTGGACAACAAGAGTGAAACTCCATCTCAAAAACAAACAAACAAACAAACCAAAAAAGTGGGAGCCACAGATTAGGACAGAACCAGATTTAAGTTAAAACAAGGAGATGAAGGAAACATTAAGAAAAGTTGTTGAAGATAAGTAGGATTTTCTCGAATACCAACTCTGATTTCCAGAGGACAAAGTATAAGGTTTACAAGAGTTGAGATAAAGGATTAAAACAAAGATATACAAGGCAAATATAAAGATGAGGAGACCTGGGATATTTGAGGATTAATCCTAATGGCCCTAAGTCAAAATAGTGATGGTATGACTCTAATCATTATTGTTCAGAAAGGAAGGGTAGTAGTTTTGTCTGAGAGCAGGCTTGTTTGGGTGTTATTCTGCTCTTCAAACTTTGTGTTTTTCCCCTTAATATGGGGGTTTCTTCTCTTAACATTTTTTTTTTGCTATAGATTTTTTTTTTATTTTTTATTTATTTTTTTTTTTACGATGAGATAAGAAAAACAGGCTCTGATTGACTGTTTAGGATACACTCATGTTTTATTCAATTAACTGTTATCCCACTGTTAGATATGAGTTCTAAATTTCTCTTCAAAGAATCAATATGTCAATATGTTCAATTCTTTGCCTTCTACTTTTAAGCTTAACTTCTCCATAAAGCAACCTTTTTCAATGACCTGCTCCACCCTGACTCATTCCGATCACCTGCTCCACTCTGACTTATTCCAATTACCTGCTCCACACTGACTCATTCCGATTTCCTGCTCTGTCATAACCATTTTTCCAGCCAAACCACTCACCCCGGGGCTCTCTTTAAATTAGCCAGTTGGAATTAGTTTAGCCTATGCAGTCTAACCTTAGCCAATAGGGGAATGACACAGCAGCAGGGGCCACGTGCGTCAGGAATAAGAACCCCTTCCCATCCTTTGTCCAGTTGTGCACTCACCACTGCTCCATCTGTGAGGGTACACCCTTCGTTTTTTTTTGTTTTTTGTTTTTTGTTTTCAGATGGAGTGTCGCTCTGTCACCCAGACTGGCGTGCAGTAGCACGATCTCGGCTCACTGCAAGCTCCACCTTCCAAGTCCACACCATTCTCCTGCCTCAGCCTCCCAAGTAGCTGGGACTACAGGCCCCACCACCATGCCTGGCTAATTTTTTTGTGTTTTTAGTAGACAGAGTTTCACCATGTTAGCCAGGATGGTCTTGATCTCCTGATCTCGTGATCCGCCTGCCTTGGACTCCCAAAGTGCTGGGATTACAGGCATGTGCCACCATGCCTTGTCCAGGGCGCACCCTTCTATAGAAGTAAATTGCCTTGCTGAGAAGAAAAAAAGAAAATTTTATATTTGAGTGCTATTTCTTTTGTAGCACCGAAACTTTATTTATAACACCACTTAGAATGCAAGTTCCTTGAAGACAGGGTCTACACTGTGAATATTTACTCTAAAACTCATTTATCCCATTGAATGTTTAAACTTTCTATTAAGGATTTCATGTTGGCTGGTTTGAGCCCATAGAAATAAGCCTGCTACGTTGCTCTGTTTACCCTTCGTCTGTTCAACTTTTCATCAGACCGATCCATCTCCTCAGACCTTTGAGAGAACTCTAACATAGCTGTCTCCTCCAGGAAGCCATAATTGGGAGAAGGGGGCAAAGACCCTAGTCCAACTCAGTCTGACCATAGAAATGTGATGGTTAATATTAAGTGTCAACTTGACTGGATTGAAAGATGCAAAGTATTGTTCCTAGGTATTCCTGTGAGGGTGTTACCAGAGGAGATTAACATTTGAGTCAGTGAACTGGAAGAGGTAGACCCACCCTTAATCTGGGCGGGCCCATCTAATCAGTTGCCCGCACGGATAGGAAAAGAAGCTGGCAGAGGAACGTGGAAAGACTAGACTGGCTAAGTCTTCCAGCCTCCATCTTTCTCCCATGCTGGATGCTTCCTGTCCTCGAACACTGGACTCCAAGTTCTTCAGCTTTGTGACTCTTGGACCTACACCAGTTGTTTGCCAGGGGGTCTTGGGTCTTTGACCACAAACTGATGGCTGCACTGGCGGCTTCCCTACTTTTGAGATTTTGGGACGTGGACTGGCTTCCTTGCTCCTCAGCTTGCAGACAACCTATTGTGGGACTTCACCTTATGATCATGTGAGTCAATACTCCTTAATAAACTCCCTTTCATGTATACATCTATCCTGTTAGTCTTGTCCCTCTAGAGAACCCTGACTAATACAATTCATTATGTACTGTAGTGAGCTGAATGGTAGCCATGCCAAAATGCATGCCTACATCATAATCTCCAGAACCTATGAATGTTGCTTTATTTGGAAAATGGGTATCTGCAGACATAATTAAGTTAAGGATGTTGAGATGGGGAGATCATCCTGGATTATTCAGATGAACCCTAAATCCAACGACAAGTGTCCTTATAAGAGCGAGACTGATATAAAAAAAGATGAGTTCATGTCCTTCGCAGGGACATGGATGAAGCTGGAAACCATCATTCTCAACAAACTAACACAGGAACAGAAAACCAAACACCGCATGTTCTCACTCATAAGTGGGAGTTGAACAATGAGAACACATGGACACAGGGAGGGGAACATCACACAACAGGGTCTGTCAGTGGATGGAGGGTTAGGGGAGGGATAGCATTCGGAAAAATACCTAATGTAGATGATGGGTTGATGGGTGCAGCAAACCACCATGGCACTTGTATATCTATGTAACAAACCTGCACATTCCGCACATGTATCCTAGAACTTAAAGTATGATAAAAAAAAAAAAGTAGGAGTTATCTCCTTTCATTTTTCAGAGCATAAGCTCTCACAGGGATTATTAAATCAGATTCCTCTATGGCAGAAAACGATAGAGAATTTGCCCTAAAACAATAATTTGTGAGAATAAAAACCAGGCATTTTTATAGTAGCATTATTTTTAAGAGTAAAAAATTGGAAGCAACGTAAAACACTGACAGAGTGTGGTGGCTCACACCTGTATTCCCAGCACTTACGAAGGCCGAGGTGGGAGGACAGCTTGAATCCAGGAGTTCAAGAGCAGCCTGGGCAACATAGCAAGACCCCACTGTACAAAACAAAATTTTAAAATTAGCTGAACCTGGTTATACACACCTGTAGTCCCAGCTACTCAGGAGGCTGGGGTGGGAGGATTGCTTGAGCCCAGGAGTTTGAGGCTGCAGTGAGCTATGATCGCAGCACTGCACTGCAGCCTGGGTGGCAGAGTAAGACCCTGCCTGTAAATAAACAAATAAAAAGAAATCAAATATAAGCAGTTAGAGATTGACTATTCAAATTAAGACATTAATTTGAGAAAATCATGTAGTTCTGTGAAAACAACAAATAAAAAAGGAGTGAGGCTGAGAGAGATTTGACAGGCAGAAGAGGAGGGGGCAATGTGACCACTGAGGTAGAAATTGTAGTGATGCAGCCACAAGCCACTGGAATCTGGAAAAGGAAAAGAACGGACTCTCTCCTAGAGCCTCCAGAGGAGGGCAACTGGAGACTCGAGTTTGGCTTTCTAGACTCTCAAACTTTGAGAGAAAAAAATTTCTTCTGGTTAGAGTCACGCAGTTTGTGGTAATGTGTTACGGTAGCCACAGGAAATTAATAACTCATCCTTCAAATGTCACTCCTCTCTCATATATACTCACTCCTCTATTATGAGATATAGTTATTTGATGTATATGATTATTCACATGAAAACATTTTGCTGGTGTCTTTGGAATCACACAGACTTGGGTTTGAATCCTGGCTTAGGCACGCATTAGTCATAAAATTTGGGCAGGTATTTATATCTCACTGAGCCTCAGTTTCCTGTTGAATAAGGATAATAATATTTTGAAAGGTTGTGATAAGGTTAGAGACAATGTGTATGGTGTACGTAGCACCAAGCTTGGCATAAATGGGCATTCAGAAATGTTATTATATTCTCCATGTGGAATATGTTATCATGTGCTCCATGGGACCACATTCATGATAGCTAAAATTAAAATGTCCAAAGATTTAATGGATAACCATATCTACTTAAATAAGTCCACCCCAGTCCTAGTACACAACTCTCCTTCCTGAAAACTGCTCCCATCTACACTTCCCTTTATCAATATTTCTTAACAAAAGCAAGAACCAAGGGGTTCTAAATTCTAATCTTAACACTTAACACTAAGGGTGATCCTCGGGAGGGTGATTCTGCATACTTCCAACAGTCTTTATCTACCTAAATTTCAGACTCTACCAAAAGGCTTAATGTGCCTCCTGAGATATGCAAAGATCTGTAAACAAATAGGAAAGCACAAACATTTTCATCTCTGATGTGAACTGTGTCATCATTAAGCCATCAAAGCAGTGGCACTAGACCTCTATTCAAATGATTACTTTTGCAAAACAGAATAATTTACCCCAGGGATTTAAAATCTACTTCAGCATCGGTCAAACATTGTACCAGCAAATCCAAAGCCAGAGCAGAACTAGAGCAGATGTCTCTGCTTTCCAGAGACATCTCTACAAGAGAATTCCTCCTGTAGTGTATAGCCAGAGGTTCTTAGTGTCCCAAGAGATTATACCAAAATGGATTTTGGAATACCATTGGCCTCCTCAAGTGCCCCTGTAGGTATTTTTAAAGTATTGAATATAAATTATAATTAGTAATGGCCTATCATTCAACAATTTTGAGGAGTTTATTTACATTCTATAGGCATTTTTCTCTTTTTTTCTTTTTTTTTTTTTTCTTTTGAGAAGAAGTCTCACTCTGTCACCGAGGCTGGAGTGCCGTGGCCCTATCTCGGCTCAATGCAACCTCCTCCTCTCGGGTTCAAGTGATTCTCCTGCCTCAGCCTCCTAAGTAGCCCGATTACAGGCACCCGCCCACCACACCCTGCTAATTTTTGTATTTTTAATACAGACAGGGTTTCACCATGTTGGCCAGGCTGGTCTCCAACTCCTGACCTCAAGTGATTTGCCCGCCTCGGCCTCCCAAAGTGCTGGGATTACAGGCGTGAGCCACTGTGCCCAGCCTCTATAGGCATTTTTCAAGTTTCACTTAGTAATAGCTCTATGTAAGAGGATGTTGAGATGTTATTCACCGAGATAACTACCACGAAGGGCAGGAGAGTTTTCAGCATTATGTTAGCTTCAGGAACACATGTCCATGCAACTGTGTCTCTCAGGGACAGGGCTCTGCTATTGGTGTTATTAGAGAAAGGGCAAAGCAAGGCTCATAAAATGTATACTCTCTTTTCTCATCTCTCTAACTCCTAAAAATATGTCCGCTGCCATGCAAGTGATCAAAACATTTCCCTCAAGTCTTCTGAAATAATCCAATTTAAATGCTAAAATAATATAAGGAAAGGGAAAGATAGAGTCTCATGTATGTACATGTGTCTTCAGGGCAAGGAGGCTGAGACATAGGAAGGCTTCACTGAGAAAGTAAACATTTGAACAAGACCACCAGCATGCGTAGAGTAGAATGTCATGCAAATGCTAGATTTCAATTTTCAATTGAAAATTTAAAAATTACCATCAACTATGTTTATATTTGCCATGTGCAGTTCTGAAAGCAGGAGTTTGGGAAATAACCAAAAAGTATTGAATATGAAATGCTTAAAAGACAAGAACACTCAAAATATGCTCAGGTTCCTTTGCCTCATTCATATGTATGACGGTAGCTACTATCCCTGAGGCAGTTTTAACAAGCTCACCACAGAGTGGAATGTTGCATTCGGAACTCTTTTTATTGCACCTTTAGAAATTTTAGACCTGAAAATATAGTCTGAGTGAATTTACAGAAACTACTTTAATTGTTCCATTGTTGGCTGATCAGTCAAGGGAAGGATGAAATGCAGACAAAAAAGAAAAGGGTATGGAAATAAAAAGGTACAAAAGAAGAAAAATAACTTCAAAGTAGTCAAACTACTATACTCATATAGACATGTCCTTGTGTTGACATGATTCTTTAAACCCATTATCTTTCTCCAAAAGTACCTTTTAACCTCAAACTTAAATCAGTGATATTTCCTAATTTCCTTGGGGAGGAAGCATGGATCCACTGTTTTCAATGATAATGATTTTTTTGTTTTTCAAACATACTAAAATCTCCAGCATAGTCGAAGAATTTAATCTTATCATTGGCAATGAAGTGATATGGAGAGCAGAAGCTGTGTACATCATTTGGTAAACTTAAGAAAAATTTCCACTCCCAGCTGTCCTTATTCACTACTTTTCTTTGATAAATCAAAAAAGGAAAAGAGGGCTGGGCACCGGTCCCTCGTGCCTGTAATCCCAGCACTTGGGGAGGCCAAGGCGGGCGGATCACGAGGTCAGGAGTTTGAGACCAGCCTGGCCAACATGGTGAAACCCTGTCTCTACTAAAAATACAAAAATTAGCCAGGTGTGGTGGCGGGTGCCTGTAATCCCAGCTACTCGAGAGGCTGAGGCAGAATTGCTTGAACTAGGGAGGCGGAGGTTGCAGTGAGCTGAGATTGCGCCACTGCACTCCAGCCTGGGTGACAGGCAAGACTCCGTCTAGGCGGGGCGGGCGGCAGGGGAAGGAAATGACAATACCTCATAAAGTACTTGAAACCCTACAAACAGAGCTCTGCATTGTCTTTCTTTCACAGAAATGCCTATTTTCCTTCTTAGGGCATGTTTATGCCAGTCTCCTTCCTATCCATTAAGGTAATGAGGCCTGAATTTTCTGATATCCTTCAGACTCTATCTCATGCAGCAGCCTCTTCCACAATGTTTGTTTAAAATCATTCATTTATTCACCTATACAACAAATATTTACTAGTGCCTACTAGGTACTCAGCATCATTCTGGGTATTAGGCATACAATGGAGAATGAGGAAAGCAACCTTACGGAGCTTGGATTCTAATAGGACACCCCTCAGAAAAAATAAGCTAATTAAATAAATGATTATTTAATACAAGCTCCAACGAATAAGTATAGCCTGTTGAGAGTTTATAACAGGTATCCTTTGGGAGCAGAGGTAGGGGGTGAGCGGGTGGGGCATTGGCCAGATAAGGCCACCATGGGAAAATTATATTTAAGATAAGATTAGAAGAATGTTGGAGTCAGTTAGGTAAAAAGAGGTGGGGAACATTTTCCCAGGCAGAGAAAGAGAATGTGGAAGTCCTTATGGAGGGAAAAATTCTGGCAGTTCTGAAATTAATGAAAGCCAGTTAAATTACTATATTGCTGCTCATTAAGTGTATGGCTTGGGAAGCCACTTTATTCTTCTGACCCTTGGTTTTCGTGTCCATCAAATGGGTATAATAATAGGTTTATGAGATTGAAGGTCAAATTATATAATAACAAATTATTTATTGAATATTTTGTTAACTTATTAACTATTATCAAATATTAAGCACACTTAACTATTACTAAAATTTTAGTAAAACATTTATGAAACTATTTATTAGTCTGAAATAGCACATACTATTTTTCACTAGAGAATTTTGATGTACTAATTTTGTAACAACTATTTATTTCATAGAGTTTTTTGTTTGTTTGTTTGTTTGTTTTGGTTTTTTTTGTCACTCCGTTGCCCAGGCTGGAGTGCAGTGGTACAATCTCAGCTCACTGCAACCTCTGCCTTCTGGGTTCAAGCAATTCTCCGGTCTCAGCCTCCCAGGTAGCTAGGACTACACGCGTCTGCCACCATGCCCGGCTAATTTTTGTATTTTTAGTACAGATGGGGTTTCACCTGTTGGTCAGGCTGGTTTCAAACTCCTAACCTCAGGTGATCCACCCACCTCAGCCTCCCAAACTGCTGGGATTACAGGAGGCGTGAGCCACCGTGCCTGGCCTTCATAGAGATTTTAAATTGAAACTGGATATGGCTTAATCTCACTGCCACTTAAACTGTTCCAGAGCCTAATAAAAGAAAAACTTTCATTCTGTTAATGAAGGAAGGATAATATTGATCACAAACCTAATAAAATTATACAAAACAAAACCCTACAGACCAATCTCATAAATATCGAAGAAAATTTTCAAATCATAATACAAAGCAGATTCCAATTGAACATTAAAAATAAAAAGAAAGAAAGCCATTATTGCAAAATGAGATTTATTCTGGAATTACAGGGATGATATTGTATTAGAAAATCTATTATTTGCCACTTAAATAAATCTAAAGAAAATCACGAGCTTTTTTACACAGATGCTGAAAATAGGCTGTACAAAATTTAATGCCATAATGTAACATTATATAACACACACAAAATACACAAATATAAATGTATGTGTTTATAGATATGTTGTTCGGGATTCTTTATGAACATTGTCAATAAGGAGACAAACAATGGAAATAGTCCATCTATGTCCATTATAACTTCATACCGAGAGAAAACAATTGGAGGCATGAGAATTAGAAGTTTTTGCCTATAATATAATATTTGGAAAACCAAAGACAATAAATGTCAAAATTAAATAACATTTGAAAATTAAGTTTTTGGCATGATTTAAAATTTTCACACAAAAATAGTATTATACAGACACATACACACACACATAAATCTGTCAAAAGCTACTTAGGAATACAGTATCTAAAACCTATATAAGAAAACATTAAAACATTCCTGAGAGGCTCAAAACTAAATTTGAACAATTAAAAGGGCATTTATTGTTCTTGGATAGCATACATTAACTTCATAATAATGTCAATACTCCCCAAATTAATATATAAATGTAGGGCTATTTCAACAAATATAAGTTATTTTTTCTAATGTTAAACATGTGAATTATAAAATTCACATAGAAAACAAAACATGTAAGAACCCTGAGAAAGAACAACAATAAAAGGAAGACTAACGCTACCAGATATTAAAACATACTCTAAAGTTTCTATAGATTGTGAGGTAATGACATAAATAAGGTCTACAGAATATTTAACTGAATAGAAAGTACACAAATAAATACAAGGACTCATGGTAATTTAGTATATATGATAATCATATCACATTGAAGATGCAATGAGTGTTTAACGTATGGCTTGGGACACCTCAATAGCTCTTTGGAAAAAAATTAATTGAATACTTGCTTCACATCATACCCCAGAGTAAACTTCTAATAGAAGAGAGATATAAATGTTAAAAAACTGAGACCATAGAAGTACTAAAAGAAAACACTGGGGGCATTCCTTTATAACCTAGACGTGGAGAAAGTCTTCTAACTGTAACTCAAAATCTAGAAGCAATAAAAGAGAGCACTGACAAATCTATCTGCATGAAAACAAATAAAACTTTTGAATTGGAAAATACACATGTCATAAAAAGGATAAAACACAAATGGCAAATTGGGAGAAAATCTATACAAGTTATATCAAAAACAAAAGACTATTTTTTCCTGGTAGACAAGAGCTTTTAAATAATAATTAAAAAACAAGATAAATGATCAAAAGACATTAACAGATAATTCATGGAAAAAGAAACACAAATGGCCCTGAACATATGAAAAATACTTCACTCATAATAAGAGAAATACAAAGTAATCCTACACTGAGATATTTCAAAAAATCTATCAGATAGTCAGAAAATCAAAATAGCCCTTATCTTGGAAATTGCATAAGAATACAGGCAGTCTTATCCATTTATGTGGATGTATAAAATGGCAAAACCACTATGGGAGGTATTTTAGCAATATCTGACAAATTGCATGTGTGTTTAGCCTTTGATCAAGGAAACCTTCTTCCAAAAACTTAAATGTATACTTCCACAAATATAAAACAAAATATGTCCAAATTTATTAATGGTAAAACTTATTGGTAATAACAAAATAATTTCCCATACATAGGAAAATTTTTAATAACTAGGACAAATCCATGGAATTAACTATGCAGCTGCACAGAAATGTAGAAGGCACCTATGAACTGACACAGTTACTTCTGAATTTACAGTTAAGTGACCAAAGCAGGTGCAAATTAATGTGTGTGGAAAAGTTCCCAACTCATTATAGGAGGGCAGTATTGCCCTCATACCAAAACCAGACAAAGACATAATAAAAAATACATATAATTACTCCTTATGAATAGAGACAAAAATCCTTAACAAAATACGTGCAAAAGAAATTTAGCAACAGATAAAATGTATTATACAACATGAACAAGCGTGATTTATTCTAGGAAGTCAAGATTGATTCAACATTTGAAAGCCAGTCAAGGTAATAACTCCATATTAGCAGAATATAAAACAGAAACCATATGATTATCTCGATAGATACAGAAACAGCACTGGACAAAATCCAACATCCTTTCATGATTAAAAAAAAAAAAAAAAACCCATAAACTAGGAGTAGAGGGAATTTCTTCAACTGATAAAGAGCATCTATGAAAACTGCACAGCTAACCTCATACTTAATGATGGAAGGACTGAATCCTTTCCCTCTAAGATCATGAACAAGACTGCTCACGCCACTTCTATTCAACATTGGACTTAAAGGTCTAGCTAGAAAAATTAGGTAAGAGAAAGAAATAAAAGTAGTTCAGATCGGAAAGGAAGAAGTAAAACTATCTCTACATGTATAGGACATAATCTTGTATATAGAAAATCCTAAGCAATCCGCGAAACAAACTACTAGATCTAATAAGTTCAATAGGGCTGCAAGATTAAGATCAATAAACAAAAATCAATTGTATTTCTATGCACAAACAATGGATAATCTGAAAACAAAACTTTTAAAATTCCACTTAGAATAATATAAAAAGGATAAAATACTTAGAAAACATTTAGCAAAAATAAATGTAAAACATATAATAAAATCAACAAAACACCAATGAAACAAATTATGCAATACTTAAATTAGATAGAAAGACATCCATGTTCATCAACTATAAGATTTAATGTTGTTAAGACCGCAACACTTCCCAAATTGATCAGGTTCTATGCAATCTCCATTAAATTCCAGATGTAGCTTTTGAAGAAACTGAGAATCCAATCATAAGACTCACATGAAAATGCAAGGGACCCCAAACAACCAAAACAATCTTGAAAAAAGAATAAAATTGGAAGACTCACAATCCTCAATTTCAAAAGTTACTACAAAGCTACTATGAACAAGACAGTTTGATACTGTCATAAAGATAGACATGTAGATTAATTGAAAGAATAAAATTGAGATTCCAAAAATAAACAAAAATACATTTGTCAATTGCTTTTCAATAAGGGTCCCAAGAGACTTCAATGAGAAAATAATAGTCTTTTCAACAAATGGTGTCAGGACAACTAGATATCCATATACAAAAGAATGAAGTTGAACTACTACCTCATACTGTATATGAAAATTAGTTCAAAATGGACCAAAGACCTACATGTAAGAGCTAAAACTGTAAAACTCTATGGACCATGAAAACATAAATGTAAAACATGAAATCTGTGAAAACATAGGTGTTAATGTTGTGACCCTGGATTAGGCAATGGTTTCTTAAATATGACATGAAAAGCACAATCAATGAAAAACTAGATAAATTGGACTACATCAAAATTAAACATTTTTGTGCATCAAAGGATACTATGAAGAATGTGTAAAGCCAATCGATTAATGGGAGAAAATATTTGTAAATCATGTATCTGATAATTGTCTAGTATCCAAAATATATAAGGAACTCCTATAACTCAACAATGAAAAGACAGTCCAATTTTTAAAAATAGGCATTTCTCCAACAAAAGATATACAAATGTCCCATAAGCACATGACAAAATGCTCACCATCATTAAACATTAGTGAAATGTGAGTAAAAATCATGATATAACATATCACACCAACTAGGATGACTATAATAAAAAACAGACAATAAAAGGTGTTCCTGAGAAAGTGAAAACACTAGAAAATCTATACCCTACTGGTAAAGATGCAAATGGTACAGCTACTTTGGAAAACAATCTGGCAGTTCCTCAAAAAACTAAATAAAAAAATTACATATGACTGAGCAATTCCATTCCTATAGATATACCCAATATAATTGAAAACAGGTGTTGAAACAAAAATTTATACAAGGATTGTCATGGCAGCAGTATTCATAACAGCCAAAAATTGGAAACAAACCAAATGTTCATCAAATGATGAACAGGTAATGAAAAGTGTATCCATACAATGGAAAATAATTCAGCCATGAAAAGGATTGAAGTACTGATATATGCTGCAACATCAGTAAAGCTTGAAAATATGCTAAGGTGAAAGAAAGAACATGTATTGTATGATTCTATTTATATAAAATGTCCAGAATCGGCAAACCCATAGAAACAGAAATGAGATTAGTAGTGTCCAAGGACTAGAGAGTTATAGGGGCAGGGAGGGAGATGGAACAATGAGGAGTAACTAATGGGTACAGTTTATTTTTGGTATGATGAAAAGTTCTGGAATTGGATAGTGGTGATGGTAGCACAACTTTGTGAATATACTAAAAATACTGAATTATACACATAAAAGGGTAAATTGTATGGCATGTGGATTATATGTAAACAGTTTTTTTTAAAAAAGAGTAGTCTTTTTCCTCAAATCTCATACTGGTTCTTCCACTGCACTCCAGCCCGGGCGACAGAGCAAGACTCCGTCTCAAAAAAAAAAAAAAAAAAAAAAATCTCATACTGGTTCTTGCCAGTACAACAGTAATGGTGAAAAATGAGGATGGAATCAGAGAATCACAGAGTTGGAAGGACAGCGCCAGATACTCATTCTAAAGGCCCTAATGTTGTTAAAGGCAAGAAAGACCTGCAATGGTCTGCTAATGAAAATACTTCACATTACAAATGAGGAAACGAAGGCCCAAAGGAGATGAATAATTTGCACAAGGCATTTTCAAAAGCAACATGAAATTGTAAACTGAGCACTGGACTTGTGGTAGGAATTCCTGGCCCAGTTTCTGTCATTTTCTATCACAAACAAGCCCCTGAGCATTGCTGAGTCTAAATATTGCAACGTGTAAAATATGAATACAATATCTCCTCACCAACTTGTATCAAGAAAATGAATATGAAAATAAGTTATGTGTCAAATGTTCTTCATATGTTCATTAATATTTAGCATCTATTCTTGTGAATGTCCCTCTGTATATTTTATTGTGTTGACCACCTTTTCTCCTATGACATTCCAAGTCCCCCAATATTAGTGTCTTTCTATCAGGACACGCAAGTCTATCATAAAAGTCAATCTTACGTTCTTATTTTGCTAAGTAATATCTACTAAGGAAAAGAAGAACAGGGCTAACACTTACTTACTACCAAACAAGATATTAGTTAGATTTTTTTCTTACATTATTTCTGAGATATAATTATTCCCATGATATATGTGCAGAAGTTTAGAATCAGATAAATCAACTCAGTTGTCTATGGTTTCCAGAGTGAGCCTATGGCAACGACAGGACAGGGATCAAAGTCCTTCTGGTCACCAAACCCATTCTAATTAAACTCAGACTTTGTGCAAGGAACAATCCATTCTCAGCTCACAACAAACCAATCTTTCCATATATGCTTGTCTATCTCTTCTAAGGTCCATTTTCTGATGCTAATTTCAGCCCCCTCCACTTTTTATTCCAATGAATCACAAATTTAGGTATTCCATATACATGTTGATCAAGTCTCCTACATATGTGGCTCACCTTCTCCACAGATGACTAAAATCCTTCCACTTGTCCTCTTGCTACACAGGGCGATAAAAAGTTATTCCAAAAATTAATAGTAAAATTATTATCTTATTTTTAAAAAATACACACACACACACATAACAGTAGTGAAAAAGTACTCTAAGCCATTAATATTTTGTTATTTAGTTTTTAGTTTCTCCTATCCACAGAGTTGAGTCTTATTCAGTCCCAATCATAAGTTAGCTTAACACTTTCCTGGAACATAGACTATCTAAGGTTATTCAGACATCAAAACTACTGAGCAGCAGGGGCTAGAACAGTAAGAACAGACTGTTGCTTCTGAAAATAATGTCAGAAATCTTCTAGGTACATCCAGGTATAATGAAAACAGGAGAGTGCTATTGAAATGACTGTGATTTGTTAAAAAAGGAGGGAGAGTGTTTTCAGACCTAGCTCCTCCCTGGCAAACAAGAAGTATGTAATGTAGAAGCCACCAGCATTAAGTTATTTCTACCAGAAAAATTCTGTTGACACAGGACTAAAAGAGGCTGCCTTATAATTATCCTTACTGCAGAAGAGTGGCATTACTAGGAAGTAAATAAGATCCCAAAAGGTTTTCAGGAACACTGCCGTAGAGGGAGAAGGACAGAAAAACGAAAAACAAAAACAAAAACAAAACAGCAAATAGCACTCCCTAGAAAAATATTGCCAAGAAACAGATGTGACCTATCATATGACCATCATATCATATCATATCACCATCAATTTTTTTTTTTTTTTTTTGAGATGGAGTCTTGCTCTGTCGCCCAAGCTGGAGTATAGTAGCATGATCTTGGCTCACTGCAACCTCCGCCTCCTGGGTTCAAGCAATTCTCCTGCCTCAGCCTCCCAAATAGCTGGGATTACAGGCACGTGCCACCATGCCCGTCTAATTTTTTTGTATTTTTAGTAGAGACGGGGTTTCATCAGGTTGGCCAGGCTGGTCTTGAACCAATTTTTTAATATGAAGGAATCACAGCTAAACAAGAAGATAACAAATCAGAGTTATGAGATTCAGGAATATGTAGAAGTCAATAGAAGCTAAACATGACCCGGAAGCACTTGTCAAAGAAGCGGAAGAAGAGCAAATAAAATTATCACAGAAATGAAAGCCAAACTGAAAGCAATGCAAAGATTGACAATGCTGAAAACATTGTAAAGGACATAGAGAACAAGATGGAGAAAAGTAAGCAGAATGAAATGGAAATAAAGAAAACATTTAAAAGTCTGGGAAATTTTAAAGTATGGAGGGCAGGTAAAGGAGAGTAAACATAAGTACATGTTAGCATATATTATATATACTCAAAAAATAAGGAAAGCTTTGCATAAATGAAATAAGCTTTGATTCTACATAACAGACAGTGACACTGGGTTTCAGAAAAAATGACAAAGAGTGAATAACACTGAGATATATTCTATGCAAATATCAAGAAAAATTCTCTGAGAACTAAGTAGAACTCTCAACAATATGAGAGGAAAATATCAGAGTGGTCTCAGACTTCTACAAAATACCATTCAATGATAACAAATAGTGGAGAAATAAGAAAGGGGGATCCACAAACTCTACACATAATGAAACTGTCATTCACCCTAAAAAACTCAGGGTAAATAATCCCCAGTTGTTTTTTTATTCCTAAGAAACAACTAAAAAGAACAGCAAAAAAATTACTAACATAAAGAGGTAAGTTGAAAATATGGGCAGAATAGTAATTATTTAACCCATTTATCTGCTATATTAAAACAAATGGGAAGATTATGGTCACAGGAAAAATGTTATGATATAACATTTTATATCATATAAATGTTATGATATAAATGTTATGATAACATAATGATGTCACTTATAAACTTGATAAAGAGTATTAGTGTATTGAATTTCTCATCTTTCATGGCTAAATAAAAAGGTATGATTCATATCTGAAAAATAATAGCGGTGTCTGGACTATTAAAAGGCATAAACACTAACAGAAATGATATAAGCAATTAAATTGGGGAGCGCAGAGATGGGAGGAGAGTGGAAAAAAAGGAAAATATACTAAATATTTTCTCAACAGCCTGAACTATCATAAAGTAAATAGGCAAACGACAAACTAAGCATAAATATTTGCGACATATATCACAGATCACTAATAAATAAAGAGCTTCTAAAACATTGAGAGAGTAACACTAACAACCCAAGAGAAAATTGGGGAAGGATATGAAAATAAAGCAAATCCAGAATATAGGAAATTTTATAGACAAATAACCAGGTTTCCTCAAAGAATAAATTGCCGAGAAAAAAAAAGAGTGGGAGGAACTGTTATTAATTAAAAGAAGGTTAAGAGATATATAGACCAAATGCAATGTGCTGACATTTTAAGGAAAGTAATTCAAGCAGACAATTAAAGACATTTTTAGGACACTGGGGATATTTGACTCAATTGAATATTAAATATTAAGGAGACTGTTAATTTTAGTAGGTCTGTTAATGATATGGTGGATTATGTTTTTTAAGGCCTTATCTGTTAGAGAAACATACTGAAGTATTGAAGGGTAAACTGAAGTGATATCTAGGATTGGTTTCAAAGTATGCCATAAAAATTGCAAGAAATGTAAGGGATAAACAAAGCAAAAATGCTGATAATTTTTTAATCCAGGAGATGAGTCTGTGGGGGTTCATGATAGTATTCTTTCTACTTTTGTATATGTTAAAATTTTTATTGTGTACATTCAAATAAGCAGTTTATAAAAATCCTATATGGCAGTGCAACTATCTGTGTCTAGAGAACACATAAATCTGAAACATCACAATGACTTTAGTTACCATTGAAATATAAATCCCTTTACTTTCTTTTTACTGATGTTACTTGTTTTAAATCTGAAGCTTTAAAGTGGGGCGTATAAAAATAGCCCCAGCAACAGTTTTATATCTTTAACTGACTGATTCTGAACTGACTGGTCAGTTCAATTACACTGACTGTATAGGAACTTTGGCTAAAATGTAAGAATTACATTATTGCAATTTTGCTGATGAAATCCTTGGTCATTTAGAGAGGGGAGTGGAGGTGTGTAAATTTTGTGGATAGAATAATAAGAAATACAATGTATCACTGACCATATGTCAGATACCAGCCTCTGAGGGGAAAAAGGGAGGTACACCAATGTTGCTATATCTACTTATTCTGAAACACCCTTTTCAGCACCTCTCCATTTTATATGGTTTGGTTCTGTGTCCCGACCCAAATCTCATGTTGAATTGTAACCCCAATGCTGGAGGTGAGGTCTGGTGGGAGACGATTGGATCATGGGGTCAGTTTCTCATGAATGGCTTCATATCATCCCCCTTGGTACTGCATAATGAGTGAATTCTCACAAGATTTGGTTATTTAATAAGTGTGTAGCACCTACTCCCTCATTCTGTCTTCCTCCTGTTCCACCATGTAAGACATGCTGCTTCCCCTTAGCCTTCCCCCATGATTGGAAGTTTCCTGAGGCCTCCCCAGAAGTCATCATGCTTCCTGTACGGCCTGAGGAACCATGAGGCAATTAAACCTCTTTTCTCTGTAAATTACCCAGTCTCAAGTGTTTCTTGGGAGATGGGATTAATATACCACTCCTCCTCCCAACTCATCCATGGAAGGGTTTTTGCTCCATGAACAAACCTGCTATGGTGTTCATAATTCCTTCAAGCAAGCAATTGCTTCAATCTATCCCAGGGTTAAAAAAATAATAATAAAAATAAATAAATAAAAGACACTAGGCCGGCGTGGTGGCTCACACCTGTAATCCCAGCACTTTGGGAGGCCGAGGTGGGTGAAACACGAGGTCAGGAGTCTGAGACCAGTCTGGCCAACATGGTGAAACCCCGTCTCCACTAAAAATACAAAAAATTAGCTGGGCATAGTGGCGGCACCTGTAATCCCAGGTACTCAGGAGGCTGAGGCAGGATAAACGCTTGAACTCAGGAGGTGGAGGTTGCAGTGAGCCAAAATTGTGCCACTGCACTCCAGCCCGGGCAACAGAGTGAGACTCCCTCTCAAAAATAAAACAAAACAAAATTTTAAAAAATAGAACATTTTGTGGACAATGGAACATTTGAAGACAAAGGAACACATTCTAACAGGCATTTTAGGCAAGAGAAAAAAATGCAAGGTAGATGATCAGATTTTCATTAAGGGAGATAAGGGGTTACCAGCACTGTCAAAGGATACCATTGTACTTACCTTTAGAACTAAGTGGTCTAAGACTGTAGGGAATATACTTGAGCTATTCAGTAATGCAAACTGCTGCCAGACACTAAACCATGACTTAGCAAAATCCATAAATCAAAGCAAATAATAAATATTCTTCATACAATTATCCCACCCTTACCATCAAGGAAAACATTCTCACGATCTTGAATTAATACAGTTTTATTAGCTTTGCTTTACTCAATTTAAGAACCTAGAGGCCGGGTGCGGTGGCTCACACCTATAATCCTGGCACTTTGGGAGGCCGAGGCGGGTGAATCATGAAGTCAGGAGTTCGAGGTCAGCCTCTACTGGCGAAACCCAGTCTCTACTAAAAACACAAAAATTAGCCAGGCGTTGTGGCGGGTGCTTGTAATCCCAGCTACTCGGGAGGCTGAGGCAGGAGAATCGTTTGAACCCAAGAGACAGAGGTTGCAGTGAGCCGAGATAGTGCCACTGCACTCCAGCCTGGGGGCGACAGAGCCAGACTCCGTTTAAAAAAAAAAAAAAAAAAAAAAAATTTAAGCATATTTTTAAAAATGCAAATATCCCACTAATTTCAACAAGACTTTTCCCTCTAATCTGCCTACTTCCAAATTACTGAGGTTTCAGCTATGTTTTAATAGCAGAAAATAATCAAATATACATGTGCATAAAGTACCTCTAGCTTTATATACCATTCTGCAGGATACAGCAACACGGACTTAATAGATGGCAGTGCTTATCTATTCAAATGAATAGAAAAGTCCAAAGATATATTGGTATATTTAATATGATTAAATGATTATGACCTCTAATATGACTAATTTCATTTCATTGATAGTATAATTTCAGTGGCCATTTCAAGTCTATTATACCCAAAATGAGAATTCAGGAGTCTGAAGTTCATATTTGTTCAGCATTCCTACCTATTTTTAATAGTTTTGATAGAAGTGGCGCTTTCATCCTTAGACATACTTCTATTTCTTCCTTCTTTTTTGCAATGCTTTATGCCATTATCAGGAATTCCTCCCTGGGTGATGGAGCCCTTGCCAATATCTGCGCTTTTATTGCAGAATCTGTCCCCAGAGTAACCAGAATCTCACACTTTCCTTTTCTGCATCTCACAGCATAACCTGTTCGTCCATGATGCATGAAGGACATCACCTAACACATACACACACACACACACACAGCACACACATACAGGGTCACAGCAAGCTCATGTGCACATGCACACATACTCAGGAAATGTACATTTCAGATCACAGAAGCTCCTTGGCCTAGTTCTCCCAGATGCCATTCAGATGCTGCCTCGGCATGGCATCCTTACTGACCCTCCCTTCCTCCACAGAACACATACTCATATGTCCTCAACTTCTACCCTAGAAAGGTCATTCCTAGATCTAATCACAGCCCAGATTCTCTTCCTGGCCCTTTCCTGTAACTAATCATCGAAGTTCTGGCCCAAGGCACAGTAAAAGTAGCAGACTGGACTAACTATGAAGGCAGAGATGACATTTTATTCAATGATGTTTCTATAACTCCACTCAGCATAACTGGGCCATAATCAGTTTGGAATAAATTATTTTTAGTCTCACTAGATCCTTTACCTTTTAGATCTTGCTCACTTTTCCCCATTTATCCCCAATTCAAGGCCTTTCTAGTCAGGAAGAAAGTGTAATTATCTGGCCTCACACATATTATGTCTCAAATATAAACTCTCTCTATTCCAAGGGTTTTTGTATATTTTCCAAGGAGACTGGGAGAAGTGATCAATGAATTCTAAATAACCAGGTGTCTCCTTGATTCAGATTTGGAGGCAGCAGCTCCCTGAAGAGCCCCAGATCTCATTTCCACCCAAGCCTTGGCCTCTTTTATTAAGTCATACTCACCCCTGTCCCCACCCTCCAGAAACAGCTATCCTAGGTGTGAGATATAATTCCTACCCTGAACTTTGCCTGTTCACCACGTAAACAGCTTTGTTTCTTGCTTCATATAAGACTTCATAAAGTAAATGGGGTCTTATCATGCTCTCATTTCCATTATCCCTGAACCTGCTCTGCTCCTCTTTACGCTGACATTTTCCTACTAAAGCCACGCTCAGAGCCAGAGACTTGCTTCCTGAGAATTCTGTCCCCAGGCCCAGAAGTAACAGCCCATGGTTTACTGAGTGCTCACCATGTAGCAGGGAAAGTTCTAAATGCTGCATGGGTATGATCTCATATAATCCACACCTATCAGGTGATTAATATGAAGCCCCATATCTCATTTAATCAACACTGAGGTTTACCAGTACAAATGAAATATCTTGCCTCAAAAGGCCTTAAACAGTAAGGAAATGTGTTATCTAAATTAATTAAAGGTTATAAAGTCAAGTTGCCTCCAGACATGGTACAATGAGGGAGGACATCTGGACAGATATAAATGAGAACTTTGAACCCCTCACATCCTCCTAAACCTTTCTAAGAGGTAGTCCTCTCAAATCCCCAACCAAGCTGCTCTGCATTAAACATTTCAATGACTTAACCTGGGGCAATGGCCTCACACAGGTACGCAGTTTCTTCTCAGCAGCCACCCCCTTCACTGCTCTGAACCCTCCAGGCCCAGAGATCTCAGCATAGCCCCCAGATAGCAGTACAAAGTCTGATTTAAGAGATAACCAAGCATCTTGCTAATTTCCATAGGGAGGAGTCTGGGACACATCTATGAGTGGAAATTCTAAGGATGTCTGCCCAAGGAGGATGAAATGTTTGTTAAGATCAGGGTATATCTTTATGGATGCACTTGCCCAGGATCTGGGACTTAATGTTAGCCAGAGCACCTGTAAGTGACATGTTGGCTATTTGGAGTTTGAAAGTGATAATGTACTATGTTGGCTCTCTGGAGCCTGAACTCAACAGCTGCATATAGGCAATAAGGATTAAGGGGCAGAACTTCCCTGGCACAATATTAAGGAATCCAAAAGCTCAGAGAATTAGGAGAATACATATATATGTCCTGGTTTATGCCTGTTGTTATGGTCTAATTATTAATACTGCCCTCTTTGCCATCTGCTCAGCCAACTCTTACCCATGCCACCCTGGAGGACCCAGAGAACACACCCTTCGCCAGGGCTTTAAGAAATGCGTTGGTGAAGGAAGCATCAGAACCCTGACAAAGCCCTGAGGTAGCTGTCCCCAGCAGCCTGGAGTTGACAGCAGGGATTCCTAGGATTGGTTGTATTCCCTGATTTCCATGGGAATAACGGTAGTCACAGTGACAGTTCTAGAGGTCAGTGATAGCACTTAACTATTAAAAGACAATCATTTCGTTTTTTAGTGCTTGATATTTATTGAAAATAATGCCAATGCTTTTTCCAGGTAGTATTGAGGAGCTGGGCTGAGTGCTTGTTTGTTTTGTTTTTAGTACTATTTGTCCAAATGCATACATCTGTGGGACTGCTGCGATTTTGAAAGAAAAATGACAGCTGTGTAAAACCAGTGCATAGGAAAAAAGAAATATCAACAATTTGGCTGTCAGGCACACCGCGCCCCTGCAGCAATCTGGTATGGCAGGGGAGGACACTCGGAGTAGGTAGAAAACTAACCAGGCTGAATGACTGGCCTCTTCAGGGGTTGGTGAGCTGTCCAAATCAATGTCCGAAGAGGCAGAGCCAACTCTGGCATTTTCCAGGTTGGTCCTGATCTCGAAAGGCGGTAGTCTGTAGGTGGGATGTGGTGAGTGGATGTGAAGTGGCAGCATAGTTCTCTGGGCAGATGTAAGCCTGGCAGCAGGGCAGGTGGCAGCAGCAGGGCTATGGGTGGTCTGCGCAGTTTGTAACAGGGGCCTGGCCAATAGCTGGGGTTCAGGACACAGTTCAGATTAGCAGGGGAGGGATCCCCGGGATGGCCAGGGTAGATGACACTTCCAAGCACTTCCGAGTGAGTGAGGCTCCAGCCCCAACCCCAGCAGCAGGTAACTGGAGCGCTATTCCTGGAACAAAGACAAGCACTACGGAGAAATGAAGAAAGAGCAGACGGGCGCGGGTAGGGAAGGGGACCGGAGGGCAAGGGGGAGAGCAGTGGCTCCTGGCGGGGTGAGGGCTGCGGGGAGGGGGTGACGGCGTGCAGGGCCCTCCCCCCGAGGCCCGAGGGCCTAGTAATTATCCTCTTCGTCCTCGTCGTCGTCGTCTTCGTCGTCATCCCAGCCAAAGCACTGTTTCATCTCATCGAGGAAGGCTCGGTAATCACCTAGGATGGGGCTATCCATCTCGATGTAGGGCACCACCCACTCCTCGGCTTCCCCGGTGAGGAGACTGATTAGGAATGCCACCTTCATGGCGTCGTTGCAGAATCGGTTCTCGTTCACGAGCATGTAAGACGCTGTCTGCACGATAAACTCGGGGAGCCGGGAGCTCTCGCCATTAAACGTTTCGGGGAAGGGCACCGGGCAGCTCGGCGGACGTACCTGGCGCAGCAGGCTGGCCCTCTCGCACACCAGCAGCCGCAGCTGTTCCATGAGCTGGCTGTTCTCGATGGTCAGGGCGCGGTGCCGCATCAGGAGCGCGTGCAGCAGCAGCACCAGCTCATCCACCATTGCGAACAGCCTGGAAGGACAGGGCTCGGCTCGGTTCGGCTCGGCCAAGGTGCGCACGGAGGCCTCGCAGGAAGTGCGTGTCCACGGAGACGCTCGATGGCCAGGGGCTGGGGGCGGGGGGCGGTGCGCGCCGGGGTCCGGGAGGCTACGCAAGCTCCGCCCACGAGGCCATTCGGACGGATGGTGCGCCGGCGCGGCGCGGGAGGGGCGTGGCCAGACTGGGGGCCGCGGCTGCGTGGGGGCGTGGCCGGGATGGGAAGGGTTTAGACAAAGAGGGCGGGGCCAGGAAAAGGATGCACTGGGTCGCTGAACCACCGGCTTGTGGTAGGTCTCCAGGCGGGCAGTTAAAGGCTGGGGTAGGCTCCCCTAGCTCCTGGTTGTGGGGCCTGCGTTAGCAGAGGACCTGGCGAGCGCTGAATTTGGTCTCAGAGAAGGCAAATTTGTTCAAACTGAAAGGATTAGCCACCCTTCTACCTAGGCAACTCGCACAACTCAGTTGTTCCTTCGTGGGTCTGTGGCCACTAGATTCTCTTGGCGTGATGTTTTATTAACACATTTTCTTTCTTGTTTAAATCTCACTCAGAGAAGTATTGACAATGCTGGCTGCACTGTGGGACTCACACTTCCTTTTAGGATCATGAAGACCTTCAGGGGTTCCTGCCTTTCATGAAAAAGGCAGTATTTAAACAGTGACTTCTTTAGTAGGGGAATAATATGGTATACTCCCTTAAAACAAACAAACCAAAAAAACAAACCTAAGTAGCAGGATATAAAGAAGTTTTGCAAAATCAGTATCCAATAATCAATTGCAGGCATCCCACATATCTTTGATTCTCTATTTCTTGTCCTGCTAGTAGTGCCTTTGGCCACTGGGTTTTATTCTGTACTTAAAAATGAACTGTTAAGATGTTTGTGTTTTTAAATAATTTTGTTTTTCTACTTTAAACGGATCCCTGATCCTAGAGCCGACAGGAATTGTTGGCTCTGCTTTCAAATATATTGCCAATTCAGTCATGACTTGTCATTTCTACCACTGCCACCCTGATCTCCAGCCTTTCTCACCCAGACTGCTGCAACTAATCACTTAGCTTTCACTCTTTTCTTCCTATAGTATATTCTCCATAGAGTAGCCACAGGAATCCTTTAAAACAAAAATTAGGGCCGGGCGCGGTGGCTCATGCCTGTAATCCTAGCACTTTGGGTGGCCGAGGAGGGCGGCTCACGAGTCAGGAGATCGAGATCATCCTGGCTATCAGGGTGAAACCCTGTCTCTACTAAAAATACAAAATATTAGCGGGGCGTGGTGGCAGGTGCCTGTAGTTCCAGCTACTCAGGAGGCTAAGGCAGGAGAATCGCTTGAACCTGGGAGGCGGAGGTGGCAGTGAGCCGAGATAGCACCAGCGCACTCCTCCAGCCTTGGTTACCGAGCGAGACTCCATCTCTAAAAAAATAAAAAAATAAAAAAAAAAAACCAGTTAGATCCCTTCACGCCCCTGCTCAAAATCCTCCAGTAGTTTCACCTCAGAATAAAGAGCAAAGTTGCAGCCAAGGCCTACAAGGCCCCTCCTTCTATCCTGTGCCTCTTCCCATTTTCTGCTGTGCTCTCATCACTGTCTTCCTTGCTGATTCTCACACCCATCAGGCAGTTCTGGCTTCATAGCCTTTGCACCTTCTATCCCTTCTCCTTTGCAAGGATGTCATCCCAGTTGGCTGCCTGACTCCTCCTACTGCTTTCAGAGAGAACTTTTCTGACCACTGGACCTATCAGAGCACCCTGTTCTCTGCCACCAATCTGTAACCCTTTACTCTGCTTCATTTATCTACATAACATTTATTGTGCTACTAGCCACCATGTTGTATGTATATATAGGACTTTGCTCATCATCTGCTTCCATTTTAGAATATATAAGTCAAAGAAACACTGCTTTTGCTATCTGGTCTATCCCTAATGTCTAGATAAGTTCTGGCCCAGAGTAGAGGCTTCATTAATGTTTGGCGTGTAATATAATCTCAGAGTGCAGATGCTGAGATAAAAATTAGAGGTTGTGGCTGCACAAAGTGTTAAATAATACTCTTTAAATTGTTAAGTGTAAGGTTGGGCATGGTGGCTCATGCCTGTAATCCCAGCACTTTGGGAGGCCGAGGGGGGGGTGGATCACCTGAGGTCAGGAGTTCGAGACCAGGCTGACCAACATGGAGAAACCCCGTCTTTCCAAAAAATACAAAATCAGCCAGGTGTGGTGGCAGGTGCCTGTAATCCCAGCTACTTGGGAGACTGAGGCAGGAGAATCACTTGAACCCAGGAGGCAGAAGTTGCAGTGAGCCGAGATCACACTATTGTACTCCAGCCTGGGCAGCAAGAGCAAAACAACGTCTCAGAAAAAAGAAAAAAAAGAAACAGAAAAAAAAAAAATTGTTCAGTGTATTTTATCTCTGACCATGAATCAGTCTCGATTGTGAAACAATGACTGATGTAATAAAACTGGCTGAATAGATTTTTAAAGAAGTTCAATTCACTCCTTTAGGATAGAATTGAATGATCATCCATGGGAGTAGGAGACTGGGAAAGAGCAGAGAAATAGGGCCAAGACCCAAGCAGGGACATGGGGAAGATAACACTGGTGAAAGGATGGGCAGTGAAAAAAAGAGATAGGAAGAATGTGAGCTTTTGGCCTCTCCTGTGGTATCAGCTCCGCCACCCGAGAAGTTGGCAGGCAGGGATCCACTCTCACTCTTAATTTTATCTTCAGCACCTGGCAGTGTTTACTAGTTGTTCCATAAATGTTCAGTGTAAGGATTGAGGGGAGGGATGGGAAATGTGAAAAGTAGGTCTCTGACCCTCATGCCAAATTTATAGTTCAGAGTACAGGATGGGCCTGACTGGGACAGAGGTAGTGGCCAGCTCCACCTTTCATATCCAGGCCCTAATACAGGAAGAGTACTCAGGGTTCCACTCCTAGGAGCACACTTTTTTTCTTTCTTTCTTCTGTTTTTTTTTTTTTTTTTTCAGATGGAGTTTAGCTCTTGTTGCCCAGGCTGCAGTGCAGTGGCGTGATCTCGACTCACTGTAACCTCCGCCTCCTGGGTTCAAGTGATGCTCCTGCTTCAGCCTCCCGAGTAGCTGGGATTACAGGCATGCACTACCATGCCCGGCTAATTTTATATTTTTAGTAGAGATGGGGTTTTTCCATCTTGGTCAGGCTGGTCTCAAACTCCCAACCTAAGGTGATCCGCCCGCCTCGTCCTCCCAAAGTGCTGGGATTACAGGTGTGAGCCACCACGCCCGGCCTAGAGCACACTTTCTGTAGCAGACACTGGGCCAGGTGATTGGCAGGGCTGTCACAATGACTCATACACAAGGACCAGACATGGGAATGGGCATTTTAGAGCCAGAGACCCAAGAGGTAAATACCTAAACCTAATAAAGCAATAGGTTGATGGTGCTATACCATCATGCCAGCCTCTCTAACTCTGAAGCCTATGCCCTTGCTCTGAACAATTAATATGTGCTGGACCCTTGTATTTCAGTGGGCCCAGGCAGGTCTAGTGGGGAACCAGACATGATTAGGCAGATGCTGCCCTAATTTTCTTCCTACAATCCCATAGCAGAGGGATTCAGAGAGGAAACCAGATGAGGCAACCACTAGTATTCCCTCTGAGTGCGCTCTGAGACCCTGGAAGACAGGAAATGTCCTGCCCAAAACTGTGCCCAGAACTGAGCAGTGACTTTGGGAGGTGCTTCCGTGGTTGCAGAAAGGGGATGGAGACAAGCAGCTTAGCACTGACTCACAAGGGAAGCAGTCAGGAAGAGGTATATAGTATCAGTTGATAGAACATGTAGAATCTTAATGCTTATGTTAACCAGCTTCCAGGTGCCTGTGAGGCTCTCCCACCAGTGCCAATGCCTATCAGCACTTCTTTCTCCATTCACCCTGCTCACGGCTGCATGTCACCTTCTTCATTTTCTTTCCCCCTCTCTAGTGGCCTTTAAATGTTCCTTTACACTGACGTGAATATGTTGGGGGCAGACAGAAGTACTCCCGGTGTCAAGTACTCATAGAGAGTACTTGTCTCGGGCTCATAAAATTTATCAGGACAGCTCTGGCTTGGAACACCCTAGGGGTGGCTTAGACTTCACCATTTGGCAAGAGCACACGCCCAAGGCACTCACTGCCACCATCTCTCAGGTAACCCTGCCCTGGTACACATCAAGCATCCAGACTGTAAAATTCTCTTGAAATGAACATGAAAATTTCCCATGATTCTTGAGCCACCAGATGAGTGTGCACATATCAACTGGGTAAACTAACTCAGCACTCAAACATGCAGCCAGGAACAGAAACAGCTTCAGAAAGAATATTTGTAAGAGGACTGGATGAATGCTGCCGGGAGCCAGATCTCTTCCCATATGGACTTCCCCCATCTCTCTTCTTAGCCAGGTGCACCTGGGACTGCTTTTTACAGAAACCGCATTTGGAGGGCAATAGGGACCTCTGGCCCAGAGAGAGGAATGAAAAGGGACAACTTCCTCCCTCCTGTCTTTGCCCTCTCCAGCTTACTAAAGTGCTGGAAACATTTTTACATGTTTATTAATATACTAAATGAATGTATTCTTATGGTTGAAATACATTAAATAATTGATGTCTTAAAAATAAAAAAGGAACACTCTTAAGACCTCTCCTCCTCACAAAATATCACTTACTAAGATTGTTGAAAATTCATATTTTGCCCTCTCTTGTTCTCTCTCTCTAAGGAGATTCAACTTTTCAGTTTCATAGATGATATAGAAAAAGCCTGGTGCAAATAAAGTCATAGTTCCAGATATGGAACTGGAAAATCAGATTTCTATAACTGAAAGATTATTATGAATTAATGTTTTACATTAAGTATTTTGTATTCTTCACGTGTAGGCTTTTGTATTGCCGTAATATAGAATTTATTGCCTGCAGTGTGCTGCGCTAGATGGTTGTTAGTTTTTCTCTTGCCTAGTTATTTTAATATAATTGGTCACATTGATTGTACAAGAGCTTATACACGTGTTTTGTTTCTGCCATTTTTGTACGTTTTAGAAAATATCTGGCATCATGTTGAATTTGTTCTTATGGATCTCCAGAAAGTGATCTGTTATCATCTGTGTTTGCCTGTTTTGTTTGAACTGTTTAATAGCCTGTCTTTTAGATTGGCTAGTTACTTTGATCTAGACTTAGTTTTTCATGAGGCAGAATGGGTGTGGTGAATGGAAGGTAACCACAGATTCTTTGCCATGCAGCAGAGAAGTAGAAACAATTTTCCCTGCCTCATTAATCTGGGGTGACCCTGTGACTTGATTTGACAAGCACAATGCGATGCAGTGCCTTAAAATTTATGAGACAAGGCCTCAAATAACTGAAGATTCTGCCTTTGCCACTGGGTACACTTCCTATTAAGAGTCACCCACCATATATAAGAAGTCTAACTACCATGGGGTCATTATACTGTGAAGAAACTGAATCTAGCCACGTAGAGAAAGAGAGATCATGTGGAGGAGCAGCAAGACAGTAAACAAACATGAGACTGAAGCTCCTTTCTTGGACTTTCCAGCCTAGCAGAGCCACTACCTAAATGCAGCTGAATGAATAACTCCAACTGACCATATATAAAGCAAAAAAAAAAAATATCCAGCTGAGCCCTAACTGAATTTATGATCCACAGAACCATGAATAAATAGAACGCCAGTTGCTGTAAGCCACCAAGTTTTGGGATAGTTTGTTACCTGGCAGTAGAGGACTTAAACATGGAGAAACTTAGGGTATGCTGCAGATAAAAGCAGGAGCCCCATATTGAAAAAATATACAATTTCTGAATCTACTGCCCTATTCCATTTTCTTAGATTTATATTTGTCTATTTGGCATCCATTAATCACAAGGCCAAACTAATGGCCAAAGTTCTTTGCATCCTCCTTGCCATCCAAAGCCCATACTTTGAAACTACTTCCTTTATCTAATTCTCATGCATCAAGCCAATATTTTCCGTGCTCTAAATTAGCCTGAAGCCAAGTATCAGACAACTAGGGATCGGCCTCATCCCCCTAAACCAGCTGGAATTATTCGAACTAGCCGATTCTAAACTGTTTGGCCTGTCCTGCCTTGCCTTTCCCACAGATACGCCAGTGAAGACTATGGCTTCCACTCACTCCTTTCTGCCTTCCGGTGTTTACCCACGTGCCCCTGCGTGATGTGGTGAGCCTCCTCCTCTCAGGAAATGTAAGTAATGAAAATCTTACAGTTACATTGGCCTTTCTATGTCATCACTCAGTCATCTCCATAAATTAAAATCCTGCAGGTACAATGGGGACACGTGAAAAGTAATCCTGTCCTGTGAGGAACTCTGAAGCGTGTGCTTGTGCATGAGTGCCTCTCTGTCCTTGTGTGAGTGTCTGTAGTCAAGCAGACATAAGCGTATTGCTGCCCTGTAACATCAAGGATGCTGCGTGTAGAGAAAACTGGCAGTGTCATGGTATGACAAAGAATCAAAAGCAGCCATGTTTACTCCAGGGAATCTATATGCCTATGTAAAAGCAGTGAAGCACATTTCAGGGAAACATTATGGGAAAAAAATAATTTTTGAAAAGAAGAGTTCTGTCTTCATACTCTTGCTTGCAACCTGTGTTGCTTGAGTAAGTCATTTATTCTTTTTTCTGAGCTTCTGTTTCCGTATCAGTAATGTGCATCCTACTAATATCTATATCATAAGGCTGCAGTGAATATCAAATCATAAAATATAAGAGCATCTGGCAAACTACAAAAAACTTTTGTACACAGATTACATATTATTGTTCACTGGACAATTGAGATTTAGTAGCCTTGCAGTGACTCATATTAACTGCATGTTAAGTTTAATAGGCAGGTAGTTCACTTCTCTTATGTTAACCTAGTATCCATGAGTTTATCCGTGAAGTTTAAAAGTATAAAGTATACCTTTGAATAACTAGCTGGAGGAATAAAATAAGGTTATAACAGGATCTTACTTTTTGTCAATTCAAAGCATTCTGCTCTTATAAGTTTTTTAGGGGAAAAAAAGACATCTATTATTATAGTCCAAAGACCTACATGTTACATTTTCTATTTTGTCCTATCAATCTGGAAAAAATCCATACCACATCTGGGATATGGATACACAGTCTCCTCTCAGAGTAAAGAGGCAATTATATCTCCAGAAACTTTTCATCACTATAGACCATGGTGGTCTTCCTTGGAGAGGCCAGCAGTTCCAGGGACATATGAAAGAGAGAAAACAGGATTTTCTCGGCCTTAGAAGTTTCTCTGGCCTGCCTTCACCTGAGCCAGCATCCTCTCCTCTCAGGTTCTCTAGACTTTCCTGCTAGCCTCCTTCATGTCCCTTGGTATCTCCTAAACACTCAGTGATAATTTTTGTTTTTGATTTTTAATTTTTGTGGGTACACAGTAGATGTATTTTTTGTGGGGTACGTGAGATATTTTGATACAGGCATACAATACATAATAAACACATCAGGGCAAATGGGATATCTGTCGCCTCAAGAATTTATCATTTCTTTGTGTTACAAACATTCTAATCTTACTCTTTTTGTTGTTTTTAAATGTATAATAAATTATTATTGACTATAGTCACCCTGTGTGCTACCAAATACTATGCCTTATTTATTCTTTTTTCTTTTCTTTTCTTTTTTTTTTTTTTTTGAAATGGAGTCTCAGTCTGTTGCTCAGGCTGGAATGCAGTGGCAGGATCTTGGCTCACTGCAACCAGTGCCTCCCGGGTTCAAGCAATTCTTCTGCTTCAGCCTCCCGAGTAGCTGGGATTACAGGCACCCACCACCATGCCCAGCTAAGTTTTGTATTTTTAGTAGAGATGGAGTTTCACCATGTTGGCCAGGCTGGTCTCGAACTCCTGACCTCAAATGATCCAACTGCCTCAACCTCCCAAAGTGCTGAGATTACAGGCATGAGCCACCACGCCCGGCCTTGCTTAATCTTTCCATTTTCTAACTATATTTTTGAACTCATTAACCACTCCCACTTCACCCCCAGTCCCCCACTACCCTTCCCAGCCTCTGTTAACTATCATTCCACTCTCTATCTCTCCACGTGTTCAATTGTATTAATTTTTATTTCCCACAAATGAATCAAAACATCCAAAGTTTGTCTTTCTAGGACTGGCTTATTTCACCGAACATAATGTCCTCCAGTTCCGTGTATGTGTTTGCAAATGACAGGATCTCATTATTTTCTGTGGCTGAATAGTACTGCATTGTGTCTATGTACCACATGTTCTGTATCCATTAATCTTTGATGCACACTTACGTTGCTTCCAAATCTTGGCTATTGTGAACAGTGATGCAACAAACACGAGATTGCAGATACCCATCAGTATGAGGAAATCAATATGCTGATTTCCTTTCTTTTGGGTATATTCCCAGCCAGTGGGATTACTGGATCATATGGTGTCTCAACTTTCATTTTCTTGAGGACCCACCAAACTGTACTCCTTAGTGGTTGACTAATTTACATTCCCACCAACAGTGTAAAAGGATTCCCTTTTCTCCACATCCTTGCCAGCGTTTGTTACTTCCTGACTTTCGGATATAAGCCATTTTTAACTGGTGTGAGATGATATCTCATTGTAGTTCATAATTGCATTTCTCTGATCAGTGATGTTGAGCACCTTTTCATATGCTTGTTTGCCATTTGTATGTATTCTTCTGAGAAATGTCTATTCAGATCTTATGCCCAATTTTTTCGTAGGACTATTAGATTTTTTCCTATAGAGTTGTTTGAGCTCCTTACATATTCTGGTTATTAATCCCTTGTCGGATGGATTGTTTGCAAATATTCTTTCCCCTTCTGTTGGTTGTCTCTCCGTTTTGTTGATTCATTTCTTTGTTGTACAGAAGCTTTTTAACTTGATGTGTTTCCATTTGTCCATGATTACCTTGGTTGCTTGTGTTTGTGGGGTACTGCTCAAGAAATTTTTGCCCAGACCAGGGTCCTAGAGATTTTCCCCAATGTTTCTTCTTTTTTTTTTTTTTGAGGTGGAGTCTCACTCTGTTACCCAGGCTGGAGTGCAATGGCGTGATCTTGGCTCACTGCAACCTCCACCTCCCAGATTCAAGTGATTCTCCTGCCTCAGCCTCCAGAGTAGCTGGGATTGCAGGCATGTGTTACCATGTCTGGCTAATTTTTGTATTTTTAGTAGAGACGGGAGTTTCACCATGTTGGCCAGGCTGGTCTTGAACTCCTGACCTCAGGTGATCCACCCACCTCGGCCTTCCAAAGTGCTGGGATTACAGGCGTGAGCCACCGTGCTCGGCCTTCCTGAATGTTTTCTTTTAGTAACTTTATGGTTTGAGATCTTAGATTTAAGTCTCTAATCCATTTTGATTTGATTTTTGTATACGGTGAGAGATAGGGGTCCAGTTTCGTTCTTCTGCATATGGATGGATATATCCTTTACCTGGCCCTATATATTGAACAGAGTGTCCTTTTTCCAGGATATGTACTTGGCACTTGTGTTGAAAATCAGTTGGATGTAAATAAGTACATTTGTTTCTGTGTTCTTTATTCTGTTTCATTGGTCTTTGTATCTGCTTTTATACTAATACTATGCTGTTTTGGTTGCTATAACTCTGTAGTATAATTTGAAGTCATGTCGTGTGATTCCTACAGTTTACTTCTTTTGCTCACAGTGGCTTTGGATATTCTGGGTCTTTTATGATTCCATATAAATTTTAGGATTATTTTTCCTATTTCTGTAAAGAATGTCATTGGTATTTTGATAGAGATTGCATTGAATCTATAGATTGCCTTGGGTAGTATGGACATTTCAACAATATTGATTTTTCCAATCTCCAATCATAAAATATCTTTCCTTTTTTTGTATCTTTATTTTCTTGTATTAATGTTTTATAGTTTTCATTGCAGAGATCATTCACTTTGGTTAATTCCCAGGTATTTTGTTTTATATTTAGCTATTGTAAATGGGATTACTTTCTTGATTTCTTTTTCAGATTATTTGCTGTTGGCATATAGAAATGTTACTGATTTTTGTACATTGATTTTGTACCCTGCAACTTTATGGAGTTTGTTCATCAATTCTAATAGTGTTTTATGGAGTCTTTAGTTTTTTCCAAATATACAATCATCATTTGCAAGCAAGTATAATTTGAATTCTTCCTTTCCAATTTGGATGCCCTTTATTTCTTTCTCTTGTCTAATTTCTCTAGCCAGGATTTCCAGTGATATATTGAATAACAGTGATGAAAGTGGGCATCCTTGTTGTGTTCCAGATCTTAGACAAAAGGCTTTCAATATTTCCCTGTTCAGTATGACACTAGCTGTATGTTGCATGTGACTTTTGTTCCTTCTATACCGTTTTTTTAGGGTTTTTATCTTACAGGGATGCTGAATTTTAATCACATGCTATTTCCACATCAATGAAATGGTTATAATTTTTGTCTTTCATACAGTTGATATGATGTATCACAATAATTGATTTCTGTATGTTGAACCATCCTTGCATCTGAGGGATAAATCCCATGGGGTAATGACGAATGATTTGTTTATTGTGTTGTTGAATTTGGATTACTAGTATTTTGTTGAGAATTTTTGCATCAATGTTCATCAGGGTTGTGGGCCTGTAGTAGTCTTTTTGAGCTATCTTTGTCTGGTTTTGGTATCAGGGTTATAGTTGCCTCGCAGAATGATTTTACAAGTATTCCCTTCTCCTCTGTCATTTGGAATAGTTTGAGTGAGACTGATACGAGTTTTTCTTTAAACATTTGGTAAAATTCAGCAGTGAAGCCATCGGGTCACAGGATTTTCTTTGCTGGGAGACTTTTACTTATGGTTTCAACCTCATTACTTGTTATTGGTCTATTCAGGTTTTGAATTTCTTCATGGTTCAACCTAAGTAGGTTGCATGTATCTAGGAATTTATCCCTTTCTCCTAGGTTTTCCAATTTATTGGCATATAGTTGCTCAATGTATTCTCTAATGATCCTGTGAATCTCTGTGGTATCAGTTGCAATGTCTCCTTTTTAATCTCTGATTTATTTATTTGGGTCTTCTCTCATTTTTTCTTGGTATGACTAAAAGTTTGTCAATTTTCTTTATCTTTTCGAAAAATTGACTTTTCATTTTGTTGATCTTTTCTATTTTTGGTTTTAAATTTTGTTTATTTCTGCTGTGATTTTCATTATTTATTTTCTTCTACCAGCCTTGGGTTTGATTTCCTCTTGCTTTTCTAGTTCTTTAAGATGCATTCTTAAATTGTATATTTTGAAGTTTTTTTTTTTTCTTTTTTGATGTAGGCATTTATAGTTCAAACTTCCTTCTTATTACTGCTTTTGCTGTACCCCATAGGTTTTGATGTGTTGTGTTTTCATTTTCATTTGTATCATGAAATATTTTGATATTCTTTTAAATTGCCTTACTGTTTCACTTGTCACTTAGGAATATATTGTTTAATTTCCATGTATTTGTGTAGATTCCAAATTTTCTCTTGTTACTGATTTCTAGTTTTATTCCATTGTGATCAAATAAGATACTTGATGTTATTTCAGTTTTTTAATGTTTTAAGACTAATTTGTGACCTAACCTATGGGCTATCTTTGAGGATGATCCATGAGGAAAAGAGTGTGTTTTCTGCAGCCACTGGATGAAATGTTCTGTAAATATCCATTAGATCCATTTGATCTATAGTGCAGATTAGGTCTGATGTTTCTTTGTTGATTTTCTGTCTAGATAATCTGTTCAATCCTGAAAATGAGGCGTTGAAGTCCCCAGCTGTTATTGTATTGGAATCTCTCTGTCTCTCTTTAGCTCTAAGAATATTTGCTTTATAAATTGAGGTGCTCCAGTGTTACATGCATATACATTTAAAATTATTATATCCTCTTTCTGAATTGACTACTTTTTAATTAGATAAGAAGTTTCTTTGTGTCTATAGTTTTTGTGTTAAAATCTATTTTTTTCTGATACAAGTATAGCTATTCCTGCTCTTTTTTGATTTTTGTTGGCATGGAATATCTTTTTCAATCTCTTTGTTTTGCATCTATGTATGTCTATGTGAAATGTGTTTTTTGTAGGCATTAGAGCTAATTTTTTTTTTTTTTTTTTTTTTAGTAGAGACGGGGTTTCACCATATTGACCAGGCTGGTCTTGAACTCCTGATCTTGTGATCCGCCCTCCTCGGCCTCCCAAAGTGCTGGGATTACAGGTGTAAGCCACCGCTCCCGGCCAAGTTTTAAGTCTCCCAGAAGCTTGTCTGCTTTAGTATTCCCACTGTATATTTTTAGTAGAGATGGGGTTTCTCCCTGTTGGTCAGGCTGGTCTCGAACTCCTGACCTCAGGTGATTCACCCACCTCAGCCTCCCAAAGTGCTGGGATTACAGACATGAGCCACTGTGCCCGGCCAATTTTGTCTTTTTTAAAATCTATTCTGTCACTCTGTTTCTTTGGTTTGTAGTTTAATTTCATTTACATACAATATTATTATTGATAAGTAAGGACTTACTCCTACCATTTTAAAATTTGTTTATCTAGTTTTTTTGTGGTCTTCTCTTCCTTCCTTCTTTTTTTTTCCTCTCTTCCGTTTTGTGAAAGTAATATTTTTTTCTGGTGGTATGTTTTAATTTCTTACTTTTAATTATTTTTTGTGTATCTGATGTCAGTTTTTTTATTTGAGACTACCATGTGGCTTGCAATTAACATCTTTTAATCTGATGTTTTAAACTGATGATAACCTTAACTCTAATTGCAAAAACAAACAAACAGACAATGCTCAGTGATAATTTATCTCAATTCAGGAAATGGGTTATTTGAAGAAAAATTCTCGCTAAGAGGAGGTGTGAGCTGTATAAGGATATTTCCCAGCCTCTTTCTCAAATTTCATGCTGGTTCCTGCCAGTACATCACTGTTTGGGAAAAATGGGAATGGCATCACAGAAGTTTATTGTTGGAGGGGACAGTTTCACTCATTTACTATAAGAGTTTCAGTGTTTCTAAATGAGAAAAAGACCTGCAGAATGGCTCACCAATGAAAATAGATTACAAATGAAAAAGCAAAGGTCCAGAGATGAACAACTTGTACAAGGCAAACATGAGACATCGTCTTTAAAGACAGCATGAAACTGTAAAAAGGACACTGGACTTGGAGGTGATAAAACCTGGTGCAGATTCTACATATGACATTTTATATCATGGACAAAATTCCAGATTCTCTAAATCTCAATTTCCTTATTTTTCTTCATTTATAAAAAGTGAGTAAAAAATGCTTTCTCACAGAATTGATGTGTTTCAAATTTTAAAAAAATTAGTATGACAGGCCGGGCGCGGTGGCTCAAGCCTGTAATCCCAGCACTTTGGGAGGCCGAGACGGGCGGATCACGAGGTCAGGAGATCGAGACCATCCTGGCTAACACGGTGAAACCCCGTCTCTACTAAAAAATACAAAAAAAAAAACTAACCGGGCGAGGTGGCGGGCGCCTGTAGTCCCAGCTACTCGGGAGGCTGAGGCAGGAGAATGGCGTAAACCTGGGAGGCGGAGCTTGCAGTGAGCTGAGATCCGGCCACTGCACTCCAGCCTGGGTGACAGCGAGACTCCGTCTCAAAAAAAAAAAAAAAAAAATTAGTATGACAGTAAGTTTTAAAGTGTAAATTGTTTTTCACACATTAATTCTTATCCATTTTTTCTAAAGTTATCTTGAAATCATTTCAAATTTATGAAAGAACTAGTAAAAATTTTATGAATTCCTGGATATTCTAACCCCCAGGTGAGCCAATTGGTTTTTTGTTGTTGTTGTTGTTGTTGTTGTTGTTGTTTTTTTTTGAGATGAAGTCTCACTCTGTTGTCCAGGCTGGAGGGCAGTGGCGCAATCTTGGCTCACTCCTAGCTCTGCCTCCCAGGTTCATGTCATTCTCCTGCCTCAGCCTCCCTAGTAGCTGGGACTACAGGCACCTGCCACCATGCCCAGCTACTTTTTTGTACTTTTAGTAGAGATGGGGTTTCATCGTGTTAGCCAGGATGATCTCGATCTCCTGACCTCATGATCTGCCCACCTCGGCCTCCCAACGTGCTGAGATTACAGACATGAGCCACCGTGCCCGGCTGTCAATTGCTATCTTTTTACCAAGTTTGGCTTACTCTTGTTCTCTATGTCAGTATTTGTGTGTATATATGTATATGCGCTCACATTATCCTTTTTCTGAACCATTTGAGAGTTGCAAACAGAAAGGCTCATTACCACTTGTTATTTTGCTGAGCATTTTCGAAAAGCAAGTACACTATCCTACAAAACCACAGTCTATCAAAATCAAGGAGCTTAAAATTAATATAATGCTTCCACTTACCCCATTAAGATTTCCTTCATTTGTGCCCAAAATGTGATTTTTAGATCCAAGGTCCAAGCCTGGAGCATGTATTGTATTTAGTTATTGATATGGTTTGGCTGTGTCCCCACCCAAATTTCATCTTGAGTTATAGCTCCCATAATCCCCACATGTTAGGGGAGGGACCTGGTGGGAGGTGATTAAAACATCGGCGTGGGTTTTTCCAATCCTGTTCTCATGATAGTGAATAAGTCTTATGAGCTCTGATGGTTTTATAAAGGGCAGTTCCCCTGCAGATGCTCTCTGGCCTGCTGCCATGTAAGATGTGCCTTTGCTCCTCCTCCGCCTTCCGGCATGATTGTGAGGCCTCCCCAGCCATGTGGAACTGTGAGTCCATTAAACCTATTTCCCTTTACAAATTTCCTAGTCTCAGATATTTCTTCATAGCAGTATGAAAATGGACTAACACAGTAATTTGGTACGGATAGACTGGGATATTGCTATTAAGATACCCAATAATGTGGAAGCAACTTTGGAAGTGGGTAACAGGCAGAAGCTGAAACAGTTTAGAGGGCTCAGAAGAAGATAGGAAAATGTAGGAAAGTTTGAAACTTCCTAGACACTTGAAGGGTTCAGAAGACAGGAAGATGTGGGAGTTTGGAACTTCCTAGAGACTTATTGAATGGCTTTCACTAAAATGCTGCTAGTACTATGGACAATAAAGTCCAGGCTGAGGTGGTCTCAGATGGACATGAGGAACTTTTTGGTAACTGGAGCAAAGGTCACTCTTGCAATATGAAGAGACTGGTGGCATTTTGCCCCTGCTCCAGAGATCAGTAGAACTTTGAACTTGAGAGAGATGATTTCGGGTGTCTGGCAGAAGAAATTTCTAAGCAGCAAAGCACTCAAGAGGAAACAGAGCATAAAAGTTTGGAAACTTTGCAGCCTGACGATGCAATAGAAAAGAAAAACCCTTTTTCTGGGGAGAAATTAAAGCCAGCTGCAGAAATTTGCATAAGTAAGGAGGAGCCAAATGCTAATAATCAAGACAATGGGGACAATGTCTCCAGGACATGTCAGAGACACAGCCCCTCCCACCACAGGTCCAGAGTCCTAGGAGTGAAAAATGATTTCCTGGGCCAAATCTAGGGCCCTCCTGCTGTGTGCAGCCTAAGGACTTGGTGCCCTGTGCTCCAGCAACTCCAGTCGAGGGTAAAGAGGCCAAGGTACACCTCGGGCTGTGGCTTCAGAGAGTGAAAGCCCCAAGCCTTGGCAGCTTCCATGTGGTGTCGAGCCTGCAGGTGCACAGAAGCCAAGAACTAAAGTTTGGGAACCTCTGCCAAGATTTCAGATGATGTATGGAAATGCCTGGATGTTCAGGCAAAAGTTTGCTCCAGGGGCAGGGCCCTCATGGAGGACATCTGCTAGGACAGTACAGAAAGGAAATCTGGGGTCAGAGCTCCCACTCAGAGTCCCCACTGGGGCACTCCCTAGTGAAGATATGAGAAGACAGCCACCATCCTCCAGATCCCAGAATGGTAGACCCACTGACAGCTTGCACCGTGTTCCTGGAAAAGCCGCAGAAACTCAATGCCATCCATGACAGCAGCCATGATGGGAGGCTATACCCTGCAAAACAACAGAAGCAGAGCTGCCCAAGGGAGCCCACCTCTTGCATTGGCATGACCTGGATGTGAGACATGATCAAAGGAGATGGAGATTGAGTCAATGGAGATCATTTTGATTGATGGCTCCACTGGATTTTGGGCTTGCATGGAATCTGTAGCCCCTTTGGCCAATTTTTCTCATTCATAATGGGTGTATTTACTCAATGCCTGTATCCCCATTGTATCTAGGAGGTAACTAACTTGCTTTTGACTTTACAGGCTCATGGGTGGAAGGGACTTGCCTTGTCTCAGATGAGACTTTAGACTTGGGCTTTTGAGTTAATGCTGAAATGAGTTAAGACTTTGGTGGACTGTTGGGAAGGCATGATTGGTTTTGAAATATGAGGACATGAGATTTGGGAGGGGTCAGGGATGGAATGAAATTGTTTGGCTGTGTCCCCACCCAAATCTCATCTTGAATCGTAGTTCCCATAATCCCCATGTATGGGAGGGACTCAGTGGGAGGTAATTGCATCATGGAGGCACGTTTTTTCCTGTGCTTTTCTTATGATAGTGAATAAGTCTCATGAGATCTGATTATTTTACAAAGAGCAATTCCCCTGAACATGCAGTCTTGCCTGCCACCGTGTAAAACATGCCTTTGCTCCTCCTTCACCTTCTGCCATGATTGTGAGACCTCCCTAGCCATATGGAACTGTGAGTTCATTAAACCTCTTTTTCTCTATAAATTACCCAATCTCAGGTATTTTTTCATAGCAGTATGAAAATGGACTAATACAGTTATCATATCTCTTCAGTC